>NW_028274812.1:98392957-98693057 GCF_037043125.1 Eumetopias jubatus
CCACCCCATGTGCTGTCCCCAGAATGATCTCAGGGACATTCAGCCATTCACACACTACCTACCGTTTCCTGAGATGCTACTATAAGCCAGACAGCATCTGCATTGTCTTATTTCATCCTCACAACTACCTCATGAGGAAAGTGCTAGTACCTTGGGTTTGCTGCTGAGAACAGCTGCGGCCCAGAGACTCAGTCACTTGCTCAAGGTAAATGCAACTCTAAGCCACAAAGCTTGGTTTCAGACTCACGTTTGTCAGGCTTCAATGGCATATGCACCTGGCATCCAACCAGTGTATTCCCTTGCCCACTTCCCCTGTCAGAGTCTTCTGAATGAGCTTCCTTCAGAGCCAGACTGGGGCAGTTCTCATCCCTCAGGCATAGACCACACCATTCCACTCCCACAGCCATACCTAAGAAGGGCTTCTCTCCTGACACACCCTTTCCCTCCCACTGACTTGTCTAGATGCTATTCTTCCTTCAAGTCACATTGTGGATGATACACTCATTGACCATTGGGGTTTGCTGATTACTCCTTCTTGAAACATTTCTAAGGTTCCTTGTCTCTGTCATTCTCTTGACCCTAATAAAATCTCCCTCATTCTGTTCTGTGGATTTTGTATTCGTGCCCTCTCTTCTTAATTAGGCTATTTGCCTCTTATAGGCAAATAAAGGACTGTGTCTCATGCCCCTGGGTACCCTCGAGGAGCAGTACGTTGTAGTTTTGTTAAATTATTAAGAACCTTCATCCAAATGGGGATAAATAGTCTCCATTTGGACTGCTGACCTGGTTTTAATTTGCTATTTGTGCTTCTTGGCTCTAAGTGTCCTGCGTCTTCCTCTCCTTGTAAACCTTTCCTGAGCCTAAATAAGATGCCTTCTCTCTGTAAAATGAGTTATGAAATCTCCCACACAAAATTCATCCCTTTTATATTAAACTAATACAGACTTTACTTGTCCGTGAGGCTCACTCAGGAACAAGAACTATGAGCCCTTAGACTTGAACCAGTAATTCATGCTCAAAACAAATGTCAGGCCAAGCATGGAAGGTACCCTGTTCCTTGCCTAGGATGCTCCTCTTGAAAAGCTTAAAAAACCTACTTCATTTTCCTCTGACTGAATTTGCCGCGTTCATCCACTGCAGCTCATCCACTGGACATGTCAGCCATTGCTGTGATGCATTTTAAGTGAATAGAAAAGAAGGCTGCAGAGGTGAAAACTTACGAGTTAAGCAATGTTTGTGTTTGTTACTCATGGAGAACCTGGAAACCAACCTCACTAAAACAACTAATCAGCCTGGTTGGGTCATTCTAGAAGGATCCGGCCTTCGGTTGAGGATTTCCTGCTAGAGAGGCTCCTTGGCAGGAGTTTTTCTTTCAGGAAAGAGGCTCCAGAAGAGTTTTATTTTGTTCTCATTCACTGGCCATATCTCCTCCCTCTTCCCAGCCGCTTGAAGTAACTCGATCATATTACAGCATTCCCAAGCTCTGATTCCGTGGAGGCATTATTACTGGGTGTCCTAGATTTGGATATTCGTGTTCACCTTTTTGTCTTCCGCCACCGTGTTTATTTTGTAAAAGGAGTGTTCTTTTTAAGGAAATTCAAAGATAAGGAGGGCTTGACAATGTATTATTATCAGAGTCACTTCTCTGTGAGGAAAAGGCTTTTGGAATTAAAGGGCTCATGCCACTGGCCGGTGGCCCTTTGAGACTCCCTTGCAGGAGACTGTTAATCAAATTCTGACCATCTGGTGAGCAAAGCCACAGTTTCTCTGGCTGTCGTATATGAACAGGATCGCTGCTTATGAATACAAAAGTGTACTCGCTCACCATGAACAAAACTAATGATGCAAACAGAAAAAAGTTGACACGTGGCTCTGCTCATGAGGTTGTGGCAGGAACAGGAAAACTGCACGTGCGCAAGGATGAGGAATCAGGTCACGCCCCATTTTCTGAGCCACTCTCTTGTTTCTCATCACCCGCCTGACTTCTTTGCCTTTGCTGTTCTTGGAAGCAGAGCTCTTTCTCCCATCTCACCTTGGGTTGGGGGGTGGGCAGGAGGGCTTTGCAGTGAGATTTCTCCTCTTCATCCTTTCTCCTTTAAAACTCACATCAGGGGCGCCTGGGTGGCTCAGTCGTTGGGTGTCTGCCTTTGGCTCAGGTCATGATCCCGGGGTCCTGGGATCGAGCCCCGCATCGGGCTCCCTGCTCGGTGGGGAGCCTGCTTCTCCCTCTCCCACTCCCCTGCTTGTGTTCCCTCTCTCGCTGTGTCTCTCCCTGTAAAATAAATAAATAAAATCTTTAAAAAATAAATAAGTGAAACTCACATCAGTGGGGGGTCTGGGGCGGGATGGGGATTAAAGAGGGCACTTGTTGGGTAGAGCACTGGGTGTTGTATGTGAGTGATGAATCACTAAATACCTCTCCTGAAACCCAGTGCTACACCATATGTTAACTAACTTGAATTAAATAAACTATTAAAAAAAATAAATAAAACTCCCATCGTAAGGACTGGTGTGTGCCTCATGGACACACATGAGTCCGATGGAAGTTGAGAGCCTCAGGCTATCAGCCTCTGTCTATGTGAACAACTTCCTGTTCACAGGGTCTACAGACTGTTAGCTGGTCATCTCGGCCCAGAGCAGCTACCTTTTCCAATACTAGAATAATCAAAGCTTCAGCTCCCCATTGGTTCCCTCTGGCCGTTTTCATGGCATGAATCCCATCATCTGGAAGGAGTGCACCTAAAATAGCCCTGGCCCATTGGCTGGTGCAGCCAGCAGCCAGAAATACCCGTAATGGTCAAGTACTTACTTGCTAGTCAGCTAATCGAAATGGTTTTTCTACATTCAGGTGATTATTGACTTCAGTGAAATACCATGTATTGTCAATAAAATAGGGATTGTGGCACTTCTGTGGTTCTAGAATTAGATGTTTCTTCCGAAGTATATGTGCGGTTGCTTTTCTTTTCCAACAACAGATTTTTCTCTCATTTTTGTCTGTTTCTCCCCCTTGCCTTTCAGTCTTTAAAGAAGCTCAACCATGCCAATGTGGTAAAATTAAAAGAAGTTATCAGGGAAAATGATCATCTTTATTTTATCTTCGAGTACATGAAGGAAAATCTTTACCAGCTCATTAAAGAAAGGTACAGTTTCATCATCGTGATCTTAGAAGTAAATATCGCAAAGAGGATGTGTTTTCTTTTTTGCTTTTGTCTATCGCAGTTAACGCTGCTTAGGCTTCCCTGTAGATGAGGGTCCCAGGCCACATTCCTACTCTGGAGGCCTCGTGAGGCCTTCATAGAAGCCACATTCAGTGCAGCCGTTTTCCTGTTTCAATGGGTTATTCACCCAGAGAAGCTCAGAGATTGAACAGATACTCTGCAGCTCTCCATTCCCACAAGGACATATGGGCAGAGCAATTATAGGTCAAGGTGTAATGGTTTCGTTCTTTCTGAGACCTCCATGGAGAACTTGGAGGTTTCTTGCCCTTGCTTTCTTGTACAGTGCTCAGGGGCTTGTGTGCTGGGAAGAGGAAACTAATAACAAACTCACCTGCTGTGGCACTTTTGAACTTTGAAAGTGAAGCACGTGGAAGTTCTAGGGCATATTTTCTCAGTGGCAAGTGAGCGCTTCACTCCCAGCTTCTCTCTGAGTGAATTCAGTCTACAAATAGGGTCTTCGTTGTCGCTAACAACAGAGAAGCTGTATGGTTTGCCCTTCCAGGGGGGAATACAGCACTATCCCCTGCTATCCACTACATTTCATAAGGACTTCATCTGGAAGACCTCAGATTTTCCCCATTACAATTTTTTTAAGTTTTATATTATGGAGAGAGAAGATTTTTATAGGATAGATTGGAGGGTTTGGGGGGGCGGTTACTCTAAAATGTTTAATCTTTTCTTCTTTGTAACATAACTGAACATACCAGTTGCCATTATACCAATACACCAGTGTTTACAAGGTAGCTGTCTTGTACGGACAAATGGTTGTTTTTCTTTGGTCTTTATTATCAAAGGATCTGGTCACATTAGTGTGTGAGCAAATGTTTTCTTACATTCTTACTGTATAACCAAAAGAACAGGAACATAGAGTTATTTGTTTTCGTATGTAAATCTAGATTTATAACCTTTGTCCTCCTTTGTCCCATCCAGAAATAAGTTGTTTCCTGAATCTGCTATAAGGAATATAATGTACCAGATATTACAAGGACTTGCATTTATTCACAAACACGGTAGGTGATTTGGAGTCTTGTGCTTTTTAACAGCAGCGAAATGTTGTCATCAGGTAGAAGGTACAGGAAGCATCAGGGTCTTTGGTGACTGTCTCCCAGAAGAGGTTGACAGGTTGGGAGGCTGACAGTGGGGTTTGGGATATGTTCTCTTTTGTCACTTGATTTCTGAATTTTTCTCATTATTTATCATGTCCACGTGTTCTTATTCTTTAGGCTTTAACATTAAGCTCGTTTGTTATAGGTCTAAAAGTTATTCCTGCCCATTACCTGGTGTATTAATAAGATGCCTAAGATTAGAATTCAGAGACATTTCATGTATTATGTTTAATCTACTATTACTGCTTCACTGTGGCTTCTCATTTTCCTGATGTATTACATTTCAGTCCAAAAGCATCCAAAAAGGGCCTAACAAAATTTATCCAACACAGGAAAATAAAATCAATTAAAAATTAACAAAGAAAGAAAAAGACAAAAACAAAACAAGGTATGGATATAGCTAGAGGGGGAAGTTAATCTGCAAAAGGCATGTCCGCAAGTCCTACTTAAGTAAAAGAAATAGGCTACAGATTTTATTCTGAACTTGCTTCTCACAATGCAAAATGTGAAACATGACCAACTGCATCCAACATAGTTCCCCCACCCCAATAAAAACAGTCCAGTTGCCCAAGAGAAGCAGAACTATTCTTGGAACTAAGACCAAAGAGATTTCTCTTATGGATCCTTCTAGAGGGGACAGTATGTAACATGACTTCACGGTAAGCAGTAACAGGTTGCATAGCGCAGTTTCATGTCATATCCCTCATTCTAGGCCAGTTATATCACTTGATCAGAGAAAACAGTCCTACTGGGGCCCAGCATGATTCACCGTAGGGATGGTCTCAGTAGTCCAAGGAGAGATTTAGAATATCTAGAGGAATGGATGGCCACATACCCTTCGGGAAATCCTCCAATACTGTTGTCCTTAGCTGAGCTTTTGAAAGGTGTTGAGTAGCAATGACCCTGAGGCTATATTTTCCAGCGAACACCTGGGACCTCACGAAGTCTCTGCTGCTAACTAGACGCAGACCCACCTTCTTGTGAACCTAGAGCCATGGGATGGACATGTCCACCAGCGGAGCCAGGAGTCCCGTAGGGGGTCATTTGAAGTCACTTTAACTTTAAAGACAGATGGACCAAGCAGTTGATCTTGCATAGGCAGAAAGCCATTCACCCCCAGCCTGAAGGTGTTGTTGCCGTTGCAAATATTGCACCAACAGATAAGTTTCATTACCCAGTAAGGAACCTGGGCGGAAGCGCTTTGATAATACGGTCAGCGCAGAGTTGACACAAATTGGCAGTGTGTAGAAAAGACACCGTGCCTCAGCCAGTGGCACGAGTGTGTAGAAAAGACACCGTGCCTCAGCCAGTGGCATGGTTCATCCTGGGATCTTTCCCAGTCTGCTCTTTAACCTCTGGGTAGCCCCTCGGTTAGAGGCTAAGTGAAGCACAGATAGACAGAGGCTATCTGTGCAAATCCATGTCAGCATCAGGCACATGCTGAATAATAAGTGGGTAATATGCAAGACTGAGTCCATTTGTGAACCAACTCCAGTAAAAAGTTTTCAGTAAAATGCCAGCCCAATTCTGTTGGCATCGATAGAGCCTTCAGTCACCAGGATTCACAAGGGATGGAATTTGCAAAACATGAAAAACTGGTATGGTGTCTTAGGGACAGAAAGGGGGAGAAGGGTAACTTACTAGATTTAAGAGCCTAGCAAAAGGAAGTGATGAGAAATCAAAGAGATCCTCAAAAGAGAAAGATCGACCAGAATGTTTTCACACAGGGACAGTCACATAATGTCTCAGTTACTCAGGCTGTTTGCTCAGGTCTGGAAACTGAGTAGTGGACCTGAAAGAAAGTGAATATTCATTGGCTTTCTCTTCTTTTCCTTTGGTTGCATTTCATGAGACTCAGGTATCTGTTGCCAGAATGGACTTGTAGTCTTTTTGCCTGGGTCTCTACCTAATCCCATCAAATGAACACACACACTCACATATGCGCCTCATGCATGTGCATATGCATCTACACATACACAAGCCCACATACCTGCATGCACACTGCTCCCCCCAACACCTGCACACACCCACACCCACGAATGCACATGTATGTGCACACACACAGTGCATATTTGTATCCAGTAATGTAGCATCCAGATACTGTTGTGATACCACAGCTCTTGGAAACTCTGCACTGTCAGTTTCCCTCACACACCTTGGACACTCAGATGCAAGAGAAGGCGGTGCAAGGGAAGGCTCAGGTCATGGAGTAAGTCAGACCACCTCTGTTTTTACAACCCCAGTGCCGTTGCTATTAACCAAAGATTCTTTGGACGCTTTTCCCCGGCTGTTTAAGGTGCCCAGTTCTAGTTTAAGCTTCATAACATTTCATCTGTCACCCGACTTATTTCCTTGCCACTTTCTCAGTGAGCAAGGACAGATGGTATCTGTCCCTTCCAAAGAAGAAGAAACTGACGTTCAGAGAGGTTGAAAGACCTGCCAAAGCCCCCACTGCAGCAAAGTAGGGTGGAGATTAGCTCAGGGGTCTGTGCCTATTTGCCGTGCTTTACTAGAAAAACCTGTGTTTTCTCAAAGAGAACCAGAGAATGAGAGGTGAACCAAATAGTGGTAATAATTGTAGGTGGGAGGGATATTAATTTTACAGGCCCCATCTCATTTTCATTGGTAAGTGATTTTTGGAACCTTTGTAACAGTTGGTTTTTATATGGTAATCAACTTGCCTTTGTTGAAGTGCACATGTAACTCCATACTATCCCTTTCCTCGGGTAATAGAAAAAAAAAATCATCTCAAGCACTTCACAGATTTGTTTTGTTAGCTTGTTCTCACTGTGAGAAGGTGCATTCTGCCCCCAGGGAGTAGACTCCTTCGAGAGGGGAGAATAGCACTGCAGGTAGTTGCTATGGTCATAGTTCATGTCACTGAGTACTTTTCTCCCCGCAGGGAATGAAAACCTGACTCCACTTGGTGCTGATTGAGCAATGCCAAAGCTTATGTACTTTGCTGGAATTAAATAATTAATGCAAACCGTGTTCCATCCTTGACCTGCCCTTAGAAATGTCCAGCTCATACTTACTCACCGTTACCCAATCAGAAATGCCTTAGGTGGCTTGGAGGACAACGTTTTGCCCCAAGGAGTGGTTCTCTGCTTCTGTGTTTCACCACTGTCTTGCAGTGCATGACCTTGAGTCAGCCCTTGGCCTTTCTATGCATTGCTGTCCTGTTCTTCTTGATCATAAAAACACTGCAGGTTTAAATTCAGTAATATCTGTGGAACTAACAACTTCCATAGCAGGAAGGTGTGCTACATAAATTCCTCGTGTTCCGGTATTCCCTGGTTATTTCCATATATTCATATCCGGTTCATCATTAACAGAATGTGGCAGAGGGGAGAAAGCCTTCTTTGTGGCTTGATGTGTTCCTTGCCCAAGGGTTATTAATGGAAAGTAAGCACCGCACAGTTTCTGCCAGGATGAAAGAGAAAATCCCTCTGTTATTTGACTTGCATGGGGTACCCTGAAATTTAACTGAAGGTCTGTTCCCGTCTTCTGGAAGCCAAACAGTTTGAACAGAAAGATTCTTATCTTGATAGCACTTTGCTGTTGCGTGATGTCTGAATGACCCATCTGTATAGGTTCCCGTTGTGAATCAGAAGCCCAGAGGAAGAAGTGGGCTCACTGTTACAAGCTCCAGTGCACACAGCAGCAGAACACGTACCTGGCTAAGAACTGGATCAGAGCTTAGTACCACCTCCTCACAGGTGAAGTGCGTGACTAGCTTCATAAGCCTTGATTCTTACATGGAAAAAATGGAGCTGCGTATGCCTGCCCCCTTATTGGGAGGATAAGAGGATTCATACTACTCCTAATGACAAGGTCTCGTGAGGGGCCAGGCATGGCTCTAAAACCTTTACAAAATTAACACATTGCATCCTGCAAAACAAGCCCTCAAGGTTTTCTTCCCATTTTCCAGGTTAGGAAAGTGAGGCACAGAGAGGTTAAGTGACTTTCCAGACAGGGAACAAAATTGAGATTTGAAATTGGGCCACCTGACTGGTCTGCACACTTCCCCACTATGCTGCGTTGCCTCTCATATGGAGAGTATAATATTTTTGTTAAAATAGAGGTGAAAACTACATGTACACAACGTGAGGGCCTTATGGTTTTAATTACCAAGGGATAGAACTCATGGGTGTAAGGCTAATAGTAGCTAATGTGGTCATGAAAAGAACAGAGGGCTAGATCTTCTACAGACATATTCATGAACGCTTCCTAGTTATAAAGGCTTATACTCAAATACAGTGTAACAAACAGCATATGTCACCTGACAAATACAGTTTTCGTTAGTCATCTGTAAGGGTCTGTTCACAATTAGGTTTTTTCCTAGCCATTGTTCCTGATTGTTTTGGGCCCGAAATATGATCTATAGAATGTGAAGCTGCTTACACAGACACATGGGGGACCAGAATCCTCATTCTCCTCATTTTATGAGTGCATCTGTTCTGGTAGGATTAAAGAGGAGCTAGCAGCGAGGGAAAGGATGGAGCTTGACTAATGTGAGGAGGTGGTCAGTGCTCACGGGAGCATAACCTATGGTGGAAGCAAGGTGCAAAGTCCGGGGTGTAAGAGTGATGCTTGTATCATAGTATAAGTCAGTGTGATGGGATGAACTGAGCAAGGATAAGGTGCAAGTTCGTTGAGGTGGGTGTTATAGATGGTGGCAGAGGGAACTCGCCATGGCTTGGACGCTGGAAGACAAATGACTCACGATAAGGGAAAGGCCACATGAGTTTGGAAATAATAATTTAGCCCAAGTAGAGGAGAAAAGGTGTCTAAGAGGAGAAACAGCGTCAATGTGTGCTTGAGAGGACTAGAACCACAAATCAAGATTGAACTATATGGATTGAGAGGGACAGAGTCAAGCCCAAAAGTACAATGGCTCTAGCACATTTCTGGTAGGATTGTGAATAATTAACCACCCCCCACCATCACCAACCAATGACTCACTTTTCCCATCTGTTCAGTTGGAAAATGATGTTTGCCATTTCTTTTTTTCACTGGTGTGTTTTTAATGTTCTGAGTTTTTCGGAAGAGAGCCCATGGTCCCACAACTCATAGCTTTTCAGGGCCACAGGAGTTTTCCTGCATGCACTGACAAAAGATCACTCTCTGGTAACTGCTTCTGTCTTTGCACATTCTTAAGCCAATTACAAGATGGGAGCGTACAACCAGGCCTTCTGGGAGCTGGAGGGTGCTCTGAAGAACGGAGGGTCCAAACATGATGACTCAGTTATATTGAGTCTTAGAAACCACCCACTCTGGTGTGCATTGATCATCTTTATTTAATTCGTCTGATAATAAGCCATCCAAACTTGTCCACATCAGAAAATTCTTCTATTTTATTTTTTTAAAAGATTTTATTTATTTGAGAGAGAGAGAGAGAGCACAAGCAGGGGAAGCAGCAGGCAGAGGGAGAAGCAGGCTCCCTGCTGAGCAAGGAGCCCAATGTGGGACTCAATCCCAGGACCCTAGGATCATGACCTGAGCCGAAGGCAGACACTTAACCGACTGAGCCACCCAGGCGCCCCAGAAAATCCTTTTATTTTAAAGGCCATCCTTGTCTAATATTGAATTACCATTTGAATTTGCTGATAGCCTCAAATTTGGTTCTTACTATAATTTAGGTTTAATTTATCATTAATTTGGTTAGGATACTTAAGGAAGTGGTGAGAAGAAGGCCATAGGGTATATAGTGGTATGATGGCAGACTAAAGAATGAAGCAATGGAATGTTGACATACATATATTTTTTTCTTTCCATATACATTTCCATACAAACGAGATACACAGGCATATGCACACACACACATTCATATGATGTACCAATAGCAAACTCTCTGTACCCATCTCTGGTCTAATCCAGGCAGGACTCCTTTGATCTTCTCAATGCCTTGGATTATGGAAAATAGAAGCAGCCTTTGGCGGGAAGGAAGTACTTCCTCTTCTCACTTGGGGCCCTCTTGAATATGTATGATCCCTTCTGTACCTTCAGCCCCTTCTTTTTTTTTTAATTATTTTTTTATTTTTATTTTTTAAAAGATGTATTTATTTATCTTAAAGAGAGCATGAGTGGGAGGGGCAGGGGGAGAGGGAGAGTCTTAAGCAGACTCCACACTCAGCACAGAGCCCATCACAGGCCTCGATCTCACAACCTTGAGATCCCAACCTGAGCCGAAACCAAGAGTCAGACACCCAACCAACTGCGCCTTTGGCCCCTTCTATGTGCTCTGTAATTATATTTATTTTGTGCATCTTAGCCAGCCATTTGCCTGCAGACCCATCATTATGCCATAAAACTATCCATTTGGAGTGTGACCTAATACCAAGCTCTGGCGATGAACAGAGGGGAGTGTCTTTTCTTTTAAAATACTGTTGCTTTCCATGATACGTGACATCCACTGCATGTTCGGGTATAGCCACATCACAGTCACCTGCCCCTTCCTCTAGAGCAGAGAAGGTTTGGGGAATTTAGTCCTGCTGGAACTCCCCCCGTGCTGAGGACTTCCTGCCCTGAGCCCTCAGTGTCTCCCCCACTACTTCAGGGTCACGGCTCTTCTCACTTCTCAGTTGCTGTCTAGTGAGCCTTCCTGCCTCCTGGTCTTTTCTCTGTTGCCCCTGCCTACTTGGCCAAAGTAAATTTGTCAGCATTGAGTTCTTTCATGTTCCCTACAAACCTACTCAAGTCCTTTGTTCAGTCAATAAGACTATGTTATGAGACCACCATGCTCCTGCCATGGTGCTAGGCATTCGGAAAAAGTAGAATTGTGGCTTCTACCCTTAAAGTGCTCCATCTAATCATAGAGAGATTGTCAATATACCTGAAAATGGCAGAGTTCTGCTCAAGTTCAGAGGGAAGAGCCTATCATGTCTACCAGGGAAAGAACTGTCCATTTGGTTTGCTTCTGAATCCACAGAGCCTCGCCCAGTGCCTGGCCTGGAGTGGGCCCTCAGTGAACATTTACTGATAGGGTGAATGAGGGAAGAAGGCTAGCGTGATTAAAATGGCTTCCTGGAGGAGGGGAAACTCAACGTAGGTCCTGAAGGATGACAAAAATTGAGATTGACATAGATAAAAAGGAAAAAGGGTGCAACATTGTCAATGGGAATAGATACAATGAACCTGTAGGAAATGAGGAATTTTGGCTGACTGGAACATACTTTATATATCCTGGTGATAGTAGAAAATAAGTCTATCCCTTTAGGTAGACTGAAAGGAGTTCGAGCTTTTAAATAACTTTAAAGGAGCCATGGAAGGCTGTGTGTGTGTGTGTGTGTGTGTGTGTGTGTGTGTGTGTGCGCGCGCGTGTGCGTGTGTGCGTGTGACAGTGACAAGGGAAAGACAGTGTTTAAATTATCGGGAAGTGTGGAAATCCAGAGAAGCTGATTGAGGAAGGCCTGACAGCAAGGGGCAGTGGAGGGATAGGCGAGGAGAGCAAAGATTTGGGAAGGAGGAGTGAAAGGGGGCAGGAAGGATCAGATAGGAGACATTTGGGTGAGAAATAGAACATAATTCCATGACAGTTTGGGAAGGATCCAATGTAACTACAAGGAACCAGGATATCTTATCAAAGGCTGGGGAAGGAGAGATGATTTGGGAGAGGAGAAGAGTGGTTTGGGACAGGTTGATGGGAAACGGTGATATCCATCTGCTACCCCATTGGAGACGTGGGTCCAGAGAAGGGTGGGAAAGGCGTGTCAGAGAGGTAGATCTGAGCATCTTCAGCATAGAGATTGTCAGGGAATAGTGTAGCTCTTCTGTGATGGCTATTCATTCCCCCCATCATGTGCTGGTTGGGATCCAACTGTCACAACATTGATAAAGACAGCACATAACAAATAACACCATCAGCAGTGTTCACAGAGTTGTATTTCCAATTTCCGTGTTCCTTTGAGATTTAGAGTCATGCAGAATGATGTCTATGTCGGTGATGCTCTCTACAAGTGGAAGGTTTTAGGTTTTCAGAGGCATTTATCACTGATCAGTGGGTGTCTGAGCGCACCTGGAAAGTTCGCATGTTGAATATCCTGCACACACCCCCAGGGTTCTGCTGTGGCTGAGACAGACTTCCCATTTGGTGAGTTGTCTTTGCCTTCCACAGTGCATGCTGCAGGTATACCTCTACTTCTTCATTAGGCAAAGTAATAAGCATTTAACATATAAAATATTTGGTGCAACAACCCAGAATCTCAGATACGAGTAGGTCATATTCTTAAATCCCTTGTTCCTTAAACAAAAATTATAATTGTGTTTTTCTTGTGATAAAGACTCTCAACTCACAAGGCTTTTGTCTTTTGAAGTGGTTTTAATCTCAGATTCTTTCTAGCTACCTTGGGCAGTGTGGGCATGATATATATATATATGTATCCCCCCTCTTGGGTGACAGTTTCTTTTCGCAAAGTTATCTCAGCCCATAACTGAGTTTTGATATTTTAAAAGCTGTTTTCTATCTTGGAAAAAAATTACGAAGATCAGTTTCTGAATTGTTTTACATTTTGAATTCATCAGTGGGAAATGAACGAAGTCCTGTGCAGAGAGCCTTCAGTGTCATTCCAGGCTACTTTTCAAGTTTTAGATATTTATGAAAAGAGAAATACAGCTGCAAAGAGTAATGCAGAAGCAAATCTGCACTGGAATTCCTTCTCCACTCTCTCTACAGGCTTCTTCCATCGGGACTTAAAGCCTGAGAACCTCCTCTGCATGGGCCCAGAACTTGTGAAAATTGCAGACTTCGGGTTGGCCCGAGAAATCCGATCAAGACCCCCATACACTGACTATGTATCTACCAGATGGTAAATCCTCTTTCCTTAAAATTACTTAATTGCACTTCTTTTAAAATATACGTATATATCATACTGAGGATAACATTAATGTCACACATAACTAACTTTTCACTAAAGGTTTAAAAGCTTGGGCTGTAAATCCTTTCAAAAGGAGGCCCGTGATGCTTTTCCATGATATAAATAATATTTTCGTTTCAGCCCTAACTGAAGACCGTTTCCTAAAAGAGTTGTGTAGAAGATTCTCCAAAGACCTGTCTAAAAAAACCAGCTAACGACTATGCTGAAACTTTCAGACCCCAAGCATTTAAGCAGTTGGCCATGACCAAGAAGTAGCCTGCAGACAAGTTTTATATTCTCTCTTTCTCCTGTTCTCTCTTTCCTCACTCTCACTCTGTGTTTCTCAACGATGCTGTACAGCAGAGTCCTGCAGAGAAATGCTCAGTAGAAAATACCATGAAATAGAGAAGCACTACTTTATAATGGCGTGCCAAGCCATCCTGAGTCCACCTATCACACGGAACTAGATAGAAATTAGAAATACAGGTCTCTCCCAGAGAATTGATGATAGTATTTCATTTAACTTCTGGCCTGTAGCAGCACTAACCGGCAGTTCATCTCTGCCCCTCCAGGTACCGGGCTCCAGAAGTGCTCCTGAGGTCTACCAACTACAGCTCCCCCATTGACATCTGGGCGGTGGGCTGCATCATGGCCGAAGTGTACACCCTCAGGCCACTCTTCCCCGGGGCCAGTGAAATTGACACCATCTTCAAAATTTGCCAGCTGCTGGGGACACCCAAAAAGGTAATGATCCGGAACAAAAGCGTGTGGGCTGAAGCCAGCAGCTTCCCCTCCCTCTACCCGCCCCCCCTTACCCCCCGCCCCGTCCTCTCCTGCACCCCATGCAGCCTTGCCCCTTTGGATCACCTGCTGGACCTGCAGTCTTTCTCTCGACCTCAGTGGTCCTTCCCTGCCCCTTCCGCAGACGGGGCTGCCTCTGGCCCTCCTGCTCTTAATCTTAAGTACACGTGTTATAGCTCCCTCTGCTCTTCTCTCGGCCACCTCACCTCCCCTGCCGGACTTCTCTATACTCATGGCTACGACTTCTGCATCCATTCGGAAGTCTCCTAAGTGAAATCCCTCCTTGGAACTGCAGTCACACACCTAGACTACCTGTGAGATTTCCTCCCGACACCCTCACCGTCACCGTGGACCCAACATCTGACACAGATTGTGTTTGGCTGACCCCCAGCTAGCCTCCTTGCCCCGTTCCCCGTTCCTGTCCGCGCTCTCACCAGAATCCCAGCACCCCAGCCTTGAGGCTGAGTTTCAGTGTCACCCTCTCTCTCCCGTACCCTCCTTCCCCGGCCACAAATCCTGTTGAACTTGGCTGCACAGCTCTGGCCCGGGAGCCCCGCTGCCGCCAGCGGTGAGCCTCCCGCTGTGTCTGGGGCATCTTCCCAGTCCGCCTGCCCTCAAGTCCTGCCCCCAGCTTATCTTTCGCTCTGCAGCCAGACCCCCCCCCCCCAGCCAAACAGAAGCCCTGGTACGGCCCTCCCTGCTGAAAATACCCGTTGAGGCCCCACACCCCAGCCTTCACTCTTGCCGCGAATCTCCCATGTGCTCCCTGCACCGTGCTGGCGCGGCCCTGGTGGCGCCCCGCATCCCTGTGTAAATATCCCACGTGACCGAAGTCCACCCTTTTTCCAAGGCCCCTCAGTAATTTACCTCCCCTCTGCTGCTCTGCTCTCCTCTCCATTTCAGCTGTGTTCTGCGTTACTAATATCTTTATCCCTGTACATCTCTGCGCCCTGGACCATAGGCTTGTGTTTATTGGTATTAATTTTCCAGGTCCTAGCACCATTGCTCGTACAAACTAGACCCTCAAAAACATTTTAGATCATTTGAATAAATCATGAGTGCCAGCTTTTCAAGATTTCCAGAGTCTTTCGCTGGAATGTTTCCCTCCTCTGGATACCTGTACCTCTCTTGTGACCCTCATCACTTTTTTTCCTCTGTATTATTGTGTTTTTGAATAAATGTCTTATCTTCTCCTTTTGGACAGTAACATCCTTAAGGGCAGGATTTATACTGGATTATTTTCGGATACCCAACAACACTAAACATATAGTAAGCACTCAGTAGCCATCTAACTGAATAAATGACATTAGCGATACATAATGCCACTTGACCTTAAAAAAAGATAAAAGCAATTATACCAGAATGTGTTTTGTAAAATAGTAGTGTTGGAACTAGAAGGGACCTTAAAGATTATTTGCTTGTCTTTTTCTGTATTACCTCCAGAATTTAGTGGGAATGATGCATGGAACAGTGAAGAGCTTGAGACTGAGTGGAACAGCTTTCTTTATTGCAGGACTTCTCCACATGGTTATTTTGAATGATCAAGATAGGGATATCGTCCAGCACCTGGGTGGCTCAGTCAGTTAAGCATCTGCCTTCGGCTCAGGTCATGATCCCAGGGTCCTGGGATCGAGCCCCACATCGGGCTCCCTGCTCTGCAGGAAGCCTGCTTCTCCCTCTCCCGCTTCCCCTGTTTGTGTTCCCTCTCTCGCTGTGTCTCTCTTTGTCAAATAAATAAATAAATCTTTTTTTTAAAAAAAAGGGTTATAAAACCAGTTGGTGGCAAATTCAGTGTGTTTCCCACTGTTTCTCTGACTTAATGTTCTTTGTAGTTCCTCCATTAGCATCCTCTGTGTTTCATCGCATGTGGTGCCACACTGTGAGTATGAGCACGGTAATGACATGATTGCTTTTCCGTTAGGGGTACATGGGCCAGAATAGAAACTATCACAACAAGTCGGCTAAGCAAGATCTTCTGTGTCTTCCTTCTTTCAGACCGACTGGCCTGAAGGCTACCAACTCTCTAGTGCGATGAACTTCCGCTGGCCCCAGTGTGTACCCAATAACTTAAAGACCCTGATTCCAAATGCGAGCAGCGAAGCCATTCAGCTCCTGAGAGACATGCTCCAGTGGGATCCCAAGAAACGGCCAACAGCTAGTCAGGTTTTCTTCCATTTCCTTCTGTTCGATGCATTTCTTATGAAGTTCATATCTGACTCTGAATAATTCCTGTAAGTTTCATTCGGTATTATGGGTGAAAAATAGTATGAAATGCCACTAATGGTATATTATATATAAAAACATAAAATAGTTTGAAATTTACTGTATATAGTTAAAGGTTTAAACAATACAGTTGCTTTGAAAATTGGCATACAGGTTCCCATCACCACATAGGAGGAAGTGAAAATAAGCGGATATATCTACCTGTCTTTGGAGAGTGTTTTCAAAGGTATTCTCTAAGTTAAGATTACGTAGCAGTTTGCTTGTAAGGCAATACTGGTTGTCAAAAGGGAATTTGGAAAATATCTTGTGAAATCCAACTCCCTTGTTTCACAGCTGACACAGAGAGCAACAGATGAGATAGAGCTAGGATGATAAGTATTGTTAATATTTTATAGCACTTAATAGTTTGTAGATGCTTTAGTATGTTTTTATGTGATTTGAACCCTATGAAGATTCTGTGAAATCAGTGGTACTATTTTCACTCTGTAAGTGAGAAAACTGAATCTCGGAAAGCTGAAGCGATTTCCCCTAATCATTCATCCAGCAACTAGTACAGATAGTGCAACCAACGGCAGTTCGATGTTTCATACCTCCTGTTTTCTCAACTTGCCCTCCCCCCCAGGTCACTTTGACCTGGATGATGAAATGCACCCAAAGAGACACGGTAGAGCTATGGCCTCAGCCACTCCCATGCCTCTTGCAAGCCTCCCTCTGCATTAGCGTGTCTGGATCCTTCTCTGCAGCCCCCCTTGGCGGTTACATGGCTCAGAATGACAAAGGTGACCAGTTCTAATCAGAGACAATGGTTTGGCTAAACAAAAGTGACGGGGACGTTTGAAGATAGGGCTGATGTGATAGAATTTGCAAGGACCAGAGAGACGATAGTTGGGGGTTAAGGAATTATGGAAAAGCAGCTCCAAAGGCTCAGAGAAGAAAGAGCCATAATTTGGTACCATGAGACTCTGGGTGGCCGGGGTTGGAAAGCTCTCAGAAGTGCACTCCGGGGGATGAAATTCACAAATATCCTGAAGGTAGGAGAAAAGCTTTCTGACGAACCCAGTTTTTTAAAGGTTGTACCCAAGAGATGAAAAGAAAAAAATCTGTAGCAAGGAACCAAGAGAACAATGTGTACTTTTAAGCATAGCGTCAGAAAAGCTAAAAACAGCCCCAGATCAGTTTGCAAAAATGCCTGGAACTACAGAGACTTTTCAAGTTAGATGCCAGGGTCCAAAACCAGTACCAGAGTCTCCATGGTATCTCCCTCTGTGTCTACACTTACATATAATCATTATAGATGTTTATAACCCAGAGTTATTAAGAAAGGTTATGTTCTGTTTGGTGATTTCCATTCAAAAAGACTAGGGAATACAGGGAATATTTCAGAAAGAATTGTGAACCCAGCCCTTTAAGATTTATCCCCTGACTATCTGGAAAACTGGATTGTTCAGAACAACTACCAAGGTTTGTTAGTTGTTGTTGATAGCCAGGGTTTAACTTTATCACGTATTACATTCTTGGCATTCCTGGGGTAAAATACTGGCTCATTTTACACTTGATTCTTCAGACTCTTCCGGGATTATTGTGTTTGACTCTCAGTTGTTTTGGTTTTTTTCTCAGTTTTATATTATTTTTTTTTTCTTTTTATGGGCTAAGGAAATTGGCTCAGAAAGGTGAAATATTACATTTAAGACACATAGCAGGGGCACCTGGATGGCTCAGTCAGTTAAGTGTCCAGCTCTTGATTTCAGCTCAGGTCGTGATCTCAGGGTTGTGAGCTCAGGCCCCACATTGGCTCACGGCTCAGCAGGGAGTCTGCTTGAGATTCTCTCTCTCTCCCTCTCCCTCTGCCCACTGGCCTCTCTCTCCCTCTCTAAAAAAAAAAAAAGAGATATATAGCAAGTAAGTTACAAAGCCAGCATCTGACTGGGTATTATGTAAGACTGATGAATCATAGACCTGTACCTCTGAAACCAATAATACATTATATGTTAATTAATTAAATTTAAACAAACAAACTACATACCAAAAGTTAGGATTTGCCAACACAGACCAGTATTTCTATGGCTCCATGATACAATGCATATGGAAATTATTTAAATATCCTTTAAATCTTTTAATGAGGTCTCCTTACATTAAATGGAAGTTTCAAAGAAAAAAAGAAAAAAGCCAACATCTGTTGAGCCAGATACTTTTCAGAAGTAGCAAAGGTAATAGTAGTATAACTGGCTGCTTTATCCAAATAATTTTAAGTGTATACATTTTACATTTTAGATAAGGAAGATCATAAAGAGTATCATACATTCAATGCTGTTTTCTAGTTGGTTTAGGCTAAGAAGCTATAGTAAACTGGTCCCATGAAATGTAGGTCAGTGAGCCTGATGGTATTAACCTTCCTGGATAGACTTTTCTCCTAAAGCAGTCCTTTGTATTATTCCAGGCTCTTCGATATCCTTACTTCCAGATTGGGCATCCACTGGGCAGCGCCACACAGAGCCTTCAAGATTCAGGAAAAGCACAGAAGGATGTCCTGGAAAAGGCAGGCCCACCTCCTCACATCAAGCCGGTCCCCCCCACCCAGCCCCCAACCAAGCCACACCCGCGGATTTCTTCGAGACAATATCAAGCCAGCCAGCCCCCTCAGCATCTCATGTACCCCTTCAAAGCAGAGGCTTCCAGGACAGATCACCCGAACCATCTCCCGGAGGACAAGCCAAGCCCATTGCTCTTCCCATCCCTCCATACCAAGAATCCTCCGTCGGTAAGCAGGGAAGATTTGCTAGCGAGCCTTGTCTGGCCTGTTCCTCTTCTGACCCCACTGATTGTGTGAAAGATTTTCTTTTTGCAGCATGTGAAGTCTAATTACAGTGACCGTTAATTACAATAAATGTATCTTTGCAATATCGTGGAGTAGTGAAAAGAGCTTTGACCTTGGCGTTGAAGGTCTAAATTCAGATTCTGGCTGTGTCTGTTCATAGCGGTCCTGGTGGCCGGCAGCTGCGGTGTGGTGGTTGAGAGCTGCCCAGAGCGCTCACAGGGCCAGGCTCTCCAGTCTCAGCTCTGCCACTTCCTGGCTCCATGCCCCTGGGCAAGGTCCCTGGCCTCCCTGCTCCTCGCTTCCTCATCTCATCTCTGAGATAGGGATAATAATTGCATCTACCTGATAACAATTCTTTTGGGGGACTAAATGAATTAATACTCGAGAGAATTTAAAATAGTAGCTGACACTTCATCAGAACGTGATAAATGTTAGTCGTTGTTATTATTAATCCCTGTGGACTCAGTTTCCTCATCTGTAAAAGAAAGATCCTAATGCCTGTCTTGCCCGCCAGACCAGGCTGTGCATGACATTAAAAGGTCCCGCTAACTGTGAAGATGTTTTGAAAAATCACAAAGTGCCATAATAAAATTTATAGATTGTCATTCCTATGAATGCTGTTAATGCTAGGCTGTTAATTGAGCCCAGATCTTTCTCCATCTCTTGGACTGGTGCTCAAAAAATAAATAAATAAATAGAAAGAGGGCGCCTGGGTGGCTCAGTTGGTTAAGCGACTGCCTTCGGCTCAGGTCATGATCCTGGAGTCCCGGAATCGAGTCCCACATCGGGCTCCCTGCTCAGCAGGGGTTCTGCTTCTCCCTTTGACCCTCTTCCCTCTCATGCTCTCTCTCTCAAATAAATAAAATCTTAAAAAAAAAAAAAAAAGAATGAGCGTTAGATTCAATAATAACCTGAAAAGGGCATCTAGTTACCAGTATCTTTGTAATGCTGTCTGAGAGTCTGATTTTTCTGACAGCTTTATGCAGAGGCAGTATTTTTTCTGTCAACTAGTATTCATTCCCTGAGTCCCGGCTCCCAACCAACACTGAGATACTGCATGAGGTTACCAGAGTGGTATCTCTAGACTGTTCGCTCTACCCCAGCCCACAACTTTGGAAGCAGTATGTATTTGGAAATTTCCTATTGTAGCTAATTCTGTAATTAAATAGTATCCAGATCTACTAAGAAGGCAAAGAAAGCATATTTGCAGTGTTTTCGGTAAGTGGCAGGATGACTGACCTCTGAGCTGTATTCTCCTGCATCTCTGTTTATGACAGAATAAAGCATGTCCATGCTTTCAGGGATGAGGCCCGGAGGACAACCTAGCTATCCTCCCCATGTGTGAGAAGCACCTTAAATTTCTTTTCAGGGGCGCCTGGGTGATGCAGTCGGTGGTTAAGTACCCGACTCTTGATTTTGGCTCAGGTCATGATCTTGTGGTCGTGAGATTGAGTGCTGCGTCAGGCTCTGCGCTCAGCGTGGAGTCTGCTGATGCTCTCTCTCCCTCTCCCTCTGTCCCTTCCCTCTCTCTCACTCTGTCTCTCAAAAATAAATCTATTTTAAAAAAATTTCTTTTTAAAAATCCTTATCTTGCACAGCTGAGTGTCCCCCTAGGATGCCAGTGGCTGTGAGGTGTGCAGGAGAGGTGAGAGACAGAGGCCCAGGAACATACTTCCCATGGTTGCATGTTGAGAATGATATGTCCCTGGATCCTCCTTTTCATCACTGAGGAAATTTGGAATGCGGATTACTCATGGGTGAGCTCCATTAATACCAAGTATGACTTTATCCCCCACTCCTTGGATGCACAGAAAACGCTAGCTGGCCTGGAACACAAAAATGGGGAGATCAAGCCCAAGAGTCGGAGAAGGTGGGGGCTTGTGTCCCGGTCGACAAAGGATTCCGATGACTGGGCTGACTTGGATGACTTGGATTTCAGTCCGTCCCTCACCAGGATTGACCTGAAAAACAAGAAGAGACAGAGCGAGGAGACTCTCTGCAGGCAAGTGTGCACCTCGGCTCTGTACACAGATCGAGTCTGGGGTTTGCGAAATGATCTGTACCTCTCTCATGATGCTTTCCATCTCATGCTGATCTAAGCCATGTTCCCTTGCTTCAGATTTGAGAGTGTTCTGGACCTGAAGCCCTCTGAGCCCGTCAGTACAGGCAACAGCGCCCCCACCCAGACCTCCTATCAGAGGCGAGACACACCAACCCTGAGGTCCGCGGCCAAGCAACACTACCTGAAACACTCGCGATACTTGCCTGGTAATAGAAATGCTTGCCTTTACTTTCATCCTCAGAAACCATTTCCCCGGAATCACGTATTCACAGAGATTCTGTTTTGAAAGGCAAGTGCCCAGGGCCTTCTAGAACTTCAGAACTGGTAGGATTATAGAAATATTTGCTGAAGCCCAGGCCTCACATTATGTATGTATAGTTGCGTAAGAAAAAATGTTGTGGTGGAAACTGGGTCTGGCCCCCCAGGAGGGAGGAACTGGTGGTGAGAGCCAGGGGGCACGCCTGAGGCCCCTGCACCAGACCAGGGTTAGGAACAATGACCAGTCCTATGTACTCTCAGGAGATCAGGGTAGGCGCTCAGTCACACCACCTGGCAGTATTACAGGGGATAAGTGTACATGCTCTAGTTTGATGGGTGCACAAGCCTCCCTCCAGATTCTCCCGATTCCAAGCTTACAGCACCAGCCAACCATTCATTCACAGATTCATTCAATCAGTACGTACGTACTGAGCATTGAATGTGTGCGAGGCACTGTGGAAATTATGGTGAGTACAGTGGCCAAGTGGGACCACCGTCTATGCAGTGACTTTGTACCACAGCCCTGTAGACAATACTCTCGCCCCCGTGCAGCTTATATTCTAGTGGTGGGAGCCAGACCCTAAACAAATAGACAACCAGTAGTTCTGGTGGTGATAGGGGGCAGGGGGGAGGCACCACTGTAGACAGAATGCTCAGGAAGGGCCTGTCTGAGCACGTGACTCCTGGCTGGGCCCCCAAAGAATGGGGAGGGACAAATGAGCAGAACAAAGCAGGCAGGGGAAGCAGCAAGTGGGGATCCTGGGAGGCAGGAAGGGGCTTGGCTGGTGAGGGGAAGGGCAGAGGGCGTGGTAGGAGGGTGATACACGTAGCACGAGGCATCTTTGGGAGTCTTGTAAGACATTTGGGATTTATTTCACAAGCAGCAAGAAGCTGTTGAAGGGTTTTAATTGGAGAGCATGCTGGGTTCATGCCCATCCTCGTGCTGAGTGGATGAGGGCAAGCTGTAGCTCTCGTGCAGGTAAGGGGAGTGGTGGCTCAGGCTGGGGCTGTGGGGCCCAGGGGACGTGAGGTGGGAACAAGGCCCCACTGGTGGATTGACTCCTCGCCCTTGGTTGGCCTCCCAGGATGACCTGGAAGAGGAGAGAGCGGGTGACAGGGTACAGCAGCGGTCCAGGTGTCAGGGGCAGAGACCCCAACTCCAGGGGCCACAGGCCAAAGGGAGCCAGCTGGGAGGGAATTGGTTATTTCTTTTTGGCTCTAGGAGAGGAAGGAGGATAAAAGATGAATTCACTCTTTTCAGTTCTGAAAAATAGCTGCAGTGCTTGACATAAATGGGAAAGTGGGCGGTCTAGTGGGTGGTTTGGCTTGAGGTTGAGATGATTGATTAAGGTCAAGGCAGCCTTGGGCGTGAGGGAGTCCGTGAGGGTCACCAGCACTTGATGGTGCTCATGGTCCAGGTCAGGTATGAAGAGGGGTCTTGGGGGACAGAATGCAGAGAGAGGAGAGCAGGGGGCTGCAGAGCTGGCCGGACGGAAGGGGGGCAAAGAGGAACTTGACAGGCAGTGACAGGTGACAGACAGGCAGTGGCCCATGCGGGGGTACCTGTGGGAATGACCAGGAGCACTGACGCCCAGGATAGCACCAGAGGGGCCAAGAGAGAAGACGTGAGATGGATCTGTAGGGAGAAGTTTAGGAGAACTCTCTCAGGCTGCCCACCCTCTGGGCGTACTAAACCCCAGGTCGCCATCTTTCCTCCTTTCCTCTGCTTTCTATCGGACAACCTCACGGTCAGTTTTTGCTCTGACGACTGAACCGTAGGAAGTTTAGACAGAGTGAATTCTGGGATGAGTTTGCCACTGAAATCTGGTGCAAGATGAAATAATGTATTTTGCATTTGAAAATCATTTCTTCCCTATTAGGAATAAATATGAGAAACGGCATACTTCCAAATCCAGGCAAGGATTTTATTCCATCTAATCCGTGGTCTAGTTCTGGTTTGTCTGGAAAATCTTCAGGAACAGTATCAGTAATCAGCAAAATAAATTCCGGTGAGTAGTGATTATTAACTCCTAAATGACAAGAGGCAGATTCTCTGGATGCGGCAGGGTGAGTCCGGAGAGACAAGCTAATGGAAATGAGAGGGTTTTCTAGGGTGGAAACCCAAGGCCCCTTTTTCAGGCCACGCTCCTGTCTCTTTCTTGGCAGCAGGCTCTGGGGACCCAGCCAGATGCCACGGGGTCTGCCATCAGCGTAGCTGGGGAGTCAGGCACCTCTGGCTTCCGAGGCCCCAGGCTGCAGGCCGTCTAACTTAGCTCCATCCACCTTGCTCCAGCTCGTCGTCCCCTCCCTCTGATGACCCAGCCTTAGCCCAGAGCATCAAAAAACCTCTTCTGGTTGGAAGGTGGACAGCTCAGAGGGCCATCCCCATTTTTTTTTTTTCCTCATCCCCACCTTTTTTTTAAAATGAGAAGTGAGTTTCATAAGCCTTCCAGGCGGGCTAACCCCATTCCCGGCAGGCCCCTTTCCCGCCTCATTTTCCCTCACACAGGCAGCCCCTGCCATGCATTGCTTCTCCTTCCACGCTGCCAGGGAAAAACATCTGGGCGTCCCTTCTCCCTGCTTTATCCATTACACGTTCATTTATTTTGAGAAATACAGAAAAGAAGGAAATGAGGTATCAACACCCATGTACCCACTACCACCAGCTCAAGGAGTCAAACTTTGTAAATACTCATGAAGCCCACTGTCCAGGCCTTCCCACCCTCTCCCTCTTTCCCCCTCTCCTTCCTCCGACCCCCACCTGATTTGGATGCTTATTATTTCTATGCATTTTTAAAAGATTCATGAACCACAAAATATGCTCTTACATGTTCCAAAATTAATACAAACATAATTCTGGATCTCCACTCATTTTAGTAATTATATTATGATAAGGCAACTACACATACATGTAAGACATATCATAGTATATATTATAAAACGTGTATAACATATATCACTTGTATCAACCCATAATTTATTACTTTTAGTGGACCGTAATGTATTTATCCTTCTCTTCTTGATGAGCGTGTAAGTTGGGAACCATCTTTGCTGTGAGAAGGAGTGCAGAAATGAACCTCCGTGTACCCTCTTGCCGCGCACCTGCGTGAAGGTTTCTCTGGGGATAATGTAAACAGGCTAAAGGGTGTGCTCATCTCTGACTTTACAGATGTTGCCAAATTGCTCTCCAGCAGGGTCTGGGAGTGGTGCTGCATCCTTGATGCCACTTGGTACTGTCAAGATTACAAACTGTGTGCTGGTCTGATGGGTGTGAGATGGCATCTTGTTGTGGCTTCAACTTGCATGTCCTGTGTACTAATGAGGTGGAGCATCTTCTCTTGTGTTCATGGACTATACTTTTTTCCCCTTTTGTGACTTAACCTGTTCAAATTCTCTTCCCGTTTTTTGTTTTTTTTTTTTTAATCTCCTCACCAAAAATGCAGAATGTGCTCTAGCACAACACAGCTCCTTACCCAGGCATTGCCACTCTGCCACACATTCTCTCTTTTCCCCCCGGATATAACTTCCATTTGTATAATGGCCTGTAATAACATTTTTCATCATTCCGTGTGTACCTTAAGTCTTAATGAGGCTTATCGATCTCTATTCATCCATCCAATATATATTGATTACTGCTACATATAAGGCATCCCATTAACCTCCTGGAATACTAAGATGAGTCGCATACAGTTCCAGCCCTTAAAACACTCTCACTATGAAAATGTCATAAAAAATGAATATATTTAACATAAATCATTACTTTTTCTGATTACGGGCCAGAGTATTTTGTGTAGAATTACTTGTCATAACTAAATAATTTTTTTAAAGATCTTGTTTATTTATTTATTTGACAGAGAGAGACACAGCAAGAAAGGGAACACAAGCAGGGGGAGCGGGAGAGGGAGAAGCAGGCTCCTCACTGAGCAGGGAGCCTGATGCAGGACTCGATCCCAGGACCCTGGGATCATGACCTGAGCCGAAGGCAGCGACTTAACCGACTGAGCCACCCAAGTGCCCCCATAGCTAAATAATTAAGATCACCTGTGTGCTGCTCAGTAAGAGAATGGTTCGGTGAATTAGGGTTTAGCCAGATTCTAGAATTTGTATATACTGACATGGAAGGATAGCTATTCTCTGTTACAGCGTGGAAAAAGCAAATTTTGGAACAGGCTAAACCCATTATTCCAAAAAAGAAAGAAAACTGCACATGTCCCTTTTCTTTTCTTTTCAAGATTTATTTATTTATTTGACAGAGAGAGACACAGTGAGAGAGGGAACACAAGCAGGGGGAGTGGGAGAGGGAGAAGCAGGCTTCCCTGCAGAGCAGGGAGCCCGATGTGAGGCTCGATCCCAGGACCCTGGGATCATGACCTGAGCCGAAGGCAGGCACCTAACCACTGAGCCACCCAGGCGCCCCGCACATGTCCCTTTTCTTGAGCAAACCAAGCATCCAGGCTCCGTTCAGGCGCAGGCTATAGGAGTGGCCCTGTCTTTGCTGCCCCTCTTCCCCATCTTTCCGACGGTGTGGTGTGGACGAATGCTCTGCTCACAGTTCACTGTTTTTATCGTATTTCCCCCTAAAAGTAAATGCCCAATTCTTTATCGTTCCACACCCGTGTAACCCTGTTGGTGTTATGTGCACGTGGGGTCTTTGTAGTAACGAGCTTTTGCTTTTGTGAATCAGTTGGTTCCAGTTCTACAAGTTCTAGTGGACTGACTGGCAACTATATCCCGTCCTTTCTGAAAAAAGAAGTTGGTTCTGCTGTGCAGAGGGTACACTTGGCACCTATTCCAGACCCTTCTCCTGGTGAGTTCTGTTTTGGGCTATTCATAAAGCAGCTCATCAAATGGTTCTCAAATAATGGCTTTGTGCCAGGCATGTTGTAGGCCAAGGACCCACCAGCGAAGGAGACCGACAAGACTCCCTGTCCCACGAACTTACACCCCACACACAATAAGTAAACTGAAGCAGATGCTCATCAGTGCTGAGGAGAAAAATGAAGTAGGCGGTATATAGGGAAGATGGAAGTTGGATTGTGCATTTTTAAAGAGGGTAGCCAAACCATAAGGACTCTTCATCTCAGGAAACAAACTGAGGGTTGCTGGAGTGGTGGGGGGTGGGAGGGATGGGGTGGCTGGGTGATGGACATTGGGGACGGTATGTGCTATGGTGAGTGCTGTGAATTGTGTAAGACTGTTGAATCACAGACCGGTACCCCTGAAACAAATAATACATTATATGTTAAAAAAATAATAATAATTAAAAATAAATAAAGAGTGTGGCCAAAGAAGACCACACCGCAAAGGAACTGTTGAGTGAAGGTGTGAAGGAGGTGAGTGGGTAGCCGTGAGGTGTGGGTGAGACTGCCCCCAGCACGGGGTTCCTAGTGCATGGCCCTGGAGGCAGGAGAGAGGGGTAACCAAAGGCGGGGTGGTATGAGGCCCTGCAGGCCACCGTAAGCATGCTGTCACTGACTGCGTGGGACGTGGGAGCCAGAGGAGGGTCTGGAGAAGAGGCGTGAGGCCGTCTGACTTGCATCTTGCAGCCTCACTCACGTGCAGGTTGTCATTAGACTGGGGGCCGGGAACAAGGCTGGAAGCAGGGAAACCAACTGGCTGCTGGAATTATCCAGGCAGGGAGTGATGGGCCAGGCTGCTGAGGGCTGAGCTGGGCCGGATTCTGAGTGTATCTGGAAGGGAGAGCCAGTGGCATTTGCTGACCCATGACACGTGCGCTGTGAAGAAAGGGGTCAGGAATGACACCAGTATTAGCGGCCGGACAACACTAGAATGGAGTTGTCCTTCAGCGAGAGAGGGAAGACTATGAGTCGCCCACCAGTGCTTCTCTTGAGCTCCCATTTTCTGATATTTTTGTCACCAAGCTGCATTTATTTGCTTTGTTTGCGGGAGTCCCATATCAATCCGACCCACCTTCCTCTTTAATTGCAGGCTATTCTTCCCTGAAGGCTGTGAGACCTCATCCCGGGCGACCTTTCTTCCACACCCAGCCTAGAAGCACTCCCGGGCTGATGCCCCGACCTCCGGCTGCCCAGCCAGTGCACGGCCGGACCGACTGGGTTTCTAAGTATGCGTCTCGGCGATGACCAGCATGAAGCTTCTGGGCTCAGGGGAAAGCAAGACACGGTCCCTCGGCCAGCTGGTGTTCTGCCGGCGAGAAACCGGCAGACAGTATGAAAGCAAACACTTTATAGTTATTCTTCTGAACTAAGACATTTCAATATTCTTTTTAAGATTTTTTTTAAATATTGATTTGAATGCAATACCCTTTTTTTGTACAAAATTATTTTATTCTAAAACTGGGTCCCATTATTTTCTTAAACAGCGCATTTTGTATATATGGATTATGTTTTAGCATTTTATACAGTCAACTTTGTAATGAACTTTTTAAAAATTAATTGATTTTCCTTTGGGGTTCCAGATAATATTTTATACAGATTTTTAAAAATGTAATAATATTGATGCAGTATTGCAGCAGGGGTGCAATTGAAGGCCACCCGATAGAGGGTTATTTACTCAACGCGGGCAGATATTTGTGAAGTGGTTAAATTTTAAATGTGGCACACTGGTACTACAGGCTTTCTTGGACCGACCTCAGCGCTAGATAAATGATCTGCTTTTCTCAATATCAGGTTATTGGTTTGATTTTGTGACACCACTGTGCTGTTCTAAAAATACTATTATGCAATGAATTTCCCAGCTGAAAGAACTCTAAATAGTTTTTGGAATTTTTACAACAACCCTTTTTGGTGGTTGGAGATATGCAAGGTGGTTGGAGATATGAACCAGGTTTTATTATGCTGGACCATCACGTTCTATTTTCTCCCATTTTTTTTTTATGTTTCTTCCATTTTTGAAATCCAGTTGTATAAGTATCCCCAAAAGGGAAGCTTTTGAAGTCAACAGATCTTTAACATAAAGGTGAACACAGTCCGTTAGACTTGTATCCCTATCAAGATGCACGACCAAAAAGCTAAGTTTCAAAGCAGCAGAAGATTTTTTTTATTATAATAACTGATCAACTTTTGCATTCAGCTCAGTTCTCCAGGCCTGGCAAGGAACAGACGATGAAGAATCTTCTGTCCTAGCCACATTCTCAGGGCACTTTGGGGAGCAGGAAAGATTTATGGGAGAGGTTCCACTGACCTGGGAAGTCCCAGCTACCACGAGGGTCATGTAGGTAGCGTGCCACATTTGAACTCTTAACCCTTGTGTAGTTTCTTCACACAGTGGGAACTCTATGTGTTGGACAGAGGCTGTTCCATTGAGAGGAATGTTTACAGCAATTTTGAAAATGACAAAGCTAGTTTGGAGACAGAAAAAGACAAAAGGTCCGTTCTTCGTCCATCTCTGTAGGGTATATCTGCCTCCAGCAGTGGTTCCCTGAAAGGCAGGAGGGAAGGTCTCTGCCAGGGAACACGATACAAACTCAGAAGCGTGTTGACTCACATTCTCCCAGGCCCCAAGCTACTCTCATTTGGTTCCAGGTTCCAGGATCTAGCAGGCTGAGCCATATGAAATTGTCTGTCATTTCTGTAGGTTAAAATGATAAAGTGAATATTGGCACTTTGATATGATTCAACCCAATATGTGGGTAAATTATTGCTTTGATGTATTAGTAGTATGTTGCAGCCTGAACAAATTGCCATGGCTCCCAAAGGGGCCTAATCTAAATCAGGGAGTAATTTCTGCTTTGGAGAATCTGGCACAACAATGTACTTGACCAAGCACTATGATCCCTAGGGGCATGAGAAAAGCACATAATGGATGTGGATTTGATAGGTAATATTTTCTGTTAACAAACTGGCAGCAAAGCTTCAGAGAACAAATATGTATATGTAAGCACAACTTGAAGCTGAGTTCACTTCTGTATTATATTCTCAACTCATTATCTAAAGCAAAAGAAAATGTGTTTTCAGAGATGAGTCCTTTACTGCAATTAATATTTATTTTCCCTTTCTGTATTATATATAAAAAGTAAGTTAATCTGTAACCTTACCCAGCTTGCTGGAAAGCTGGTTTTAAATTGTAAATACCTCTTAGAGAAGCGAATGGATTGTGAATACCATATTCTTGGCACTCTAGCTTATGTTAAGGTCATGACATTTTTTAAATTGAAAAAACCTAGTCATCTGGTTATTACACATTATAAAATTGTTTTTGTAATACTTTTATGGGCCCAAATTCAGAAAATATTTCCGTTTTCGTCCTCTTACTTTTTCCTTTATTTATGAGTAAACAACTTCCCTTAGAAAGCCAAACATGTTTATCCATATGAAAGTCGAGAAGCTGATGTGCAGTTGAGAAAACCAGAAGACTGAAAAAACAATGTAAATCCTAAAGAACCAGCAAAATCCTAGAAAGTTCTCTCTTTTTTTTCCCCCCATAATGGGTAAAGGACAAATGTGTATACATGCTGTTTACTATAGAAGGGAATCGTGACCATTTTTTGTTAAGTGAAAATCAAATGCTACCAAGTGTGTATATCTTTTAGTTAGTAGAGAATTATACGATGTACCATAAGACACCAAGAGGAATGAAAGAGTTTCACTGTACCTTTTTCATGACTATACCTCATTTCCGGTCAGAAAGCTTTTCGGGATGTCAGGAAATGGTACAGGGATGGCTCTCATTGCACACCCAAAGGTCCAGTGATAATGGTGTGCCAGGCGGTACATGTGTGAACTGCAAGGCAAGCTGCATGGGCATAAAAGCTACTCTTGGTGTGATTGTTCATCTTACAATAAAATTCCATTAATTACTAAGCACTCACCCAGCTCATGTATGATAGGGTTTAAGTAGGAAGAAAATTGATTTTCAAACAGTTTTTTTTCAGACACCTCTCTTATAGATAGCCTAAAGGATTGTATACATATAACTAATTGACATTGTATCATCTTCTGACGTTATCAAAAATTGAATACAATCAAGGTAACGCCTAAGTACAAATACCGGTACTACTGGGGCTCATGGGCACCATCTTTTCTCATGAACTAGTGTTTCCCTACCATCGAGCCATCGTTTTGTGCCATTTAGGAGAAAAGGAACACAGGCTGTATGTTCCAGCTCAGTGTATGACCAAAAGCAATATGTTTATAAGAAAATGTTTGACATGCTAATTATTTTATATCATTTAAAGCATACTGTAGCAACTCGTTTGTTTAATATATGTGCTTAATTTTTAGAATTATTTTTACAATTTCCAACCAAAGTACTGTATTTTCTATAACTTATTGTGAGGACCCCTCATGGAAACTATTAAGACAAACTGGAGGCAAGCATCACATCAATCTGTATTATCAGTTTCTTAGAGACACTGTGCTAATGTGAATTTGAAATGACCCAAACAGTCTTCTGATCTCAGATGTCTTAGTACTGATAGTTTAATCACCGGATTTGAATCCAAGGAAATAGCTGAGAATATATTTATTTAAAAAGCAAATATTCATAATAATGAGAATAGAGGAGGACAGAAAACCACTGACACAAGCCCCTTCTGAAATAAAATACTGCGTTTTGAATAGTTTGTCCTAAGGTGTTTAAAAACGTTAACTTTATGTAAGGAAAATTCTGCTCCAAATAAAGTTACAGTTAAAGGAAGAAAAATGATTTGAGTGTTCTCTTTTTATTTTCAGTGTTCTGAAAATAAGATAAACAGTGGGGCTCCTGGCTGGCTCAGTTGGTAGAGCGCGCGACTCCTGATCTCAGGGTTATGAGTTCAAGCCCTGTGTTGGATGTAGAGATTACTTAAAAATAAAGTCTTTAAACAACAAAATAATATTCGTATTTCCTAATGTGGGGTTTTGATATTTTATAACTTCTTAATGCTTAGTACATACAGTGTTACTGCCATGAAATTAGAAGCATGAGCTTAGAGCAGCAATGTAAAGAGTTATCCTGCAATCTGGAGACTTATTTAATTTTTTTTTGAGGCTTTTTTTAAATTTAGCATTTAGCAAGTTAGGTGACTAGGAATATTTAAAAAAAGAAAAAAGTAGGTGGAGACAGTTTCTTGTTGCCAATTTCATCTTGCTTCATAATACCTACCTTGTATGTTTTCGGCTTTTCACAGCATACTCATAGGCACAATACAAACCTTCAAACGAAACTCATCGCTTCATGAATTACATACAGGATTCCACAGGAAATTCACTTCCCAAACATTCTTTGGATCCTCGAAAGAATTTTTTAGGAACACAATTTACCCAAGGTGTACTGCTGAATCCGTAGGTGTGCCCTCCCATCAGAACACTGCTGGCCCGACTGAACTCGACAGCATTTGTCTAACTTCATCTGCCCACCCTGCCCCTTCAGAGGCCCTACAGATTTGAGCTCCCGCCATCCTTCCTGCTAATAAAAATCTGCTGTTGGGGCGCCTGGGTGGCTCAGTCATTAAGCGTCTGCCCTTGGCTCGAGTCATGGTCCCAGGGTATTGGGATCGAGCCCTGCATCGGGCTCCCTGCTCCGCGGGAAGCCTGCTTCTCCCTCTCCCACTCCCCCTGCTTGTGTTCCCTCTCTCGTGTGTGTCTCTCTCTCTGTCAAATAAAAAAGAAAAAATAAAATAAAATCTGCTGTTGGGGTCTCCCACGCAGAAACAGCTTCCTGGCTCTTCTCCTGGCTGGGCAGCAGGTTCCGGGTGTGGTTGGAGGCTACCAGCGGGGCACCACAGCTGGCCCCAAATGAGAGCCTGCTGAGCCCTCTTAAGCTGGAGGTGGACCCCAACATCCAGGCCATGGGCACTCAGGAGAAGGAGATCGAAACCCTCCCCAACAGGTTTGCCTCCTTTATGGACAAGGCGCAGAAGCTGGAGCAGGAGAACAAGACTCGGGAGACCAAGTGGAGCGTCCTGCAGCAGCAGGAAATGGTTCAGAGCGACACGGACAACACGCAGAGAGCTTCATCAGCAACCTTGGGCCGCTACTGGACACAGTAGCCTGGGAGAAGCTGAACCAGAGGTGGAGCGTGGTGACATGCAGGGGCCGGCGGAGGACTACAAGAAGAAGCAGGCGAAAGAGATCAGAGAGGGTGCAGAGATGGAGAATGCATCTGTTCTCAGCAGGAAGGCTCTGGATGAAGATTACATGAATAAGGCAGAGCTGGAGTCCTGCCTGGAGGGTTTGGCCTGAGAGATGGGCTTCCTCAGGCCGCTGATCTCCGACGCCTCTGCGGTCCCCTCGGTGGACGACAGGAGCTCCCTGGACCAGACGGCATCACCGCCAAGGTCAAGGCCCAGCACCAGGGGATCGCCAGCGGCAGCTGCAGCGCCACAGCCAGGCGGAGACGGAGAACGTGTACCTCATCCAGTACAAGGGGCTGCAGACAACTGGCTGGGAATCACACCGATGGCCCCCAAAGCGCGAAGACGGAGATTTCCGAGATGAACCGCAGTATCAGCCGATTCCAGCCTGAGATCAAGGGCCTCCAAGGCCAGAGGGCTTCCCTGGAGGCCACCAGAGCTGATGCTGAGCGGCGCGGGGGAGGGGACCATTAAAGACGCCAACGCCCCGCAGCGAGCTGAGCAGGACCTGGTGCAGCAGCTGCCCGAGTACAGAGGGCTCAGGGACGTCAGGCTGGCCCTGCTCAGCGAGATCGCCACCCGCCCACGCTGCTGGAGGACGGCGAGAGCCGGCTGGAGTGTGGGATGCAGAAGGTGAATGTTCATACCAAGCCCACCAGCAGCTACTCAGGTGGGCCGAGCTTGCCTACAGGGGCCTCAGGGGCCCTGGCCTCGGCTACCGCCTGAGCTCCTTCTAGTCCAGCTTTGGCTCTGGCGGGGGCGCCAGCTCCTTCAGCAGTGCCAATTCCTCCAAGGCCGTGCTTGGTGAAGAAGGTCAAGACCCGTCATGAGAGGCTGGTGTCCGAGTCATCGGATGTCCTGTCTAAGCAAGCGGCCTCTGTGGTCCTTCCCAGTCTCCCCCATCCTGTGCCTGCCATAGAGCCTTTGGGGGAATTAGCTGTGAACAGGAGACCCACCTAAGACTCAGCTCCAGTTCTCAGCCTACCCTTGCGGGGGGGAGTCTCCTGCCCTGGGTACCCCCTCTTGCCTATGCTTCCAACTAAAAGCCCATTAAAGAGTCTTTTCTAAAATAAAGCCTCAGGGCACTGGTTGGCTCAAGTGAGCAGAGAGTTTGACTCTTGACTTCTGGGTTGTAAGTTGGAGCTCCAGGTTGGGTGTAGAGATTACTTAAAGATAAAATCAAAATCAAAATAAAATAAAATAAAATGCTTCACTTGGTTCAAGTCGGTATGACATGGGAAACAAACACAGAAGAAAAATGATTAAATTTCCTTACTACCTAGAGCCCACTGACGAGTCCTTGAAACAGGCAGAGTGACATTCCTCTAGGGACTCAACTGGCTCCATGTTAATATTTTGTTAAGGGCAAAAGGCAATCCTAGCCGGAACACACCCCCCAACACACACACCCCAGGATGCTGTAAGTCTACTTTAATGTATAAGAATTCCTTTGGAAACTTCCTTTATCTCTAAGCCCCCCAAGATACATGTTGGCAATCATCCCCCAAGCACATGGCCCACCGATACACATCTGAAGGGTCTCATGACTGAGGTTTTATTAGACGGTAATAAATGATCTTTTCCCAACAATAAGCTAGCCCCCTCAAGGTCCTAGAAACCTTACTTCCCAAAGTCCTTAGAGACTTACGCTATCCCTAACCCCCTCCCAACTTGAAAGTATATAATGGGCCGCTCCTCATGACCCCAGTGCAGCTCTTCCTGCCCACGGGTCCTATCCTCGTACTTTAATAAAATCACCTTTTCGCACCAAAGACCACCGTCTCAAGAATTCATTCTTGGCCATCAAACTCTAACATCTTTCCTACGTCAAGTACAGCACGCAACTCTTGATCTCAGGGTTGTAAATTGGAGCCCCACATTGGGTGTAGAGATTACTTAAAATCTAAATAAACAAATAAACAAACCAAGCCTCAGTTGGTTCGACCAAAAACAAATCAACAAAAATAAAACCCTGATGTTGGGGAGTGACATCACCAAGATGGCAGCATAGGTTGTTCCTGACATCATGACGTTTCACCAGAACAACCAGCAACTATTCAAGAACAAGACACCACTGAGAATCCCAGAAAACGCAATTGAGGCTGAAGCGCCCCCTGCCCAAAGGAGACCAAGAGCTTCTGCTTTAGAAGGGTAAGAAATGACTACATGTTGACTGCATTGCCCTTCCCCCAAGACAGCCTAGTGCCACACAGACAGGTCTCCCCTGAGCCTCTCCTTCCTCCAGTGGGAAAAGAAGAGTATCCCAGCGGGACAACTGGCCTCCCCGCAGCATTGTGGGTCATTTTGGAGGAGCCCCTCCCTGATCTCACGTCAAGGGAATCTGCAGCTGCTGGGCATCTGACTGTGTTGGAGAAGGGGGGAGAAACTTGCAACAACCAGCACACAGATCTCAGCAGACCGAATTCATACTTGCAGTGCCCAAGTAGTAATCCCAACCAGCAGGTTTGCTCATCTGCAGAACCAAGTCGGGAGTGCACTCTGACCAGGGAACTTGGTGGGGTGCAAATCCACCTGAGTCAGATCCTCAAACTCAGAGTTTTGTTGGCCCTAGAACTCAGGTTGTCCATGCCCAGGCAAGCAGCTGAATCACAACCCTATCTGCTGTGAAGTGTCTCCCAGCCCCATCTGACCAGAAGGGCTGGTGACAACTCCTGGAAGCTGTGTGGCCCAGCAGCACTCAAGCTAAGAGGTGGCTGAGCAGAACTGATCACCCGCAGAGCAAAGCCAGTATGCGGTGCAGAATGTTCCCATGCTGTGCACAGGCAGGGGACTTGATTCACAGCCAAGGCTGAAAGTAGGTAGCTTCTGGCTTCTTCCAACCTGAGAGCCTGTTTGGGAAATTGAGAGTAGCCTGGAGCAGTCCATCCCCTTCCCACCAGGCAAGGGAGTTGAGACAGGGCCCTACTTGCTGTAGAGAGTGTCTTCTGGCCCCATCGGATCAGAACGGCTGGCAAAAACACCTGGAAGCCGTGTAACCCAGCAGGACTCAAGCCTAGAAGCAGGCAGAATCTACAGTTTGCAGAGCAAAGCCAGTGGCCCTGTTTGGACAGGGAACCGGGGTGTGGGTGAGCTTGAATTAAGAAACTAAATGAAGAGTTGTACCAGCTTTAGAGCTGCTTCTCCTGCTGTATCCAGGCAGGGAATCTGATTCATAGCCCTGCTCATCGCTGGATACAGACTTCAGCATATCTAGCCAGGGAACCTAACCAGAGCACACGGGAAGCTGTGTAGCCCATTCAACAGTCCCACATACAGTGACACTGGAAAAGGAGCACAGCCCATGGCTTTCCCATCTGCAGAGCAAAAACAATGGCTTCACCTGACCACAAAATTCAGTGCACACTCTGGCCTGATTTGGGTCCTCACACAACGAGCTATATAAGACTTGGGTTCTGTCCTGCCACTCTGCTGAGGCAAAGAAGTTAATTCATAGCTCCGTCCATTACTGAAGATAGTCCCCAGTCCTGACCATCTAGCAAGCCTCACCAGGTACTGTGGGGCCCTCCTACAGCCTCACTTGTGTAGGGAGCCACGCCAGCAATCCCGTCCAGCTGTTCTCATCCAGTGACACACTCTCCCATCCCCATCCTCAGAGCTTGAACAGTTGCCTCGCCCAAAAATAGACCATAATAGTAGGCCTCTTCTATTCAAAGACATTACCAGCAGACACACCCAAAAACCCCAACTGAGCTGACTGGTGAAGAACTGTCTCTCCCAAAGTAAATCTGTAAAGTCTGGAAGAGGAGCCCCATTACTCAAATACACAGATTCCAATGTAAGGGATCAAGGATCACAAAAAATCAAGTTAATATGACACCACCAAAGGAAACTAATAAAGCTTTAAGAACTTACCCTAAAGAAATGGAAATCTATTGGGCACCTGGGTGGCTCAGTTGGTTAAGCGGCTGCCTTTGGCTCGGGTCGTGATCCCAGGGTCCTGGTATCGAGTCCTGCATCAGGCTCCCTGCTCGGCGGAGAGTCTGCTTCTCCCTCTCCCTCTGCCTGCCTCTGTGCCTACTTGTGCTCTCTCTCTTTATCTCTGTCAAATAAATAAATAAAATCTTTAAAAAAAAAAGAAATGGAAATCTATGAACTGTCAGATGAAGAATTCAGAATAATCCTCTTAAGAAAAACTTACTGAACTGCAAGAAAGCAGACAACTAAATGAAATTAGGAAAACAACGAAAAAAATGACAAGTTTAACAAGGAAATAGCAACCATAAAAAAAAAAAACCAAACCCACCCAAAACCCCATCAAACCCTAGAAATTCTAGGGTTGAAAAATACAATAAGTGAACTGAAGAATTCAATAGAGAGTTTCAAAAGGAGACTCAACCATGCCGAAGAATCAGCAACCTGAATGAGACACTGGAAATTACCCCATCAGAGGAGCAAAAAGAAAAAAGAATGAAAAAGAGTGAAGAAAGCCTACGGGGATTATGGAACACAGTGAATTATGGGACACAATATGAAACAATATTCATATCATCAGAATTCCAGAAAGAGAAGAGGAAGAGAAACGGACAGAAAGTATATTAAAGCAACAATGGCTGGAAACTGGGGAGGGAAATGGACATCCAGATCCATGAATGGGGCCCAAAAGACTCCAAATAGGTTGAACCCAAACTGGGCTACACTCTGACACGCTATTATATTATAATTAAATTATATTATGTTTTATTATAATTAAATTGTCAAAAGTCAAAGAAAGAATTTTAAGAGCAGCAAAAGAGAGAAGTTACTTAAGAGGGAACCCCCATGATACTGTTGGTGGATTTCTCGACACTTTTTGAGCCAGGAGAGAATAAGATGACATATCCATAATATTGAAAGAAAATAACTGTCAGCCCAGAGTTCTGTACCCAGTGAAGCTGTTCTTCAGAAATGAAGGAGGGATAAAGACTTTCCAGAACAAACTAAAGCTGAGGGACTCATTACCACCAGACCTGCCTTACAAAAAATGCTAAGAGGATTTCTTTGAATGAAAGTAAAAAATACTAACATCATAAAAACATGAAAAGACAGTGTAAATCTCACTGATAATGATAAATATATAGTCATAGTTAGATTCTGCAACACAATCCTAGTGGTGCATAACTCACTTAAATCTCTGGTTTAAAAGTTAAAAACTAAAAACAAATGTAGTCAAAATAACCATAACTACAATAATCTGGTATTAGTCACAGAATATAAAACAAACAAACAAACATGTAAATTGTAACAACAATAACCTAAAATGTGAGGGGGAAGAAAAGTGTAAGTTTAAGGATTCTATTGGTTAAAAAAAAGAATTCTATTGGTTAAGTTGTTATCAGTTTAAGATAGGGTGTTATCAGTTTAAGGTGTGCAAGTTATCAGTTTATGTAAGCCTCACGGTAATCACAAGGGGAAATCCTGCTATATTTCACAAAAGAACATGATTGAGAAGTCAAAGCATACTGATACCAAAGACATCAAAGCACAAAAACGGAGAGCAGGATAAGAAACAAGGAACAATGGGTCGATGAAACAACCGGAAAACAGTGAACAAAATGACAGTAGCTAAGTCCTTACCTATCAATAGTTACTTTAACGTAGAGGGGATAGATTCTCTAATTAAAAGAGACATAGAATGACTCAGTGGGTAAACAAACAACAAAACACACCCAAGATCTAACAATATGCTGCCTGCAATAGACCCACTTTAGCCTTAAAGAAACACATAGGCTGAAGGTGAAGGGATGAGAAAAGATACTCCAAGCAAATGGTAACAACAACAACAATAACAAAAAGCGGGGGTAGCTACACTTATAGCAGACAGAATGGACTTTGAACTAAGAATGGTAAAAAGAGAAAGGAGGTCATCTTGTAGTGATAAAGGGGTCAATACATTAAGAAGATATGACAAATGTAAATATTTATGCACCCAACATCGGAGCACCTAAATATGTAAGGCAAAAGAGAAATAAACAGTAACACAGTAATAGTTGGGGACTTTAATACGCCACTCTCAACAATGAGTAGATCATCCAGACAGAAAATCAATAAGGAAACAGTGAATTCAAGCAATACTATAGACCAAAGAGACCTTAATAGTCATATACGGACTGTTCTATCCAATGGCAGCAGGATACACATTCTTCTTAGGTGTACATGGCACATCCAGGATAGACCATATGTTAGGCCACCAAACAAGTCTTAGCAAATTGAAGAAGACTGAAATCATACCAAGCATCTTCTCTGACCACAATGGCATGAAACTAGAAATCAATAACAAGGGGAAAACTGGAAAATTCAAGAATACATGGAAATTAAACAACGCTCTCCTAAACAACTAATGGATCAAAGAAGAAATTAAAGGAGAAATAATAAAGTTTCTTGAGACAAATGAAAATAGAAACACAGCATACTAGAACTTATGGGATGCAGTAAAAGCAATTCTAAGAGGGGAGTTCATAGCAATTAATACCTATCTTAAGAGACAAGAAAGATCCCAAGGGAACGACCTAACTCTTTGCCATCAGGAACTAGAAAAAGAAGATTAAACTGAAGTTAGCAGAGGAAAGGAAATGATAAAGAGTAGGGCAGAAACAAATGAAATAAAGAACAGAAAAACAATAGAAGAGGTTAACCAAACCAGGAGTTGATTCTTTGAAAAGATGAACAAAATTGACAAACTACTTGCTGTTAGAATTAGGGTCTCTGACACCATTCATTTTTAGATAAGGCTGAATGTAAGCCAAGCGCTTCCTTCTTCCTGGAGTGTTTACATATAAACCTTCTCTAAAACTGAGAGTTAAAGTTCGGTTATTTCAAAGCTCAGTGATTTTTGTTAAGGCAATTTTACCTGCTCCTGAGTGGGTGGGCAAAGGGTTGAAGGCTGAGGACTTCCCTGGGCACTGAAAACATATCAAGTAGGTAGAATCTATCTATTATCTACTACCATACTATCCACTATGATTAAGACTATCCCAGATAGAGAGTAACCCCAAGGGTCTCCAAGAATAGAACAATGTGATCAAACTTAGCTCCCCCAAATTGACAAACGACCTTGCTGTTAGAATACCGTCTCTGATACCAGTCATTTATAGCTAAGGCTGAAAGTAAGCCATTTGCTTCCCTCTTTCTGGAGTGTTTACAGAAAAACCTTCCAAGGAATAAAATGACCTAAATGTACCCATTATAAAATGGCACAGAACTTTATTTCTCCACAAGCCTGTGTAATCATAGAGTCTTATGATACTGCTTTAGTTTCTCATTCAGGTAAACAAGACTGCTAGGGATAATATTACCCCTATTGTATTAATTAGGTTGGACTTATGAAGTTGACATTTTTGTAGGTTAGAGAAATACAGTAAAATATCAGCAATTTGATATGGTTCAACTCATTAGAAATAAGGAAATGGAGATAAATATTTGATTCATAAACAAAATTGAATAATACTTGTCCTATCTAGTTTGATTAAAGTGGATTCTTGCAAAAAGATGGGCTAGAAAAAATAAAGAATAATGCCTGTCAGCAGGTTTGGAAAATATGACTGCCTACCCACATTAAACTGAGCATTGTCTGTGTTAAGTCAGAATCAGAAAGAGGAAATTGAACATATACTGTTAGTCTTATTTGTAAGTGACTTCTCTGACTCTTGTGGTGCCCTGCTGTTCTTGACTTGCTTCTCTTACTTTACATACTTTTCTGGATAAGCTCATCCTTTTGCTGCCAGTTGGATCCATCTCAGTCATGTTTTCTAAGTCCTCACTGGCTTATTTAACTGTCTAGTGGACATTTCCAGATGAATGGCTTGTAGGAATGAAAGAAATCAACTCATTTTCCCTCCACCCAACCATTGTTCAGTCATGTAATCATTTTTCCAACACATATTCTCTGAATACCTACTCTGGGCTAAGCATTATTCTAGGAGCAGGGTATACAAAAACATATTTTTAAAAAATATGAAAATTCCTAACCTCATGGTATTTGCATTCCGTTAAATCTACAGACAGATAACAAAATACGTAAATAAAATACCTGATATGTTTGATGACAATAAATGTTATGAAAAATAGAGAAGGAGGGTGGAAAAGGAAATGTGTGTGTTTGGGGGGAGACTTTTTCTCTTCCTTTCCTCTGCTCCCTGTGGTATGAGTAGTAAATCTGTTACCTTCCACCTCCTTAGTGTCTTACCTTTTCATAACCATCACCTTCAAATTCATGGTGCTACTTTAATACACACGGGTCTCTCTCTCCCCTTCCCACCCTCCCAATTCATTCTCCACACTCCTGCCACAGGAATCTGCTGAAATTAAAATCTCTTGTTATTTGCTGCCATTGTTCCGCGCTGCAGGTTTCTCAAGGCAGGTACTCTCAAGAGCCCCTCATGGAGGAAACAATAATCAACAACATCTATAGTTTGAGAAATAGCAGAAGCCGCCTCTAATGACAAAAAATAGTTTTTCAGTCCTTTTGAAGGCATATATTTTAAACTTTGAGATCCATGTGAATTCTGCCTTCTACTCTGTAATATAGCCCTGTTGGCTTTACTTTATTTTTTAAAGTTTTAACTTATTTACCAGGCAAATTACTTTTTTAGCCCCACTGACACCTCCACCCCCATTGCCCCCTTCCTCCCCTCCAGGAAGGTGCTCTGTTTAGCCTGTGACTTAGAGTGGTTGTCTTTAAAGTGTATGAAATGAAGGGAAAGCTCAAGATGATCGTGGGGTCAAGAAAGAAAAAGGAAAAAAGTATGTATATGATCTATATACAGAATGAGACAATTTAAGTTCTGTTTAATAATATATGGGTTCTGTTTGATAGCGTATGTTATAGATGTACTTTGTCCTCTTGTAGGTACTTTGCCTGCTTTAATAGCCCTCAAAATTTGTTATGGCTGTTAGGAATTATTTATAGCTGTTATGAATTTGCAAGGTGTCGTTTGTACTTGCTATTTGTCAAAGATTGGTAAAATACTTAGGATTTTATTGGCAAAAGAAAGGCAGACTGCCACGTGCAGCGCCTCATTTGGATGTGTCTGGAGTCTTGGAAGCTTGACTACCCTACGTTCTCCTACAAATGGACCTTGAGAGCTTGTTTGGAGGTTCTAGCAGGGGAGCGCAGCTACTCGTATACCCTTGACCGAGGAACGGTCCTCTCCTCTATCGGGGAAGGTCGTCCTCTTCGACCGAGCGCGCAGCTTCGGGAGGGACGCACATGGAGCGGTGAGGGAGGAAGGGGACACCCGCCTAGCCAGCCAGATCAGCCGAATCAACCCTGGCGATCAATGGGGTGACAGATGTCGCAGCCAGATCGCCCTCACATCCGAGAAACGCTTCTGTGCAAAAGCCATATAAAGCCTAAGAGGAACTTTTCTTTTCGCTTAGGTCGAGTTGTTTTTAACCATACCGGATCTCTACCAGGTCTCTTTTACCTAAAGTTGTAATCTAACCAACCTAAAAGGGCCATTTCATTCCTCATAAGACTGAAATTTTTGTTGAAATTGCCTTGAATTTGGGCTGTTTTCATAGTATCCAGAATGCCTTGCAGATGGGTGGGGCATGCTAAACATTGCCGTCTCTATTGGTGAAACTTCGCGGAGCCTCGCCCACCGGAGCGCCTTCCGGCGGCCAGCTGGCCCCGCCTCGCTGCAGACTGCTCGCGGAGTGCTTTGTACGGCTCCGGGAGCTCCGAGCGGTCTCCAGGTCTGTCTCCCTCCTGCCGCCCCCACCCGCCCTCTCTCCTCGCCGCGTTTCTCCTTCCCTCCACTCCTCCGCCCCAAGCTTCTTACTCCAACGTCCGTCGCAACTCTCCCAGCCCCCATTCAGCCCTTCTCGTCTCCCTCCCTCCGGTCCTTTTGGCGCCTCCGCCCCCATCTGGGCAGACGTGGGCTCCTTTGCTGGGGCTGGGGTCATTCTTGGCTCCGTGTGCGTATTTTTATTAACCCGCTCTGCGGAGTCTGAATCCACCGGTTTCAGTGGGAGACTAGCTCGGATCCTCCCAAAGCCCCGGTGTAGCGGGGGCTGAGCGGGGACCCGGGTAGCCCAGGACTGTAGTCTCGGGTGGCTGAGTCCGTGTCCTGGGCGCGTTCCGAAGGTGGGAGGCTCAACTCCCAGTTGAGGTGGGGGACGTGCGGGACCCAGGGGGAAGCTACCGCAGGCAGGACAACGGACGCACATTTTGCAGACAATAGTATTGCTCGGCCCGTCCACCTCCCAGTTGCTGTGATAACCAATAAAGATGATGCATGTGAGAGCCTGAATTCTTGCAAGGGTTCCAAAGGGTGCATAATTCCCCGCGGCCCTCCACGTCTTGCCTCTCCGGGCCGAATTTGGAAATTTTAAAATTTTCAAGGTCAAAGTATATGATGTTCTTAATCTATGAAGTACCTTTCTGCTGGCACAAATATCTATATAACCAATGTCCCCAGCTTCCCAAGATTCAGAATAAGAAGTCATAAGTAGAAACGGTGTGAAAACCAAGGTGGTTGTTTCTTTTAATATTTGGAAATGGTGGTAGGTTTTTCTTGAGTGAGGGAAAACGCAGTCATAAAAAACAAAAAAAAACCAAAACAAACAAAAAACAAAACCGATTTCCTGTGCCAAAATCCTGAATATTCATTTAGGCCGTGAGCACAGAATTGAAGACACGAAATAAGACTGCTCGTCTACGAGGAGCTGCGCATTTGGTTTTTGTGTGTGTGTGTGTGTGTGTTTGTTTTTTTCCCCCAGAAAGCCTGAAAGGCCATCATGGCAGCGAAGCCCAAACTCCACTATCCTAACGGAAGAGGCCGGATGGAATCCGTAAGATGGGTTTTAGCTGCCGCTGGAGTCGAGGTACCCTATATGCTGTTTCTTCACAGATTTGTCGTACAACTTTGAGACTTTTGAGGAAAACATCAATGGCGGAGTCCTGTTCTAGCTTTCTCTCCCCTAACACAGACAGGCTTGGTTGAGTCAGAAGATGCCTTCCTTGCCAGGTTTTTTTTTCTTTGTAAATGAGATGTGGTTGATAGAATTCTATTTTACTTTAGACTTTTTACTTAATCATTAGCTTCTGATCTGCCACCAGTAAGTATTTATTAATAAGGAGAAAAGGAATGAACCTGAAATTTGCCAGGGACGACTTTCGTGACTTAACACAATCTGTAGGTAAATTTCCTCTTCGCTTCAATGGCTTCTAACCCTGAGCCTTCTTGTCTGTCTAGTATAGTGTAGGCTTTGAACCACAGTGTTTTTATCTTTCTTTTTGTTCTCTTAGCTTCTTATTTATGGAAATGTTGAGTTGGTACAGAGGCTGAGAAAAAATGGCCATGCATTTCCCCTCACCCAGTTTCAGCAGTCACTTGCTTTAAAATGCTGCTCTTGTCTCGTCCATCTCCTCCATTTGTTTTGTGGGAATATTTTAAAGCAAAATCCAAGCATCATATCCTTTCATCTGTGATGAGTATTTCAGTTTTTATTTCTAAAAGATGAGGATTTTAAAACATAACCACAGTACCACAATTGCACCCAACAAAATGAACAATTCCTTATTAATATCTGAACAGCCTGATTGTCTCAAACAGGTCTTCTTATGGTAAGTTTATTCCAGTCTGGATCTAAATCACGCCCACACATTGCATTTGGTTATGTTTCTTTCAGCGTTTTTAAAATCTGTAACAGTTTCCTCTGCATTTCTTTAAAAATAAAACTTTATATTTGGGAATAATTTTAAATTTATAGTGAAGTTATAAAGACAGTTCATATCTGTCTTTATATGAGTGGACGACCACTCAGTCTCCCCTAATGATATCATCTTACGTGATCGTGTCAAAACTAAGAAATTAACATTGGTGCGCAACTAAACTGCAGACTATTCAAATTTAATGAGTTTTGCCAATCAGGTCCTTTACTGTTGTTGGATCCAATCTTATACTTAGTCACTATGTTTCCTTAAGTCTCTCTCAATCTGTCACAGTTCCTCAGTCTTTCTTTTATTTCATGATGTTGACAGTTTTGAAAACTGTTGATCAGAATTTTTGTAGAACTCCCTAGTTTGGGTTTGTTTGGTGTTGACTGGACTGGGGTTTGGGGTTTGGGGGAGGACCAGCACAGAGGTCAAGTGCCCTTCTCCTTGCATCATATTAGGGGTGATATTAACATGAATTATCCCTGGTGCTGTTAACTTTGGTCACTTGGCTAAGGTGGTGTCTGCCAGGTTTCTTCCTTGTAAAGGGATTTTTTTCCTCTTTATTATTTCAAAACAAGTCATTAAGTTCAGCCCGCACTCAAAAGGATGGGAAGTAAACCACACCTGCTGGAGGGGGAGGTATCTGCATTTAGAATTCTTACATAAGAGAGATTTGGTTTTTTTTTCCTCCTCCATTTATCTATTCAAGCATTTCTTTATATCAGTATGGACGTAAGTTTATAGTATTTATTTTATGCTTTGTGTTATAATCCAATAATAATGTTTTCTTGCCCAAACTGTCCCACTTTGGCCATTGGCTCTTTCAGGTTGGCTCCTGCATCCCACCTGTGTACATGGCTCCACGCTTCCTTTTCTTTTCTTTCCCTTCAGCTCTCTCTTACTTTCTGACACTTCAAGATGCTCCAGGCTCATCTTGTATTTTCCTTGCCCTCGCCCTAGAGTCTGGTATTTCTCCAAGGAATCGTGGTCCCTTTTACCACCAAATGGTTTTAGCAACCAAGAGCTGAGTGCTAAGTGTCTGTATTTGTTTTTAGTGCCATTTATTTGTAGAAGAAACTGCCCTGTAGAATTTCCCCCATTCTAGATTTGGCTGCTTTACCCTCATTTTAACATATTCTATTCCTATATTTCCTGTAAACTGCTAGTTGGACCGAGAGCTGTGATCAAATCCAGGCTCATTTTTTCTATCTCTAAAGTTTTGTTTGTTTGTTTTTGCCTGCCGGACTCCATCATAGGGATACTGGGAACATGTTTTTATTATACGACATCAAGGGATGCATGATGTCTGACTGTCTCCTTTTCAGCAATGCTGGGCTTGATCAGCATGTTCTGGTGACGTCAGCCTGATCCATGCATTACAAAATTTCCTCTGTTACCTTCTCAACTAGCCGTTTTAGCATCTATTTATCATCACCATCATTAGGGATTATAAGATGGTGATTTTTCTGTTTCTTTCTATCATTGTATCTGAATTTATTAACCGTGTTTCTCTTACAAAGAGTAATTTTTAACTTAACTATTTAATTCCCTTGAAGTACAGTTCATATGGGAAAGGTCAGGTAAATGCTTGATATAGTCTCTTTATCAATTTTTAGACTACTCGGTTGTTACCCTAGCAACCTCCAAAGATGGCAAATGAGGGTTGTTGGGTTTGAGGCTTTGTGTTTTGTTTGGTTGGTTTTGGTTTTGATTTCTTCGCATATCATTCTAACTCACTATACAGTGTTTTAAAATTAGCTAAATCAGTTGGTATCATTTTTATATACAAATTCTGATTTCTGACTTCTCTTGCTATATTTGAAGATCTGATGATACTAGGCCCTCATTTTCAGAGGGCTGTAATTGCTAAATCTGAGTAAGGAAGGACTGCCACTATAGATGGACCTTTCTAGCTCATTACACTCCTCATCATTCCCTGTTGTCTCAGGATAGATTTTTCTAATTGTGTTAGGAGAGTGAAAAAATTCTTTTTTTTTTTTTAAAGACTTTTTATTTATTTATTTGACAGAGAGAGACAGCGAGAGAGGGAACACAAGCAGGGGGAGTGGGAAAGGGAGAGCAGGCTTACCGCTGAGCAGGGAGCCCAATGCGGGGCTAGATCCCAGGATCTCGGGATCATGACCTGAACCTAAGGCAGACCCTTAACAACTGAGCCACCCAGGCGCCCCTTGAGCAAAAAAATTCTTGGTCCCATGACCTGAACCTGGTTGGCTTATTGATGTCACCCGTCTTTTCCCTGTGTGCTTCTGAGTTTGCAGGTCTGGCTTATTTAATAGGTTTGCAATGGGTGTCTTACTTGTGCATTTAATACAATCCTTTGTCAAATCCTTTCTTTCCAACCTTCATTCTCCCCTATTCCTCCTACTCCCCTGTGTATGAGTCAAGATTCTTGGTGACAGCAGTAGAAAAACCAACCCTAAGTAAGTTAAACAAAAAAAGAACATGGGTCATATGACCCACCTCCCGTAGACCAGTCCCAGTAGACACACAGGTGAGGCAGACTATTGGCCCAGCAGGTCCCAAGCCCACCCTTCCGACCCGTGTGAAAGGACCTAGATTAGCCTCCCTTACTTGGGGCCGGCCACATGGTTTATAGGAGCCATTCCCCAAAGGTAGTATTGGTGAGGGGGCCTCCACTTTCCTTTTCTAAAGCACATGTTTAGTTAAGCACAGAAACAGTTGTGGAGGATGGGCTGGCAGCCCACTGGGTAAGTTCATGATTCCCAATGTCACAGTGCTGGGTTGAGCCTGATGTGTAAAGCATACACAGGTGAGTCACTCAGTAACCAAAACCTGCTGAAAGGCAGCCTGCCTGATTCGGAGAGTCAGCATCCTCGCTCTCAGTCACTTGGTTTAGGTCTGTAGGCATTGCTGTTGCTGTCTGCCAAGTGTTGCTTCATTGCTGCTTGGGGCTTTATTTGCCTGAAGACCCCCCCCAGAAGCCTGGTCCCATCCCCCTTGTTAAGAGGGAGAGTAACAGGGCGCCTGGGTGGCTCAGTTGGTTGGGCGACTGCCTTAGGCTCAGGTCATGATCCTGGAGTCCCGGGATCGAGTCCTACATCGGGCTCCCTGCTCGGCGGGGAGTCCGCTTCTCCCTCTGACCCTTCCCCCCCTCTCATGCTCTCTCTCTCTCTCTCATTCTCTCTCTCAAATAAATAAATAAAATCTTTAAAAAAAAAAAAGAGGGAGAGTAACACATGTAGAAGAAGACTCAAGTCCCACAAACTCCTAACTCAGGGCTTCTGGGCAATTCCCATAAACTTGACAGAGTGCTAAAGAGGGAGTGGTGTGGTGAGCAAGAGGGCAGGTCTCCAAAGTATCCCACTGGGAAGAGTACCCTGGTTAGGGAGCAAAGGTCGACGTACTGTGTTTGTCCTTGCAGCCTTGCACAATACCAAGCTCCCTCCAAGCTCTGCCTTGTGATTTTTTCTTTCCTCTCCTACCCTCTCATCTGCTGTTCCCAGGCCAGGTGCTTCTTACTGATCACATTTTGTAAAGCTGGACACAAGAGTGTCCCTGGTGAGAGATCACACCCCTCTTGCATAATGCTCCCAGGAAGTCAAAAGCCAGAATCAGAACCCTTTAGAAAGATTTGCTTTAAAAAATGTACAATTCTAGTCTCTCTCACTACTGAATGTGAATCTCTGAGAGTAGGCCTGGATTCTCTCTCTCTCTCTCTCTCTCTCTCTCACTCTCTCTCTCACACACACACACACACACACACACACACACACACACACACCCCTTCCTGTTTGCTCTAAATGATCATGGTTATAAAAGTTTGCGAGCTGTAGTACGGAGGGAGCACCACCTGCACTACATCTGTCTGTTTGGACAAATGCCCTGAACGTTCTTTCTTTCCTTTTTTTTTTAAAGATTTTATTTATTTATTTGAGAGAGAAAGGGAGAGGGAGAAGCAGACTCCTCGCTGAGCAAGGAGCCCGATGAAGGGCTCGATCCCAGGACCCTGGGATCATGACCTGAACCGAAGGCAGACACTTAACCAACTGAGCCCCCCAGGTGCCCTGCCCTGAACATTCTTGCCCTGAGGTTGCTGCTTAGCAGGCACCAGATGGAGTTCCTACCAGACCCCTCTTGCTCCATGAGGATCCTGCCAGTTAGCAGAAGCCCTTCCGATACCCCATTATCTTGATTCAACCCCCAAGTCAGGTAGTGGAGCCAGAAGAGGGGAGGATTGCTGATTCTGTGCTGGTCAGCTCTGCCCCTCCCTCAGACAATTTGGGGAAGCAGCATAGGGACAGACATGGGTGGGGAGGCATCTGGGGACTTGGTGAGAGGAGGTCTCCCCTTCTTGACATGAATCACTTTAGTGCATTAGAACACTTTTTTTTTTAATGTGCAAGAGGAACATGCTTCCACTGTTTCTTCCCCCGCCCAACTTTTTGATTTGAAAACTTTCAAACCTACAGAAAAGCTAGGATAATGGACACATTTCAACTAAATTCACTAATTGTTAACATTTTGCTACATGTGCTTTCTCCCCTCCTCTCTCTACTTTTTTTTTTTTTTTTGGTCAACCATTTGAAAGGAAGTTGCAGACATCAACATGTATTTTCCTCCTAAGAAAGAAAAAGTAATTGTTCTAATAACTGTAGTATCACTGTCACAACTAATAAATTGACACTAATTTTGCAATAGCAATATATGATCCATATTCAAAAGTTCCATACTGTCTCCCAAATGTCTATATACCTGTTACCTATTTAGCAGTTATAACTGCCCACCCACCCTCCCCTGCCCCCAATATCCAGGATCTAATCAGGATTCAGGTGTTTGGTTATTTTGTCTCTTTAGTCTGTTTTTATCTAGAATTGTACCTGCTTTTTATTCCTTTTTCCCTCCCATGCCCTTCCTTGACTTAACTGAAAAGAAATGTGGGAAGGAGAAACTGACTCTTTTGCATGAACTTGGAAACCAGATTCCATAAAGAAGAATCATCAGAGGAGGGCTACCTGGCTAAAGTCAAATCTCTTTTAAATAAAGATTTGTCCTTGGACAATGGACCTCAAGTTTTCATTTGGGAAGTGAATGGAGGTCTAGAAAAGGAGAGCCAGATAAGTGGGGAAGAGCGTAGAGTGGAAATGGCAGAGGCAAATCCGTCAAACCTGTTGTTCTCAAACCTTGCACGCCTGGAAGAAGCTTAAACACAAACAAAACAAGTTGTTTTTTAAAGATTTTATTTATTTATTTGAGAGAGAGAGAGCATGAGCAGAGGGGAGACTCAGGGGGAGAGGCAGAGGAAGAGGGAGAAGCAGACTCCCCGCTGAGCAGGGAGCCCAATGCGGGACTTGATCCCAGGGCCCTAAGATCATGACCCGAGCCAAAGGCAGGTGCTTAACCGACTGGAGCCACCCAGGTGCTCCCAAAACAAGTTTTCTGTAGGTTTGAGAGTCCCGGCCATCTCTGTTGCAGAGTGCCCCACTTCTGCCTCTGCCTGATTTTCACCTTGCAGTTAGATCTGGGTTACAGTGTTACTATGCCCTTCTTATTGGTCACAGCAGGAAGCACACAACATCTCCATGTCCACCAGTGGGGAGCTAAGTTTGATCACTTGGTTAGATAGACCGTGAGATCTCCAGACCTTTTTACCACAAAGCTACATTTTTCCTTTGTCATAATTAACTTGTGGGCTGAGACTTCAAGGTTGTTTGAATATTCTGTGCCTTATAACTCAGTGATTTCAGCATCCATTTTGATACTTATCAGAATCAGTTATAGGTTACAAATTGGTAATATCCTAATTTTATCATTAGTTAGCACTAATTCCTCTATAAAAAAGAGCTTTTTCTTCTACCTTCTTTAGTATCATCACTTAAGGACACAGGGATTTTTTTTTTGTTGGTGTGTGTGATGATCCCTAAGTGATATTACTCTTCTGATGCTTGAATTGTCCTAAATTTTGCTAAGGACTCGCCTCAAGTAGGGTCCTGCATGCCTCTGCCTGCCATATCTCATTGGTCTTTGAGCTCTTCTTTGCTTTTGAATCTACCAGCATCAACCTTTTCTCCCAGGAGCCTTGGTTTCTTTTTAAACTTTTCTTTATTTTATTTTATTTAATTTATTTATTTGAGAGAGAGAGAATGCACGTGCTAAAGAGAGCACAAGCATGGGGAGGGGCAGAGGAAGAAGCAGGCTTCCTGCTGAGCAGGGAGCCTGATAGGGGGCTCAAACCCAGGACCCTGAGATCATGACCTGAGCCGAAGGCAGACGCTTGACCAACTGAGCCACCCAGGTGCCCCAGCCCTGGTTTCTTATAGTGGGAAACCAAGATGTGGGTGCTAAGTGTTGTTCTTTCTCTCTGCTTCTGAGACAGTTTGACTTGGTATTTTCAGTCCTGATCCTGTAATGATTTATGCCTTCTTTGGGGGGGGGGTATCTTTTTTCTTTTAATTTAGTTTGATGAAGAATTCTTAGAAACAAAAGAACAGTTGCAGAAGTTGCAGGATGGTGAGTATGGAAATGAAATAACTGTTGGTAATATTGATTGTTTCCCCAGGTTTTCTTTTTTAAAGATTTATTTTTATTTTTAGAGAGCGTGTGCATGCGTGCACGTGAGGGGGGAGGGGTGGAGGGAGAGGGAGAGAGAGACTCTCAAGCAGACTCCCCTCTAAGGACAGAGCCCGATGCGGGGCTTCACCTCACGACCCTGAGATCAGGACCTGAGCCAAAATCCAGAGTCGGACGCCCAACCGACTGAGCCCCCCAGGAGCCCCAAGAATGATTTTGTTTAAGAATTGATCTTTATGTGGAAGGGCAAAGATGCTGACACTGAACATTCAGGACAGTATCCTAAAGCCCAGGGGGAGAAATGACTGAAATTGCCGGGAAATCACTTTTAGTGAGTAATTTCCTGAGAGCTAAAGGGGGTGAACCGTCAGGTGAACAGCCCTCTCCATCCCTTTCCCCTCCTCCTGCCCGACCCTGACCTCTCCCTCCCCGCTTTTGTCCTCTCCTTCATCCCTTCCCTCCTCTTCATCTTCCCCACCTCGGTCCTTCCAAATTGTCTGAGGCACCCACCGGTGTCTGCTTGAAGTATGCAGACAGAGGTCCCCACTTACACTGGGGTGAATACCAGACAAATGAATTCAGTGAAAGGCCCCCCTTTAACTCCTGGTCAGCCCCTCTCCCTCCATGCCCAGGCTCCGTTACCCAGCGACTCTGTAAGTAGCCTCCCTCCCAGCCATCAGCAGGGTCTCTCGGCCCAACTGAAGGCTCCCCGGAGAGGGACCAGCTGCAGTGTCAGCCTTCATGCGTGACACTGGCCTGACGTCGCTAGGCTTGTGCGGAGTACTCATCTCCCCCAGACCCTCAGGTACCCCCCATCCTTGAGTCCCTTGAGGGCTGGGCAAGCCTATATTTGCATCTCTGCATGTATAAACAACAAACCTCAATACTTCTCTTTGTTGAAGAAAGCAATGGGTTGCTTTTCGATCTCTGACCTCGAACTTGGTCGTATGTGGTCTGTGGCTGTGGAAGAGCCAGTGCGTACACGAGTGTCAGTTGGTGACTTGGGTTTTATGCTCAGATTTTCTAAAGCAGTGCAATCTGTAGAAAATTCTACAGTGGTGGAAACCTGTTCTCAGCCCAATGTCGTAGCTGCTAGCCACGTGTGCCTACTCAGCACTTGAAATGTGTCGAGCATGCTTAAAGAATGGAATTCTACAGGGCACCTGGGTGGCTCAGTTGTTAAGCGTCTGCCTTCGGCTTGGGTCATGATCCCAGGGTCCTGGGATTGAGCCCCGCATCGGGCTCCCTGCTCCATGGGAAGCCTGCTTCTCCCTCTCCTACTCCCCCTGTTTGTGTTCCCTCCCTCGCTGTCTCTCTCTCTCTCTCTCTGTCAAATAAATAAATAAAATCTTAAAAAAAAAAGAATGGAATTCTACATTTTTCAGAATTTTGATTAAATTTAGGTTTCACTAGACGCATGCAGCAGCTACTGATTGCTGTGTTGGCTAAGGCAGCCCTGCAGAAATATCTTCACTGCATTCTTCTCCACCCCTTGCCATGGTGGGTAGGTATTTCCCCCTGGGGTGAAAATGAAAAAGGAAGGTTTAGAACAGTGCTGGTTTCCAGGTTTCTTTGATGGTTCAGTCTGCTCCCCCAAGTGAAGTTGAGGTTATCTGTCATCAGGGAGCATCGCAGTGTTCCCAAGGCTCTGACCCCACGGTCCCTTTTCATTCGGTTGGGCATGTTTGGGGGCGCAGGGACAGGGAAGAGATCAGTTCTAACTCTGGGCCTCCATTCTCAGGAAATCACCTGCTGTTCCAACAAGTGCCAATGGTCGAAATTGATGGAATGAAGTTGGTGCAGACCCGAAGCATCCTCCACTACATAGCGGATAAGCATCACCTCTTTGGCAAGGACCTCAAGGAGAGAACCCTGTACTGTGGTCCCTTTCAAGTGTTCTCGCTTGTCACTCACTGATACCTTAGCTGATTAGCAAGTCTCCATAGCACGCCCCGTCTCCTTTGTGTCTCGTATCATTAGTGTAAACAGGGAATAATCCGTACAGAGAGTCTTGGTAAAAGGATAGAGAAGAATTGAGTTCAGATGCTGGATCTTCTCTTTGGGCCATGATTGTTTCAGGTTTCAGCATCTTTAAATGCTTTGATACTGCTTTTTACCTTTCTCACAAATTTATTATCATGAAGTATGAAGAACAGGAAGCTGCTACACCAGTCAAGGTCAGGAATACTGTGCCTTGATTATAAATTCAATTATATTTTTGAACTCAAAGCCTGGTCCTTGTACCTCCTAAAATGCATGATATAGGGCAAGGTGCTGGGTTCCACAATCCCGCTGAGGGTCCTATACATTATATGGATAGCACATACTTGATAATGTCATCAGAGTCAATGAAATGTTGGGTGTAGAGCTTTTTAGCACCATGCCCCTCGTACACACCAAGCATTCCATAAATGATCTCTGCTATTTTTATAAATATAAAATCCACCCACACCAAGCATGGGTACTGGAGTAAGGGTAGAGGATTAGGGGCCCGGGAGAGGGGGACGTCATGACTCTTGTGCTTTCTGATTTGTGACAGATTTTTCTGAATTACAATTAGAATTGATTTTGCATCTTTGCTCTTGGAGACAGGTATAGATAAATGCTTCTGGGCACTTCAGTAGGCAGAGCCTTAAGAGAAAAGCACTCTGGATTCTTAGTTGTGGAAGCCAATGAGTTCGGGGAAACTGAGGAAACTTCTTTTTTTGTTTTAAGGATTGACATGTACGTGGAGGGGACGCTAGATCTGCTGGAACTGATTATCATGCATCCTTTTCTAAAACCAGATGATCAACAAAAGGAAGTGGTTAACATGGCCCAGAAGGCTATAATTAGATACTTTCCTGTGTTTGAAAAGGTAGGTGGCAGAGAAGCCCATGAGCACAGCCTAACCAGACTACAACGGAGCTGCCCCTAATGCCCCTCTCTGCTCAGGGCAATGTAACACTGAGCGCCATTGGACTAACCTTGCTGGATTCCTGAGAGCTGATGGTAGGTAGCTGTCAGCACAAAGCCAGGATGTCCTGAAGCCCCTCAGATGCTCCTTGGGCCATGTTATTCAGAAGGCTGGAAAAAATATGGGTTTACCACATGGGTGTGTTACTGTCCTTACATTCACCACGAGCCCACCTTGTGTGAGATACAGCAAAGCAGAAACTACCGAATTCCTTCCTTCTTTCATCCCACAAACATTTGTGGAATGGCTATTGTGTATCAGACATCCTACCTGATAGTTTGATGTGATGAGAAGACCATTGTTGTTTTATTTTTCTTCCCTTTGCTCTTTTTGTTTCCTCTTTTGTTATTTTCCTCATCTTAATATATCTGCCTTTCTGAGCTTCAAGCTCTTTTTCTCAGCTGAGAGGAATGGTTTTAAATGTTTCAGTTAAAAAAAGAAGAGAGTGTAAAAATAGGGAATTGGCAGATCTCCTCTGGCCATCTCTGTGGAATGAGATTTAAGAAGGAGAGGTATTTTCTGGGCTTTTCTGTCGCTTGGTGTCACAGTCTCTTGCCCACAGGCACTTGGTGAATGTAAAATATGATAATGTAGAAATGTGGATGTGATGAGGTAGAAACAGGTGCCTTAGTGAAGGGTCACTGCTGGTCCCTATGTTCCTGCGGCCCAGACTAAGTCAGGGCTCCTCCCAACACATCAGCTACAAACTGATATCCCTTGGACACATAATGGAATGGAATCATAGACAGATTGAATGACATGCCTAAGGTGGGGAGCCAGGATTAGACAGGCCTCTGACTACAATTCTGGATTCACTGTGCTCTCCCACTCCAGCTTCAGTAGCTGTATTTGATTGGGGGTTGTATGTAGAGCCCCTGTCAGACACCACACACACACACACAGACACACACACACACCTCACACACTCACACTCAACATGTGGGCATCCAAGAGTTCACTGCAAAGGAGTCCCCCCCCTTCTACCACTGTTCCTTGCCTCTCCCCCATCATCATCTATCCCTATGAATCTCTGAACCTACATATTCTCAAAATGGGGGTCAAGATGAGCCCTGATGCTTTTGGTTTTCTCTGTCTTGGAAGATATGAAAGGAAGCCTACTTTTTTAATAGTCATATCTAGTTAATGACTACAAGTCCTGATGTTTGTAGAAACACAGAGCTGGCAAATGAGATGAGATTCCTTAAAGGAGACCTGTTGCTTACTTACATCACATCCCCCAGCCTCCTGAATTTGTTGCCCCTAACTCATTTCTGTAGATACATTTATGGAATGGGGGTATCCTTTTAAAGCACTGGATGCTAAATCCAGAATTAATATTTTCTTCCCCTTTTCAGGGTTTCATTCTGATATAAAGCAGACATTTTACAGTAGTTCCATTTCTACACCCTTTGTGCGTTCTCTCTCTGATATGGGGAACCTACTCTTAGTTGGTATTATTTTTAAAATACTCAGATACTGCACTGATTCAACAGTTTCATCAGTTTCTCCATATAAAGTATTGTATGCAATGCAAAACATTTGTGTTCTATAGGTTTTAAGGGATCATGGGCAAAGGTTTCTCGTTGGTAACCAGCTGAGCCTTGCGGACGTGATTCTACTCCAAACCATTTTGGCTCTAGAAGAGAAAATCCCCAATATCCTGTCTGCATTTCCTCATCTCCAGGTAAATAAAACCACATTTTAGAATATCGGCCCAGAACTCGTAGACCTTCTTTCAGTGTCTGTTGATTGGTTGGCTGGGGGGGGGGGTGTGTATGTACATTTTTAGATTCTAGTTCATGAAATATAGGTACAGACTTGAAATGGTTTTTCTGAGGGGCGCCAGGGTGGCTCAGTCAGTTAAAAATCTGCCTTTGGCTCAGGTCATGATCCCAGGGTCCTGGGATTGAGCCCTGCATCAGGCTCCCTGCTTGGCAGGAAGCCTGCTTCCCCCTCTGCCCCTCCCCCTGCTTGTGTTCCCTCTCTCACTGTGTCTCTTTCTGTCAAATAAATAAAATGTTTTTAAAAAAATGGTTTTTCTGGTCCCCAAATCTTTAGAGCTGAAAGATCATGTACCTTTGCAAGGAGTTTTAGCTTAGTTTTGTTCTGTAACTATGCTCTTGAAACAAACTCCATACAGTTTGCCAGTAAGGACTGGCAAGTCCCAGTGTTAGAAATAACGTGCTCTCAAATTGGAAACATCCCAGCCTGAGTTCTGAGAGCCAATAAGTGGCACCCAAAGAGTTCCCACCATTTCCCTTCCCAGAAGTTCCAAGGAGAGACTTGTGTGTGGCTCCACTTATTCCTCAGTATTATTCCGCCAAGATTGATCATAGAACTTCAAAGCAGAAGAGGTCTTTTTTTTTTTTATTGTTTTAGAGATTTTATGTATTTGTCAGAGAGAGAGAGAGTAAGCATGCAAACGCACAAGCAGGGAGAGTGGCAGGCAGAGGGGGAAGCAGACTCCCTGCTGAGCAAGGAGCCTGATGCGGGACTCCATCCCAGGACCCTGGGATCATGACTTGAGCCAAAAGCAGATGCTTAACTGACTGGCCAGCTGTCCCCAGAAAGGGGCTTTAGACAACCAATCTCATCCAGCTCTTTCGGTATAGATAGGAGGAAATAGAGCTGAGGGTAAAGAAGTCAGCAGCTGAGATGGCCTAGTTAGTGGGGGCCTCAGTTCTGTCTAGAACCATAGCCTTTCTCCCAGACCAGTGGGCTTTCTTCTATATGGGGGATTGGCAAACTACAGCCTCCACGGTCAGATCAGGCCTGCCACCTGTTTATGTACAGCTCTTGAGCTAAGAATGGTTTTTACATTTTTAAGTGTTTGAAAAAAATATCAAAAGAATAATAATATTTCATGACACATGAAATTCCATGACGTTTGAATTTCACAAAGCCATGCTCATTCATGTGTGCATTGTCTACAGCTGCTTCTGCACTACCACAGCTGAATTGAGTAGTTCTGATAGAGACCATATGACTTGCAAAACCTAAAATATTTACTCACTGGTCCTTTATAGGAAAAGGTTGCCAATCCCCTATATAGCTCAAATGACTAAGTTATCAAAGAGAAATATATCAGATTTCCAGAGTCTCCCAAGTACCTACGCTTTTTTTAGAAAAAAATAATTTTCCCAAGTCTAGCAAATACATTTGGATACACTAATGAGGACAGCCACCACTATTTAAATACATGCATCCAGACATAAGAATTGAAGTCTTCAACAAAGCAATAGCCATCATTATATTGTTTAGCTGTCTGTTCATTTCCTCTTGCAGACAAGCACACATTCTTTAATTTGACTTTAATACCAGTAGGTCCCTGAAATAGCCCAGGGACCTATTGGTGTTTTCTATCCATGATGCTAACAACTTGTTTTTATACCCCAGACATAGGGGCACCTGGGTGGTTCAGTTGGTTAAACGTCTGCCTTTGGCTCAGGTTGTGATCTCAGAGTCCTGGGATCGAGCCCCTTGTTGGGCTTCCTGCTCAGTGGGGAGTCTGATTGTCCCTCTCCCTCTGCAGCTCCCCTGCTTGTGCCCTCTCTCTCTCTCTCAAATAAATAAATTAAAAAAAGAAAAAAAAGCTTATACCCCAGGCACATCTGTGTAAATATATATATATATTTTTTTTTTTTTTTAACATGGGTGTAGTTTTTTTTCCTATTGAAGTATAGTTGACACTTAACACCATACCAGTTTCTTTCTTTTTTCTTTTTTTTTTTAAAGATTCTATTTATTTTGACAGAGAGAGGCACAGCGAGAGAGCACACAAACAGGGGGAGTGGGAGAGGGAGAAGCAGGCTTACTGCCAAGCAGGGAGCCAATGCCAGGCTCGATCCCAGGACCCCGGGATCATGACCTGAGCCGAAGGCAGACGCTTAATGACTGAGCCACCCAGGCGCCCCATCATGCCAGTTTCAACACAGTGATCCAACTGCTCCACACATCATGCTATGCTCACAAGTATAGCTACCACTTGTCACCATACAACACTGTTCCAATGTCATTGACTATATTCCCTATGCTGTACCTTTTATTCCTGTGAGTTATTCATTCTATAACTAGAAGCCTGTACCTCCCACTCCACCCTTTTTGCCCATCACCCCCACTCTCCTCCCCTCTGGCAACCATCAGTTTGTTCTCAGTATTTATGTGTCTGTCTGTTTCTGTTTGTCTTTTAGATTCCACATATAAGTAAAATCATATACTTGTCTTTCTCTGACTTATTTCACTGAGTATAATACCCTCTAGGTGCATCCATGTTGTCACAAGTGGCAAAATTTCATTCTTTTTTATGGCTGAGTAATGTTCTTATATATATATATACCACATTTCCTTATCCATTCATCTGTGGTTGGACACCTAGGTTGCTTCCATAATTTGGCTGTTTACTGTTTACTACAGTAAACATAGAGCTGCATATATCTTTTCAAATTAGTGTTTTCATTTTTGGGGGTAGATACCCAGTGGTGGAATTACTGGATTGTATGGTATTTCTATTTTTAATTTTTTGAGGAACTTCCATACTGTTTTCCATAGTGGCTGCACCTAAATACAATTTTAATTAAAGGACTTCAGAATTTTTTTTTTTTTTTTAAAGATTTTATTTATTTGAGAGAGAGAATGAGAGAGAGAAAGAAAGAGAGAGCGCGAGAGGGGGGAGAGTCAGAGGGAGAAGCAGACTCCCCGCTGAGCAGGGAGCCCGATGTGGGACTCGATCCCGGGACTCCAGGATCATGACCTGAGCTGAAGGCAGTTGCTTAACCAACTGAGCCTTCAGGCGCCCCAGGACTTCAGAATCTAACACCAGATCTGAGTTGAATTAAAGGGTCATTCCTATACTGATTAAAGTGTATAAAAAAAAAAGTCAGAAGTCACAAAAGTTTTATTATACATGACCTCAGGTAAATCTTGAAATAATAAATCCAATAGAAATAGCTTCTACATATTGGTATAGTATTTGAAATTAGATGATACAAAGAGTTTGAGTGATAAAAAGAGACACTTGTCATTTACATAGCTTTGACATAACTATTCGCTTTTGTCAGTATTAGTGATACATGTATGTACGTTTGTGTATCTTTGTGTGCATGCTTAAGCCTGTTCTTTGTACATTATAGACATTTATAGTAGCTTTTTTAATAAATGACCTCTTTGAAAAATTTTATTAGAATAACTATATTTGATGGATATACACTTCTTCATATGGTTGAAATTTTTTACTAGCTCAAATAGACTTTTCTTCTCAATTACTGAGAAGTGGTAAGATTTGACTCTGTGAATGGAAAATATGATTTCCATAAATATGGTTTACATAAATACCTGGTATCTGATGTCTGAGCCCTAGGCCACTAAAAAAAATGCAACTGGACATCTCCCATACATAGCCAGAAAGAGGATTCATTTGCTAATAGGAGTAAAAAAGTCCAAGGATGCTGAATTTTAAAAAGGAAATTGCACCATATGATGACCTTTTAAAGTACTTTTATTTAAATGGCTCATGCATTTTCTCTGAGTAGATGAGTATATTTAAGGTACTGATGTTTCCTTTTTTCTCTTAAGCAAGCATCATAATCCTAATCTAAGCATCTTTTTTATTTTTCTATCTGAAAAAAATTCACATGTTGGTCTGAACCATGAGGTTTGCATGTATAACACCTGGTCTAGATCCCAGCCATTGTGGATAGAGATCATAAACAGTCACACCAAGAGATCAGACCCCAAGCAGCTGCTGGATTACATTTCTGGTTGGGTTCCTGTAACAAATACTTCTCAAACAAATTTTCATGGGCCATTTTACACAACTGTATTTTTGTAGTTACCATTACCTTTGCTGTTAACCTCGGACTGTTGTGTTTTCCTTTTGCAGGAGTTCACAGTGAAAATAAGTAATATCCCAACAATTAAGAAATTCCTGGAACCTGGCAGCAAGAAGAAGCCTCCTCCAGATGACATCTACGTGAGAACCGTCTACAACATCTTTATGCCATAAAACATCACATACATCTGTGAGTGAGAGTTAGCCTCTAGAGATTGCTGTGTCCATAATAACGTCTTAATTGATGTCCCAGCTCTGTCATGGTGCTATGTAGAACTGTTCCTTAGATGGGTCTTTCATGCCAAGATCTTTTCTAGAAACATTCATTGACCTTTTGGTTTGTCCGGTGAATAATTGTTAACGCACCTTTTTCCTGAAAGCCCTTTCAGAGAGACTGGCATTTCAGTTAGATCTGATGTGACTCATTTCCTGACAACCAGGCTGAGCAGGACCTTGTGTTCTCCCTTGAGCTTCTTCCCCCCTCTCCTTATCCCTTTCTAAAAGCCCTCCCATCTCTTCCTAATTTTTGGTGTTTAATAACAACAGAATATCTAGTGAATAATTCCTCTCAGCTATAATAAATCTGTGGTAGTAATGAAGGCAGTCAATATTAGCCAAAATAAAGAATTTACAAATCATTGCCCTGTTGCCAGAATTTTTTTGGACTACATTTCTTGGGATCTATAACATATTCCCATGGTTCAGAAATCAAAAGAGCGTAAGAGGGTACAGCGTTGGAAGTGGTCTTTTCGGCCCCGGCCCCCAGCTACTCGGTTTCCACAGGCAAATGTAGTTATCATTTGTGTATCCCCCCAGTGGTCTTTGATGCATGTATGAGAAAATTTTATATATATATATATAATAAAAATAGTAATAAAAAAGTAATATAGATATTACTTTTATCTTCTTACTACCCAACTTTGTTATTTGTCGGCTGCTAATTTTTTGCATTTCAGAACTAAAAATATGGTTTATTAATACAGCTTTTAGCCTGTGTTGATTTGGGTCTCATATATTAATTGAGCACTTATTATGTGCCAGGCAGGGTGCCAGGAGGCAGAACCCTAGAACAGAGCCCCTGCTCTAGAACAGTTCAGCACAGAGTAGGGGAGAGATGTGTAAAGAGCCGAAGTTATTTTGGAAAAGGAAGAATTGCTGCCTTTAGCATATCTGATATTTCGGAAATTAAAAAACTGAGGAAAAGCAACAGAGTATTGTCAACCAGGGAAGCTCACCGGAGCCTTGAGTCCAGACTTTGGGGGCACTCCATCACTTGGGGATGACTGACGGCCCATCTGGCTGGTCTGTCTCCAGCCCTCCAGAGTGGAGCTAACACCACATGACCCAAAGTGCCCACCCTACACTGCATTGTTGGTGTGGCTCAAAGCTTTCGCCCTAAATCTGGCTGTTATTATCTGGCTGACTCAGGGCTTCCAGGCAAAGAGGTGTTCCCATCAGACATGACAGTCCAGCGGCTTAGAGATCAACTCCCAGAAGCAACGGCCAGACCTGTCTTTGGGCAAGGTAGTACTGAACGATACATGCCCCCATTTTCTTCTTATTGGCTTGTGGTCTTAGGGGCCTAGCGGGAGCCTGGGCCTCTCTCTCAGAAGCAGCAGCCTGGGCCATCACTGCTCCTCAGGCTTGCCTGGCACTGCACCCGCGACCAAGCCATGGCTCCTCCAGTATCGTGGTGATAACAGAGGCTCACACAGTGGACGTGGGAACACAGATAACCACCAGGATGCCTGCGCTTGGTTTTCCTCTAATCAAACACTGAGGTACTTGCATTGATTGTCACACAGGGTTGCCAGGATGAGTGAAAGCTGTCCACAATTACATGGGAGAGAGCACATCTGGAAGCTCCATGTGTGCAGCTCTCCTGGATTCTGCCCTGGGCCTCTCTCCCCTTGGCTGATTTTCTTTTCTTTCTTTTTTTTTTTTTTTTGAAGATTTTATTTATTTATTTGACAGAGAGAGACACAGCGAGAGAAGGAACACAAGCAGGGAGAGTGGGAGAGGGAGAAGCAGGCTTCCCGCTGAGCAGGGAACCTGATGCGAGGCTCGATCCCAGGACCCTGAGATCATGACCTTAGCCGAAGGCAGACGCTCAACCGACTGAGCCACCCAGGTGTCTTTGCTGGGTCCCAGACTCATTTTGCTCAGCAAAGACACCTTGGCTGATTTTCATCTGTATCCTCTCCCTGTAGTAAACCATAGCCGTGAATAGAACAGCTTTCAACATGTTCTGTGAGTTCTAGTGGATTGTGGAACCTAAGGCTGGTGTTTAGGCACCCCTCAACTTGGAGCTGGTGTTAGAAGTGAGGGTGGTCTTTTGGACCGCTCCTTCTAACCTCTTAGGGAACCAGAAACGTTTTATACTTATGTGTCGATTAATTTATGCATAGGAACCGGACATTGACTTGATAACACCCAGGGGTCTGTATTATGCAGTTGCGTGGGATGGTGGCAAATTTGCGCTGTTTTATACTACGATTTTGGAAGAATTTTACTATGCAGTACCATTGCCTAGTAATATGTGGACGCTAAGCCTTTTTGTAATCATTGGGTTGTACTTCTCTTAAACACCAGGGGGCTGGCTCTGAGGAAATAACCAGAGAGAAAGGTTGGCTTCTGCACTGAGTTAGAGGATTAGAGGCAATAAATGCAAGAGGCCACGCTGTCTCAAATGAAGACAGGTGCCCCTGTCTTTCCTGCCTATAGGTGAATGACTTTAAATGGTGCAGTGCCATTCCCATACTGAAAACAAGTCTCCCTCCTCCCCCATCTTGCCTTGAGTAGCATTACCCCAGTTTTGTCCCAGTCCCCTTTTGGTCCAGAGTCCTACCCTTTAGTCTCAGCCCACGGCACCCCCACCCCCATTTTCCTGAGCCACCAGACTCTCTGGTCATAGAGTAAGAGGACAGGCACGAGAAATTGATCCTCAAAAACAATAGTGTGCGAGAGGGTTCAGGGCTGAACCCAAGCACAGGAACCAGGAGGCTCACCGACTAAAGTCCCAGCAGGTAAACCAAGGGGTAAAAGTGCAGAACAACATGTCAGGGGGCTGTGGTGTCCGGACAGAGGGGGACGTGCAGCACTTAATGAGTCTGGGACCCAGCACCAGCCATTCAGAAGGTTTGCCGTACAGATTTACAACTATGCTAAGACCACTTTCGAATAAGATGGGTAGCACAGGTATCTTAGAGTATTCCCGATTCCTCCTTCTGGTCCCTTATAACATTTCTATTATAGGTGTCATATCCATCAGCTATAATCATCTGTTGCTACTCTTATTTTTAACACACTACATTAATTTGTTCACATATTGACACTGCCTGTCTTCCCCAACTAGAATGTAAGCACCACGGGTGCAGGAATTGGGGCTGTATGCCCACCATTTTAGACCCAGGGCCTAAAATAGTGCCTGGCATGGAGTGGTACTCAGTAAATATTTGTTCAAGGAGCCAGTGAAATCCTTCTTCTTACTTAGGCAACTTGATATGCTCTCAAATACACAAACAACAGATGTAAAGTGAAGCTGCAAAGGAATGCTTATTGGTTGGCTAATCCCTTGAGTTGGGTGGAGCATTCAATGGAAAAGGAAAGAGTTATAAACCCTCACTTGACCTCCCCACAGCACCCCAAGAGAGAGCCAGGAAGAAAGAAGGTTAGTGGTGAATTTTTTACACACTGTTCTTGGGTGTGGGGGCATAGTTATATTTTGTGTCCAATTTTGCAGCTTGCAGTCAGCCATTGTTTTAACTTTGTGGCTAATTTAATGCCTATTTTAAACTTGTCTATATCAAATAAAAGGAACATATTTTTATATGGAGTAGATGTGTACATGAAAACAAGATAGCTAATGTACATTTAGACAAGGCCTTTTAAAGGCTTTCATTGCCTATGCATGACACATATTAGACATTAAAATGCCCTCCTATCCCCATACCACACATGAAATGTAATTTATTTATTTATTTTTAAAGATTTTATTTATTTATTTGACAGAGACAGTCAGAGAGGGAACACAAGCAGGGGGAGTGGGAGAGGGAGATCAGGCTCCCCGCCGAGCAGGGAGCCCGATGCGGGGCTCGATCCCAGGACTCTGGGATCATGACCTGAGCCGAAGGCAGATGCTTAACAACTGAGCCACCCAGGCGCCCAAAATGTAATTTAAAAAATGTGTAAGAGTCGAGTGGTGTTCCAGCGGATTGGTGGAAATAGCACACTTAGCAGAATTGAAGCTTTTGAGCCATTACATTTTTTCTTCCTCGGGCAAATCTCACATATTCTTTTTAAGATTTTATTTGTTTATTTGAGAGAGAACAATTGGGGCAAAGGGGCAGAGGGAAAGGGAGAAGCAGGCTCTCCACTGAGCAGGGAACCTGATGTGGGGCTGGATCCCAGGACCCCAGGATCATGACCTGAGCCGAAGGCAGACACTTAACTGCCTGAGCCACCCAGGCGCCCCCAAATCTCATATTTTTGTATGCAGTTGAAGGGAAGAACACAGGCAGTGCCCACTCTGGGCCATGGTGCCTAACAGAGAGGCTAAATCTCCTTCTCTAGGTGTCTTATGTACGCTTGGAGGATATAATCCAAATTATCTGACATAGGGGTCTTCCTCTGAGGTCCTGCATCCCTGGGGTGTCTGTGCTAAGTTGAAAAACAGAGGAGTCTCTAGTCAAGCCCTGAAACAATTTTTCTAGGACTTGTCCTGATCGTTAAAGGCCAGTGGGGCAGGTGATGGTCCACTCTGTTTATTCTCCCAGCAGCCTCAATCACCTGGGCAGGTGAGCATCTCTTTTCATGGCTCAGGTACATTTTTCATTTCAGTTTATAAGCCTGGGTGTAGAAGCCGACCCCTCGTTAGTTTTGGAAACATAACTCAATCCATTAGACCCTAATGGAAAGGAAATATAGTTTCTAAAACTGAAATATTGGGCTTTTTGGAGAAACTGCTTGGCATGTGAGGCTGGACTAGAGCTACCTCCCTAACCAGCTTGTTACAGAAGTGACTCACACCCTCACCCCACCCAGGAATATCCTTTGGCTGTGTATTAAAAATGCCAGGTAAGTACTTGAGCTGTTTTTCGGAAGAACTAGTTCCATGTAGGAGGCTTACATTTTGATAACATGTCCAATTCAACTAATCAACATATCAAATCAACTAATTAAATATTTTGCTAACTACTGGGTATTTACCCCAAAGATACAAATGTAGGGATCCGAAGGGGTACGTGCACCCCAATGTTTATAGCAGCAATGTCCACAATAGCCAAACTGTGGAAAGAGCCAAGATGTCCATCGACAGATGAATGGATAAAGAAGAGGTGGTATATATACACAATGGAATATTATGCAGCCATCAAAAAGAATGAGATCTTGCCATTTGCAACGACGTGGATGGAACTGGAGGGTGTTATGCTGAGCGAAATAAGTCAATCAGAGAAAGACATGTATCCTATGACCTCACTGATACGAGGAATTCTTAATCTCAGGAAACAAACTGAGGGTTGCTGGAGTGGTGGGGGGTGGGAGGGATGGGGTGGCTGGGTGATAGACATTGGGGAGGGTATGTGCTATGGTGAGCGCTGTGAATTGTGCAAGACTGTTGAATCACAGATCTGTACCTCTGAAGCAAATAATGCAATATATGTTAAGAAAAAAAAAAGCAGGAGGGGAAGAATGAAGGGGAGTAAATCAGAGGGGGAGATGAACCATGAGAGATGATGGACTCTGAAGAACAAACTGAGGGTTCTAGAGGGGAGGGGGTGGGGGGATGGGTTAGCCTGGTGATGGGTATTAAAGAGAGCACGTTCTGCATGGAGCACTGGGTGTCATGCACAAACAATGAATCATGGAACACTACATCAAAAACTAATGATGTAATGTATGGTGATTAACATAATAAAATTTAAAGAAATATTTTGCTAATAGTTCAGGTTAGGAAAATAGAAGAGAAATAATTCCTAGTCAGTTATAAATGGAATGTAACTTTAAGGCTATATTTAGCCAGACTTTGAAGCTCTACTGAAAGTCTTGGTTATGCTGTTAATATTGCTATTTTCCAACTTGGAACATATTCTTTGTCTGAAACATTATGTACTTAGGACTAAATTGATGCTACATCTGTCCAGTCTAGCAATTTTTCTTTTTTAAAGATTTTATTTATCCGACAGTGAGAGACCCAGTGAGAGAGGGAACACAAGCAGGGGGAGTGGGAGAGGGAGAAGCAGGCTTCCCGTGGAGCGGGGAGCCCGACGCGGGGCTCGATCCCAGGACCCTGGGATCATGACCTGAGCTGAAGGCAGACGCTTAATGACTGAGCCACCCAGGCGCCCTAGCAATTTTTCTTTTTTAAGATTTTACTTATTTATTTGACAGAGAGAGCACAAAAGCAGGGGGAGCACAGAGGGAGAGGGAGAAGCAGGTTCCCTGCCGAGCAGAGAGCCTGATGCGGGGCTCGATCCCAGGACCCTGGGATCACGACCTGAGCCGAAGGCAGACACTTAACTGCCTGAACCACCCAGGCACCCCCAGTCTAGCAAATTTAAGTTCTGTGGGGAATACAGGGTTATCTGGGAGAGGTTCCTTTCTTTCTTTCTTTCTTTTTTTTTTTTTTTTTTGCTCAGTGAACATTTTGATCTGCTGGTTGTAATGAAGATAGGCCATTCTGATCCACTGGAGAAGCTAAAGTAAATGTTATAGCTATTTCTATTAATAATAGATTTAAAATTGACATCTTATATTCTGGCCCAAAACATCTGCTAAAACTGGCAGCCTCTTAAATTAACCCCTTAAAAATTATTCATTATCCAGAAAATTCAATATTCAATTTTCACCCCAAAAAGATTGGCTGCTCTCCCGATGCGTGTGTTCCACATTTAGGAGCATAGGGCAAAGAATGAAGACAAGGGAAGAGACATTAGATCAGAAAGACTGTTAAAACTGGCAGAAATGAAGGAAATTACCAAATTCTGAACCAACTTGCATTTTTATAGTTCAGGCACCTGACATTTCTTCCAGACCTGCCCCAGGATTGGAAGGAAGCTACACACCTGCTACTTGGTTAAACTTGGGGATTGAAGAAAGCCTTACATCTCCTCAAAGGGGGTCAACAAAAATGATTTACCGTGGGAAGTTCACTTATAATTACCCCCAATTTCCTCTCTGCCCTTCGTTGTCTTCTTAGCCACACACAACTCCGGCATTTCACCATTTGCTCACCCTACTTTTCAAGCACCATTTTCTGCAATTTACACCTGCACAACAGTCCCTGAGAAGAATGACCTAGGACCACACACCAAGCTCCAGATACAGTTTTGTTGGGTTTTCTCTCCAGACCTGGCTTCTCAAAATTCATTTTAATATACAAGTGAATCATCTGGGGTCTTGTGAAAAAGGTAGGCTCTGATTCAGTCGCTCTAACCCAGGGACTTAAGAGTCTGCATTTCTAACAAGCCTCCAGGTGAAGCCGATGCTAATAGTCCAAAATCACACTCCTAGAGAATGCCTTCCCTTCCTTTCAGAAGCAAATTTCAGAAAAGAAGTCTTTTCTGTTGCACGTGAATGTTGCTGCAATCTGGAGATGTGGATGTGTGTGTGCCTATGTGTGCATGCAGGCATGCATGTGTTCATGGGTGTGTGTCATTATTTGAGTCCTTACTGTGTTCAGTGATTTGCACACATTATCTTATTTCCCCCTCATAACTACCCACATGAATTAGGAATTATTACTCTTATTGCACAAATGAGGAAACTGAGGCTCAGAGTTTAAAAAACTTGCTCAAGTGAGAAATAGAGCTAAAATTTCAACTTAGTTATTTGCTTTTATTGGTACCTGGGGCAAACTCAGATATGAGTGCTTCCACATTTTCTTTTTTTTTTATGTTATTTATTTATTTTAGTGGGGGAGGGCAGAGGGAGAGGGAGAGAATCCTCAGGTAGACTCCACGCTGAGCATGGAGCCCGACAGGGGATCTGGTCTCACGACCCTGAGATCATGACCTGAGCCAAAACCAAGAGTGGATTGCTTAACCGACTGAGCCACCCAGGCACCCCCCCACATTTTCTAAAAGATTTTGGGCATGTTTTTACCCACACTCTGACTATCCAAAGGTTGTGATGACATCGTTACTGCTTTCTGCTGCACCTGCCTTAGGCATGGGTCCCCAGGGCTCTGGGTTAGGGGGGAGGGGGCATCCCATGGCTCATCTCAGGTGAAGCTGCACAGGGGGGATGTTTACGAGTCCCAAGAGGTGGCTTTCAATTCCCAAAGTAATAAGCCCTGTGCGGGAAGCCTAGTTGGTGAACCAGGTTTAATTCAGGACATACCTGTTGGTAATATTAGCAGCACAAAAAACAGACTTGTTTCTGGTGAGCGCAACACCTCGGGTTCTGGATCTTCCAGCAGCTGTGTTCGCAGAGTGTCTGCATTTTGGGTGAAATCCAGAAAACACTCTCCTTTGTTCCCTTTATTTATCATGAAAGGAATGAAAATTTCCATTGCAGGATGTACTTTATCCATTACTTTATTCAGTTCTCAGTCCTCACAATAGCCCCCTGAGGTCAGCAGTGCAACCATCACACCCATTCTAAGGATTAGGAAACTGCGACTTACAGAGGTGGAAAAACGTTGCACAACATTAGTGAGGACTCATGACTCTAAAGCCCGGAGCTCCCTGCCTTTAAAAGATGGGGATAGTAACACACACTTATTTACGTTTGAGGACCGGACATGGTTGGGTATTGTGCCTGGCAGAGGGGCTGTAAATGAATGGGACCAGATCCACAGCCACGCCCTCAGATTTCTCAGTGTTCATTCTCTCAGGGAAGCCAGGGGGGGTGTTGATCCACGTTCTTGGTAATAGACCTTAAGGAGCACACAGCTTTCCCTTCTCACCTGGTGACAACACCCCTCCCAACGGAACACACCACCTTCCATCCCTCGTACTCAGACTCCCGTCTACCTGATGCTGCCAGCTCCCCATTGTTTTATTCCAGCACCTCCAAGGGCTCATATCTCTGCATCCCTCTGAGTGTTGCTTCTGCCATGCTGGCAAGAAGCTTGCCCTCTCTTGATCATTTTAGGACTACATTTTGCTGTCTCTCCTTTCATCTGAGAGAGTTCACTGGGTCTCTGGAACAAAACGATGTCTGGAGCCTCCACGTTATGACACTCAGTAGTCGTGTTAGATATCTGTCTCTCATGGGCAATCTGGGGCTAGGATTTTAATCTCCATAGGTTTCAAATAACTAAGAGAATAGTCAGAAGAAAGACCATTCAGCCTGCATTTTAAGTGACCATTGGTTGCTTAGAAACAGCTTTCTGGAGGCTACCAGACATGACCTTTTCTGGATCCATGGTCTAAACCAAAGGATAACATTCAGCTCTGGCTAACTGGGGGAGCGGGATAGAATTACTATAAAAAGGGTATTCGCAGGTGTTTCTATGTCCCACATTCTTTCACCGTAAGATTTATTTCAAACAGAATCTGGACTGGTTGAAGGTTTCAGGGACACAGAACAACAGGAATTAACCCGAGACCAGCCCCAGCCAGATTCACAGCCTCACCCCTGTCCCTCAGAGCAAGTGGAGAGGGGTCAAACTGGAGCTCTGTGTGCTAAGCAGAGAGTGGAGAGATGGAGCTCCTCAAGATGGACGGTGATACTTAACTTCACCAGTATTGCTTTATTTTTGTCTGAAGGCAGCAGGACGGACAGAGACCTGGAAGGGGTTCTCGGTGTGAGGGCTTGAATCATTTGTCAGTCGCCCAGAGTTTGCTGCTGTTAGATGTTTGTAGTTGGTTGTTTGTTTGCCTTGCAGCCTTCGTGACACTTGGTCAGTACCTGAAACATGGCCCATGTGGATGTGAGTTTCTCTAGCACTGGGACCCACTGGGCATGCGCATCCTGCTGTGTTGGCATGCTGGGGAACTGCTATGCTTCCTCCTTCTGACTTCTAACAGTGCTTACATTTGCTCCTTAAACATCCTACTTGGGACCCTGTAGGTGACCAGAAAATTTAGGAGTTTTCTCACTGGGGAAAGGTTAACACGAAGCCACCATTTCTCTTCTCCCTCTTGTCATATTTTCTCCACACTGATTTTATTGTAAGGTTCATTCTAAGGTGTGTGGGTAGTGAGTTACTACACTGAAACATATTTCTCTAATCAGGGAATTTGGGTTCCTTTTTAATCATTGTGTCTCCCAGGACAATAAAGTAGTGGGGTTTTAGGAAGCTCCTGAACTTTCAACACTCAGTAGCTAAAGAGGCAACTTAAAAGGAATGAATCTTGACAGCAACCCAACAGAGGCAGTGCCCAGGGCATGACAAGACCACAGCAAGAAAGGAATTAGTGTGGCTTTGGCTGCACATACACTACAGTTGAAACAATACAGAGATTAGCATGGCTCCATGCAAGGATGACGCACACATTTGTGACACGTTCCATATTAAAAAAAACAAAGGAGGGAAGGAATTCAACTTTTCCAAGAGTTAAACTGTAAATCCAACATATAAGAAAATAGGGTGGGGGCGCCTGAGTGGCTCAGTCATTAAGCGTCTGCCTTCGGCTCGGGTCATGATCCCGGGGTCCTGGGATCGAGCCCCGCATCGGGCTCCCCGCTCGGCGGGAAGCCTGCCTCTCCCTCCCCCACTCCCCCTGCTTGTGTTCCTGCTGTCGCTGTGTCTCTCTCTCTCTGTCAAATAAATAAATAAAATCTTAAAAAAAAAGAAAAGAGGGTAGTTGTAGGCAATATTGCTTCAAAACACCTGTAAGATTTTGTGAACCCGAGTAACTTAGTTGTCATATGATTGTGGGTATTCACAGTCAAAGTTTTCAGCATCAGCCGAGCTACTGATCTTCTGATTTTTAACTTTCTTGTGAATTTTGTTAGCACAGGCAGCATCCTCAAGTGGAATCCCAGCTAGGACAAGACACTTGGCAGTTTGGGGCTTAATGGGCGAAGGACCACGGTGAGTGCTACGTTGGGAAGCTGAGGTCAGCCTCTCCGAGAGCCATGTGTCACCCCGCGGGTGCACCTGAGCACCCTCCCAGCCACAGCACCCATGTGCACCGCCTGCGGCAGAAGCTTGGCTTTTTTGCCATTTCCTTGAAGCATGCATTGTTGCCTATGGGGTTGGAGCTGCAAATTTGAGAAAAGGAGACCCAGCAGTCCTCTAAGTTGGTGCAGAGCTTTTAGTATTCTCAGAGCACGTTCAGGAATCCTGTGAGACAGGCAGGGGTCACTAACATAATGACCACTGTGGCCCTTGCCATGGCGAGGTGGAAAATGCAATCAGGTGCACTTGCATTAGCTCTCTCCTCTTCTTTAAAAGGTTGCGGGTCACCCAGGGACATCCCTCCCCTTCCCAGTTGCAGATGAAGACATGCAGGCAGACAGAGGTACTGAACTGGGCCTAAGTTTGCTTGGCTCACTGGTGGCTGGGTCAAGACTAGAATCCTGGTCCTGACTAGGCCTGCCTTTGTCTGTGCCTCTCCCAGCACTCAGAAAAGTCTTGTGACAGAAATGAAAGCGTGCCCAACTCCCACGGATCATTTCAGTCCAAACCGGCCCAACTCCTTGACACTGTTAGATAATACTTTCTTTTGCAAGATCATTCACGAAACCATCATATTAACTCTGGGTTCTTGTCTCAAAATACCAGAGACAGTCTCTCAAATCTATGGAATACCTTGATACCTTGATATGTATCGTTTGTTCTTTTTTTTTCTTCAATTGTGAGAGAGCATACATACAGGCGAGTGCATTTACCTGCAGTTTAAAGACTAGTTATAAAGACTGATTATTAATTCTGTTTAAGAAACAGACTATTAATGGCACTCCAGTCTCCTTCCCCGTATCCCTCCCCCATCACAACCCTCGTTCTCCTCACTGGAGGTAACCACCATCCTGCTTCTGTGATCATTGTTCTCTTGCTTTTCTTATTTTTCTTATTTTGCCCTTCAGAGAACCCCAAGCCCAGAGACATGGCAACCAAACCCAAGCTCTTCTACTTTCGTGGCCGGGGCAGGATGGAGTTGATCCACTGGCTGCTGGCTGCAGCTGGAGTGGAGGTTGGTTCCTGACTGGGAAAAGGAAGGAGGGTAATTTGGGTGGACTGGAGTGGTCCTCTTCCCCCTTCAAAATTTAGGAGGGCGCCTTCAAGATAGATCCACTCTTTCCCTTTCCACCTACCTTTCTTTGTAAGAGGTGAGAGAGGGATCATAGGCCTCTGTTTAAGCAAGGTTGGGAGGGTGGAAGCCTAAGGAGATGTTCTGGAAGCTTCATAGGGGCCCAAGAAGTCCTGGTGACTCATAAGACAAAGGAGAGAGAGGAAACCCATAACTGGATTATTGTCTTCACTGGAACCAGCTAATTTCCTGTGGTCTTTCCAGCTCTGGCCTGGCAACTCAGTCTCGTTCTACCCATGGCTGCCAACTGGAACCCTAGGCCCAGCTGCAGTCTGGTCTCCTCTTGAGCCTTCCTCGGAAAGGTCTGCCCCACTGGGATCTTTCCTTAATTCTGAATTCCTTAACCATTGACTTTTCCATAGATGTTCACAAGTTATTTGGAAGGTATAGACTTCTTTTTCCCCATTTTAATGCCATCTTCTTTTTTAAATTATTAACATATAAGAATGCCATCTTCTTTAAGACAAGGACTCGTGCATGACCTTCTTTGTTTTGTTCACCTTATCCTACCCGCATCTCAAGGTTTAGGGGACAAAAAAAAAATCAATCTTTCCCACAGAAGCTTTAGGGATTCCATCAATAAATAATGGTAACCCCTCCTGAATAATGATCTTCAGATCCCTTTCATTGATGTATGAGCATTAAAGAGAAATTTAATTTGACCTGATAGGGAGAGAGAATGACACACAAGAGAGAAAAGAAAGGAAAGAGAGGAATGGAAAAAGGGAAATCACTGGGGGAAGCTGGTGAAAAGGACAAGAATTTGGAGAGAAAAAAGAGCTAAGGTGAAGAAAAGGGAAAATATGAATGGGGCTGAGGATATCCTATTAGTAGGCAAAACCCCCAAAGGGGTGCCAGTCCCATGCCCGTAGAAGCTAATCTACACACACATTGGAGGAATTTTCAGCTGTGTGGAAACTGACAACTTTGTGGTTCCTTTTAAAATTTTCATTCTGAAAACTATTGGGCATTTTATACTGTGAATCTCTCTCTCTCTCTCTCTCCCCCCCTCCTCTGAGGACATTAAAGTTATAACAAAGTTTCTATCCTTTATCTAGTTTGAAGAAGAATTTATTGAAACAACAGAACAATATGAGAAGTTGCTGAAGGGTGAGCCTGAGATTTATTCAATGTTTTCTTACTGGAAAAAGTAAACATTTGTTTCTGGAAATATTCATTTCAATACAGAACACAGAACTCTGGAGTGACACCTATTAGAAAAAGGACTGCTCACACTGATTGAGTGCCCACTGTAACCCTGTCACAGGGCTAAATTTATCATCTGCTTTGTGTCTTTAGCTGTCATAAAAGCTTATCAAGTAGACTCTGACCCAGACCTCAGTGAGAGATGGTAGCCCGGGTTTGACTCAGCTAACTGGTTCAATACTCCCCATCCCATTGAATGGAGCACTGGGTGTTATACGCAAACAATGAATCATGGAACACTACATCAAAAAAAAGAATGCTTGAAGAATTCTTAAATAATGATCCAGTGGGTTGGAAGGGAAGGGGAATTTGGGCTAAAATATTCTCTAGTTCTCATGGCTCATATCCGTTCTTCTTAGTGGTTTCAACAGATTAACAGACACCATTTTATCAGGTCACAATTGTAGAACCAAGACTATCGAAAAGACCGAAATTTGATTAAATTCGGAAGTCTTTCACCCTTACGATTTCCTAGAAAAGTTTCTCAAACCAAGAGAAAAGACTAGTACTTTCATAGTGCTTCTTAACCTTCTAATAGCCACAACGTTACTTTCCTTACCTAAGGAAACATGGATGTCCCCACCATTGCTGATAAACAGTCATGAAATTGACGCATATTATTTTTTTGAGAAACCTTCAACTAGTAATCAGCAGACCTGCCATTTACAAACTGTATGACTTCGCAGAAGGCCTTTAACTTCTCTGCATCTTATCTCTTTACCATAAAATAAAAATAATCTCTGTGGTCACAGATGCAGTATACCAGTAGATCTCACTAAATGGGGAAGGCTGGCTAGCCCCTTACCCAATTCTTGTCCAGGAACTTTATTGTCTGGAATATCCCTGAAGCTCCCCATTCTCTTTGTTTCTGCCCTACTCTACCCCAAATGAGGCCAGTCACTGGTACGTGGTAGGGATTAAGTACATATGTATTGAATAAGTAAATGAAATGCATCTCCAGAAACTTTTCCATGATCATTCCGGCAAGAACTCCTCCCTAATACCCTATGAAATCCTCCAGCCCTCCCTGAGTCTGTGATGCTACTCTTGTGCTTGAGACACTCTCCTGGGCATTACCATTATTTGTGAATAGGAGACAGAGAGGGACAGCAGAGAGGGCTGTGGGCTGAAGAGTCAGGAGGCCCACTTCTGTTGTGACTTCGAGCAAGTCATGTTTGCCCCCTTGGCCTTCACAGTGCCATAGTCTATTATATGGGTGAGCTAAATGATCTCCAAGATCCTTTCCTATACTCTTGATCCGAGAGTTTTAAAAATCCTTCTGAAGAAGATCATCAGCTCCTAGAAGCATGGATCGTATCTAATAATTTAATATCTTCTGCATCACTAACAAGCAGTAGCACAGAGCCCAGTTTAGATGCTCATTCAGTCTTGGACAAATGTAGAACTGCTTTTAGGAAATGGAGATTTTGCAGTCTCTCCATTAATAATAGTACTAATATTTCAAAAGCATGGTCACAAGGTGATCTTATTCCTGCTCAAGGAAATTCTACAATGGGCAGATCAGAAAATAGACTCAGGGAAGCCTGAAGTCATCAACTAGACAGGGACACTGGCTCCCTAGAAAGTTCCTATGGTGGTTTCCTCTCCACCATCCTCTACTGCCTCTCATTAAGTCAAGTAGCAACAGTACTGGAAGTTGGGGAAATTAATTCTGGCCTTTGCCAATGCACTAGTGAAATCCGGTTCCTATTCTGGATAAAAAGTTACTGATTCTCAGCAATGTACAGGTGGTAAAGGAAATTTAAAGGCCATTTATTTCTTCAAGAACCTATGAAGAGCACTATTTATAGTACATCTTTAAATGCATTACTTATATAGGCAGTCACTCACAAAGAAGAAAATTTAACTTTACTAAACACTAATTATTGACAGTATTCAGTGTTTATTTATCTCATTTCATCTTTTCAAAAATCCTGCTAGATAGATATTATTATTGTTTTAGAGCAAAGGAAGCTAAAGCTCAGATAGGTCATTTGCTTATAGTCACATGGCTGGGGAGGGCTAAAGCTGGCGTTTGGACCTCGTCTGCCGGGGTTCTTGCTGTCACATCCGTCCTGCTGCCACATAGACCTAGAGTGATACCTGCTGTGCTTTTCAAAGAATTCAGGCTCCCAGCCTCCACCCCTGAATCAGAATATCTGGGGAGTGGGGTGAGTATTTTTAACAACCCACCACCCTGAGATGAACTTTGAGAACCAGAAGCACTTATACTATAACACAGTCATAGTAAATGTATAGCGTCTTTTTTTTTAAAGATTTTTTTTTTATTTATTTATTTGAGAGACAGAGAGAATGAGAGAGAAAGCACATGAGATGGGGGGAGGGTCAGAGGGAGAAGCAGACTCCCTGCTGAGCAGGGAGCCCGATGCGGGACTCGATCCAGGGACTCCAGGATCATGACCTGAGCCGAAGGCAGTCGCTTAACCAACTGAGCCACCCAGGCGCCCAACGTATAGCGTCTTAAACAATCATGATTAACCAAGACACAAAAATGTGTGAAACCATCAAACAAATCTCAGATTTTCCATAAAGCAAATGGTAGGCATTTCCTCAACAACTGGGGTCTTCAACTTACTACTTTGGATGAAAACAAAATCACTCAACAAAATTAGAAGAGACCCTCCTACAGGCTTACCTGGACCATGGAAGGACAGTATCCTAACCTCACTTTGCTCAATCCACAGATGGACGCTTGCTTTTCGGCCAAGTGCCTATGACTGAAGTTGATGGAATGGTGCTCACGCAGACGAGAGTCATCCTCAGCTACCTTGCTGCCAAGTACAACTTGTATGGGAAGGACCTGAAGGAGACAGTCAGGTAGCATAGTGTTCACGTCTGTACTTGATTCTTATCTAAGCTCTGTAGTCCTGCACCTCCTGGGACCCAGTTAAGGTGTAGCCTTTCCACTTAGACTGGGGGGAGAAGGCAAGGGGGGAACAAAGGGGAGATGCTCTTGCCATACCCACATGCAAAAGCAATCTGTTTCTCATCGTTTTGATGCATAAGTGAATAAATACTCCAGTTCTTCCCTTTTACTACTCATAGTGGTGGGCATTCAACATTCTCATATTCTCTCTCCACTCCTAACAAAATATGTTCTCATAAAATGACCTGGTAAACTATTCTACATGAAGGTGGAAATGACTGACTCAGCAAACAAACATTGAGCGTTATATCCATAATCTATTACCACAAATAATGCTGTGTAACATATCACCTTGAAACACAGTGACTTAAGTCAGCATGCATTTATTACTGTGTCATGTGGGCTTTGGCATTATCTGGGCCAGGCTTGACTCCTCTTGGCTGGACTCACTCATATGGTCTGTGATCAACCAATAGTCAGCCAGGAGGCTCTGGTTTTGGGTGCTGAGTATCAACCGAGGGGCAAATGGGCCAAGTGTCTCTCATCCTCTCATGCCGAGCTTGTTCTTGGGGTAGCTAGGGAGGGTTCTAAGACAGAGACTGAAAGCACACAAGACCTCTTAAGTTCTAGGCTCAGAACTGGCCAATTCCACTTCACTCCGTTAGTCAAAGCAAGTCATGAGATCAACCCAGAAAACAGACCCTATCTATTGACGGAAGGAGCTGTTGAGTTTTATCACAATTACTCAGGGGTGAAGATTGGTGTCCACAGTTTTGCACATATATACAAGCATCTACTATGTGCTGGACACTATGCTAGGCCTGACTGAGGATGGCTGATTACTCCCAGGAATGGTTCAGTTTTATAGGAGATAAGTAAACTAAAGACAAAGTGAAGACTTACAACTATTAAAGTTTTATCTGGATTTGGGGTCAAAGGGCCATTTTAATAGTCCTTGAAATCTCATCACCATAAGCACGACACTGTGGGATGGTCCATACATATATATAGAAGACATGGTGGGAGAAAGATCCAAATTCAATTGTTCAGAAGGAGAGAGAGAGTATATCATAGGAATGAGCAAAGTCCATAACAAGAAGCAGCATGCCCCAACTTTTCCATTGCTCCAACTTTAAAATGAACTTAGTCATCCTAACTCACAGTCCTAGAAGTATATGCCAAGAGAAGCAATTTCAAACAGTGTGTGAAAAGAATCCTTTTATAATAATGTAAACAAGTGGTAGTATGCAAAAGCAATGTTTCTCATAGTTTTGATGCATGTGTTGTTTTTTTACAATTAAAGGTGACCAGCTAGGTAACAATCTAACCTGTAAGAAAAATGATTTGTAATTCAGATAGGACAATAATGTAAATTATGCTTTAATATATATTAAAATGCGAAACACAAAGATGACCATTGAACCAAATTTGTTGAGCAATTAGCATACAGTGGGGGATACACAGACACACAACCCTTAATGTTTGCACACTGGTTGTAAAGATAACTTGCACAGCATAACTGCACCAACACGCAAATAATCTATGGTAATAGATCTACCATTCTTGGTTATTGTTGTTGTTGTTGTTAGCTTTTTGTGTTTGTCAATGAAAGGAAAATTTTAGAGAATGAAATCCAGGTATCTGTCTGACCTGACTAGGAAAGCAAACTTTTCTTTCTCAGGTGCCAGGTCAGGGTAAGACCTGCTAAATTATACATCTTCCCTAAAGAAGTGAAAATGTTCTGGTACTAATAGTTTTGCACTTCTGGTAAACTTAATTCGGTTGGGTTTTTTTTTTTTTTAAGATTTTATTTATTTATTTATTTGACAGAGAGAGACACAGCGAGAGAGGGAACACAAGCAGGGGGAGCAGGAGAGGGAGAAGCAGGCTTCCCGCCGAGCAAGGAGCCCGATGCGGGGCTCGATCCCAGGACCTGGAACCATGACCCGAGCCGGAGGCAGACGCTTAATGACGGAGATGCTCTTGGCGCCTCTCGATTGGGTTTTTAAAACCATAATAATGTATTTATTTACTTATGGCAGATTTCAACTTGGAGGCGCTTATTTTTTTCACACATCCCTTCATCCAAAGAACATTTCCAGAGACCCTAGTATCCTTGGGTCCCTTGGAGGGCTCTGGTTCCAGAAATCATTCCCGGGCATGGACTCTCAAGGGAAGGGATGTGAAAAGTCATTTGGCCCAATATCCATTTACGCCATCGCGGTGGCGAAGTAGGACACCCCCATACTCAAAGGTTACCGTGGGAACGCGAGTCACGCGCTCTTTTGTCAGGATCAATAAGTACATGATGGCACCCTGGACCTCATGATAACGATCGCGCTGGCTGCGTTCACACTCCCCGCGAAAAAGAGGAGGATCTTGCTTTACTCGTTGAGAGCGAGAACTCGTTACTTTCCCCCTTTGAAAACGTAGGCGGCGGGGATCCAGTTTGCCTCGCGGCTGCAAGGTCTCACCCGCTCCGGGCAGGGAGGCCTGGGTGTTCTCGCGAGAGCCTGGGTCCGGGTCGGCGATCGCTGCGCGCGCAGATCCCGCGAGGGGGCGGGGGGAGCAGGGGGCGCGGCTGCTGGCGTCCTTCAGCTACCCTCCGTTCCTCCTCCCATTCCAGAGAGGGACGAGAACTGAGAGGCGGGTTTCGGGCGCAGCAAGTTCCCGCTGACGCTTCCCGGGATTCCGGGATCCAGGACTTACTTCAGAAGAGTAGTTCCCGAATGAATATCTGAAAAGACCAGCTAGGGTAGTGCTTTCTTGTCCTCGAACCAAAACTTTAATAAGGGTTCCAAAACAAATGACGTGACGGAATTATGTGGAACCTCTAACAAAACAGAATGGCAATAAACGAAATGCAACGAAAGGATACAGCCTTTCTGTTCTGATTTTTTAAAATAAGCCATCAGCAGCCCAGGGCATCGGCACCTTAAATTCACCGAGTCAGATGTTTCTTTAATAGTGGAGGCTAATCATGCCTCAATCAAAAGAACAAGGTCTTTTAAATTTACAACTTTCCCAAAGTCATTTTGGAGTGAATACTAATTACGAATGTCCTTGAAATACATGTGGTAAGTTTCCAAACTTAGAGGACAGCATGGGACATGGTAAGAAAGCCTTGTTAGCAGAGGGCTCCATAAATAAAGGCTTGCCAGAGAATTCTGTGGCATTTCTCCTCAGTCTCAGTCTCGGGAAACAATGATTTACTACTGATGAAGCTGTAATGAAGAGTCTTGCCAGTACCTCAGAGTCCTAGACGATCCAGTTCCTCTTTATTCGGGAGCAATGTACAGTGTTGTTGAAATGCCTTCCATTTAAAAAAAAAAAAAAACTTGTATGATTATTTGAATTGTAATGTTAAATGGGCTTTCTGATACTATTTTCTACTTGTGGTATAGTAGCCTGATCCTAACTAATCATGACCTTCGTGTCTCCCTATACTGGTGGGTATAGTTTTACTTAACCAGCTGTAGGCTTATAAGAGAGAGCTCCATTCCAGCCCTTCACTACCTAAAATGTCTTGATAAGCACTGACAAACTTCCAACAAGACTGTGCCAATTTACAGAAATGTTTAAGAGTGCATAAGAGTTGGTTTCATCTGATCCTTTCCAGCAGTATTGGAGATTATCAAGAAAAAGATTCTTTAGTAAATTTGATCTGGACAGAAGACTCCCTGCTTTTATAAGTGTTTAGCCAGGCAAAATAGTTTTTACTTTTATTTGATATTCTTTGTTATTTCTCTTTCTGTAGATTTTGAAAGACCATGGAGAGGATTTTCTCGTTGGCAACAAATTCAGTTGGGCAGACATACAACTGTTAGAAGTGATTTTAATGGTGGAAGAACTCGATGCTTCCGTTCTGACTTCCCTTTGTTAAAGGTAGCATATTCACATCCACACAAAGCCCAGCCACACAAAGTGAATAGAAACGAAGACTAAAATGGAATGTATCTCCAGGTCAATCTTAAAAGAAGACTTGTTAAAAAATCATTATTTCTTGCATCTTGGCAATTTTCTCCTGCTCTGTACTACAGGATCATTAGGAAATAAACCCTTATGATGGGAGAGAGATAGGTTATTTTTGTTTCTAACATAAACATTCAGTGCTTTCCTTTTGTGTGTGTGTGTGTGTGTGTGTGTGTGTGTGTGTGCGCTTTAAGTGTTTTTTTCCTGATGAAGCAAGGCTGACAAGTCTGTCTTTGTCGTTTCCCTCGCCAGTGCCTACCGGACAACTCTGGCCCCCTTTAGTGCCCCTGATGCTGAGGACACCCCACCATGTCCCTCCATTGCTCAGAGCTACTGCCTGAGTGTCCCTGCCTATCTCCTGCTGTTGCTGGTCCTTAGACATCCCTCTCTCAATCCTGCCACTGCCAGACCAGAGCTGGCCTCTCTTCCAGTTCCTTAGAAACATTTTATCTAAGAGGTGACCATAGGTTTTGTGGTTTAAGAATAGTATTTTTTTCTTACTACAAAAAAAATGAAAGTTCAGGTATTTGTATGAAACAAAAAAAGAAAAGACCTAACTAGCCAAATGCTACTACTGGATTAGACTCTCTGATCTATTATTTTACATTTTTCCTCAAAATAAGATCATACTAAATATTGTTTTGTGGCCCGCTTTTAACATTTAAAAAAATTATCATGCATGTTTTGACAGGTCAGCAAATATTCTTCTATAATATCATTTTATTTTCATTAGGCGATAGAGTCACATCTTTTTGAATAATCAGAACTATATAAAAAGGGCGTCAACTGAGAAAGTTTATTCCCACCACTGCCCTCCCACCTTTCTGCCCCTATAATCACTTTTATTGGTTTCCTGTGTAACTTCCCAGTGTTCCTACTTATGCAGATACAAGCAAATATGAATATCTATTTCTCTCTCATCCCCATTCCTGGCTTTCTTACACAAAACAGCAAATATATTCTGTTCTGCCCTGGGCTTTTTTTTTTTTCCCCCTTTCTTTAAACTAAACCGTGCATTCTAGAGCTCTTTCCCTGTCAATACAGGGACCTTCCTCTTTCTTTTTATATATGAGTCATTTTAAATTACTGGCTTATATACCTCGTAAGGACATACCATAGTTTATATGACCAGTTTTCTTTTCTTGGAAACATAGGTTATTTCCAAATTTTCACCCTGCTAACATTCTTTTTTTTTTTTTTTTAAGGTTTTATTTATTTATTTGACAGACGGAGAGAGAGCCTACAAGTAGAGGGATCAGCAGAGGGAGAAGGAGAAGCAGGCTCTCCGCTGAGCAGGGAGCCCAACGTGGGGCTTGATCCCAGGACCCTGGGATCATAACCTGAGCCGAAGGCAGACACTTAACTGACTGAGTCACCCAGGCACCCCCACCCTGCTAACATTCTTAACATGATTTCTTTGCTCATGCCCTACACGATTTCTTTGCTCACCCTTATAATAAATTCCTAGAACAGGAATTAATAGGTCAAAGAATATGAATTTTTTAGAGTTTTTAATATGTGCCATCTACTTGGGACAATGAGTTTTTAAGAAGATAATTTCATTCACACTAAACACACTAGCCATTGTATTAGCTTTCCGGAACCCCCCAGCAAACAGGTGTTGAGGGGTTAACTCAGATTCAACCCACTGGGCTCCCTAAGCTGACAGTCTAAGCACCCCCCTCCCGTGGCAAAGTTCTGTTAAAGGTCACGACTGCTATCGAGGCTCTGACTTTACCGGTTCTCATCGCAGGCATTTAAAACAAGAGTCAGTAACATCCCTACAATTAAGAAGTTCCTGCAGCCTGGGAGTCAGAGGAAGCCCCCCCACCCGCAGATAGCCACTACGTGAAGGTGGTCAGAAGCATCCTGCACTTCTAACGGCAGCAGGCCTTACCGTGGCAGACAGCGATGGTCTGGTCACAGCATTGGTATGGGCCGCCCAGCGAAGCGAATTGTAGATCCTGGGAGCCAAGTGTCTGAAAAGAACAAAACCATATAGCCAGGAAAACAGCAAACACCAATTAAATGCAATACAAAGCCATTCTGGTGTGTGAAATTTTTGTAAACTTGTCAGTTGTGGATGATGGTTCCAACTTTGATGAAATCAGTGTTCTGTGTCAATAAATCAGAGGCTGATTTATTTAGGGCAAGGTAGGGCCCATGTAAGGCACTGTTCTTACTGTCAGTACCGAGATCAGGACCACTGTTGGAAGAAGGAGCAGAGATTTGGGGCCCAGGATCTCCCCCAACACCCACAATGACCCTGAGTACTTGGTATAGAAAAAAAAAGTGACAAATGACAAATCAGGAGTAAGATGATGGCTGATGCAAGAAAATCCTGTGAGAAAGACTAGGGAAACAGGATTTCCACAGAACATCATTCTGAGACCGAGAAAAAAAAAACTTGGACAACTAGACAACACTCTTCCACGTAACAGAGCCACCTGAGACTGGGTTTTACTTTGCTGAAACAAGTAACACTGAGATTAAGATATAACCGATATTTATACGAATTGACCCAAAGATTCCTGTCCTTTAAGAGTAACTACGGTGTTCCCAAGTTGGGTAATCTGGAACTCAGTCCCACATCAGGGCCCTGTGTGGTGGGGGATGGAGGACCCGTGGAGGGTGATGTTCCAGGCACAGCTGGGGTTTCCGGTGGAGGGGTCTGTGGTCTAGAGCAGGGCTCCTGCCAGTCCTTTGAGGTACATGACTCTACCAGCTCTCAACTGCTACTGGGCCATCCTGCCCGGGCCACACCCTTGGTCAGCTTCTGAGTGAGTATCCACGTGCATGTCCTTACTTGTGAAATGACCTGATGGCTCACCGGACGTCATGCCCTTTCCTCAGGACCACCACAGGCCAAGACCATTCCTACACGATATCTGGTCCCATCCATTTTTCCTCCCCAACTCAGGCGACAGGTTGATCAACAGAGTTAGGACCACCTGGGCCATTCAGTGTCCCCCAGCCCAGCCTGTGTAGGGCCTGAGCTCTTGCTCCCACCATGGTCAAATCCCAATTCAGGGATTCTCATTGAGCTAATCACCTGATCTCATTCGCCACTCTGGCAAGGCCACGGCCAACTACCAGACGATGCGTAAGACAAGGGGAGAAAAGGCTTCTCATGGGAAAACTCTGCCACTCTCTGTGTGAGATGACTTTTTCCTCTGACCTCCACCAAAGCTAAGAGTCTGACCTGGCAGAAATTAGGTGAGAAAAGGAAAAGAACTTATTTTTCATGATTCATAATTGTAAGTCAATTTCTATTTGTTATAATCACATGGTCTTGGTAAATAATTCAATGCTTTAGAAGGCTTTCACAGTGAAAGAGTAAAATCCTCCCCTCCCTGGATTGTTCTTAAACACAAGCACTTCCTGGGTCTTCCCACTCCCTGGGTCTTGCCCTGGTGCCTCCCTTGAGAATCCAAGCGCAGCGTGATTTAGTTCCCATAGCTCTAAGCCTGTTTTGCCTAGGGTTCTACTTCCTGGCTTTTGAAAACAAGCCCTAAGTCTGACCCCAACCTGGCACATTTTCCGAGTACACCCTAAAAGCACCTGACAGAGGGACGGCCAGCCAGGGCCAAAGCATGGTTCATCATCCAATAACCCCATGTGTACAACTTGCTGTCTTTATTGTAATAGTTTTTACACCTTCATTCTTCCCTATAGGGTTCTCTTTGGGCCCATTGCCTAGTTACCCCAACTAGTAGAGGTAACTCTGGGTACCCAAGGAAGTGAGCCTCAGAGAGCCCAAGAGCACCCAGCAACATTCAACTTCTCCCCCACCACCAGAGAGTCATAGCTTTGGACCAAAAGAAGGACAAGTGAAGACGGTCAGCTCAATATACCCGTAAAACAGAGAGTGGGGGCCTTGGAGTTCCTCTCTTCCAGAAGATACTGGGATGGAGATCCTGTTACCTGCTTTGTTCTCCCATTTCAAGAGTTTAGCACTCTAGAAGGTGAGAATTTCTTTTCTTGGCAACTATGAATCTTCCGTTTCAGTTAAAGCCCATTTGTTTTGTTTGTTTAAACCTCAGCATACAAAGAATTAAAACCTGTGTGGTGACCCCATAATGACCTTTCCTAACTTGGTGTTGATAATTAGTCCTCCTTTTGGACTCCAGCTTAGATTTTAGAATGTGGGATTGCTGCGTGAGTTTCTCTGCACAGGGCTAGAGTGAAAAACTTAAGACAAAAGACAAAGCCCCGCAACCCCCCTCCCACCCCCGCCACCCCCGGTTTGCCAGCCTTGAGCAAAATTGGGAGAAAAGGATTTGTTTTTGTTTTTGGTTTTTGATTTGGGGCACGGGGTGCTGGTTGTTGCTTTTAAGCAAAGAAGGTTTATTAGCTCACACGTTTGAAAGAACAAGTATGAATCCAGAGACCTTTCAGACCATCAGGATTGCCCAGATTTCGTTCTGTGTTGGCCTCAGGTTCTTCCAAGTTTCTGTGGTTGGCTCATCCTCATGCCAGGTGACCCAGGGGCTAGCACTGAAGTAACGCTGCAGCCACTGGGAGTTGGCAGAAGAGGTTCCTCAGAGGAGTGGGCTGGCATTGCCAGGAGGAGAGAGTTGGCATGCTGGCCACAAAGGTTTACTATCTCCCCAGTTTACAGATAGGGAAAGTGAGGCTCGGCAATTCTGTTACCCCATACGCCAAGCTCCCATCCTGTGTGCTGCCAGCAGGAATTATATTCCGGCTTTAGGGATGGGAAAAACTAGACTCATGGAGGGGAGGCAAATTGGTCTAAGCTAATGAGTGGCTGAATTGAACCCAGACCCAGCAGTCAGGATCCATGGTCTTTTAAATAGATTTGACAGTAGCCTGGTGTTCAGTTTGCGAGACTGAAGATAGCTGGGAGATAGTCTTTCCTGGTTGCTTAAGAAAAGGCAGATTTGGATTGGGTGTTCCCATGCCCTGCCCTCTGCAGCTTGTTACCATACTGAGTCAGCAAGCATATCGTGCTTTTTAGTTTTTGTTTTATTCCCATAGCCCTTTCCAACCAATATCAATTGTATTCGCCCCCAAACCTTGCAAGGCTAAGACTTCTTTCTTTCAGACTGTAATACTATTGGAACTTGATGCTTTTTTTTTTTTTTTTTGATAAAGCTTTTTAACTAAGTAAGGCAAACACTGAGTAAAGGGGGCAAATCTTAACATTTGCAGCTCAGTGTTTTCTGTTTCTGTTCTTATAAACGTCACATTTCTTTTTTTTTTTTTAAAGATACATTTATTTGAGAGAGAGAGAGCAAGAGAGAGGGAGAGGTGGGGTAGGTGGTAGAGAGAGAGGGACCAGCAGACTCCCCACTGAGTGTGGAGCCTGTTGCTGGGCTCGATCCCACAACCCTGAGATCATGACCTGAGTGGAAATCCAGCGTCGGATGCTTAACCAGATGGCTCAGTTGGTTAAATTCGAAAATAGAATTATAAATTCTTTTTTAGTTTTAGAATGCTCCCATTCCACAAAATCTTCTTTGTCCCAGTCAAAGGCTGCTCCCACCCCCAGCCCCAGGCCATCTCTGATCTGCTTTCTGTCACAGACCATTCACTTCTCCAAGATAAAACTGGCATGAACCCACAATGCCAAGGTAATAACCCTGGGTCATCTTCCTATGGCTTTCACTTCCTGCGGACAGGTCCAATAAGACTTGCCCTCATGGGTGAGAGGGTGTCCTGCCTGAGCTGGTAGCTCCTTCTCTCAACAGTGAATGAAATAAGGTATTACAGACTCCTCTAGGCAAAGAGAGAATGTCAAAGTTCTGTGAGGATATCTCAGAAGCTCCTAAGTTTGTTAAGGATGTTGAGGTCTAACCTCAAGAAAATAGGGTTTAATGCAAAAGGGAGTTAGAATTCACTTAGCAGTTTTATAAGGCAGGGTGCAAAGGACGGGAATTTGGAGACTGTTCCAGCACTTGAACATGAGTATTCTGGGCCCCCTGACACAGAGCCTCCCAATCTGTGTGCCTGGATGGGTTGCAGAAGCCAGGAATTAATCAGCCAACCCCTTGGGGCAGTTAGAGCAGTGTCAATCCAGGGCTTACAAATATGACCATTTCTTCTCTACTAGTTTGTGAAATTGCCCTGGGAAGTGCTGATGGTGGACCCTGAGTTTATAACTTCATGAATCAAGCCAGCTCTCAACATCACCCCACTTTCTTACCTTGGATTCTGCGTTCATCACGGCATCTTGTACAGACTTTTTTTTTATGTCCAGGATTGTGGGTATGTTGGCCAGCTACCAGGAACATTCTGATGCTCCAGGCAATTATTTTCTTCTTGCAAGGTAACAGGTGTCTCTGGTTTGTATATATGTCTCCTCTGTGTGTTTTATTTCTCATTTTTTTAAAAGATTTATTTATTGATTTGAGAGAGAAAGAGTGCAAGCATGAGCGTGGGGAGAGGGAGAGAATCCCCAGCAGACTCTGGCTGAGCATGGAGCCCAATGTGGGACTCGATCTCACAACCCTGAGATCATGACCTGAGCTGAAATCTAGAGTTCAGCGCTTAACCGACTGCGCCCCCCCAGGTGCCCCTCCTCTTTGTGTTTTTTCGTGGTAAAATATGCATAATATAAAATTTACCATTTTAACCATTTTTTTTGTTATAGCACAACTTATATATTTCAAATGGACAAAAAATTAGTATCGTTTACAGTATCTTAAGATAAATTGCCTTTGAATGGGAGCTTCCTTTCCAGTACTTTGAGGTCTACAAGATGTATCTAGAAAATGTACTACTGTGGAAAATGACTGCTTAAATCGAATGGGGGGGAGGAGGGAGGGCCTGTGGTTTCTCTTTTTGATTAATTGCTGTAACACTGTCCTTCAGGTGGCTGAGGGAGTTTCATGTTTTCTTTAGACATCATTAGGCGCCGGAGCTCTTGCAGGACAACTTTGATGCTATATGAATTCTGCCATTTTGCTAGCACTGATATGGCTCTTGGGGCCACCACTCCATTAGAACTATTAACTCCATTCATATTAATTTTTGTTACAAATCTTACAAAGGGGGGTGCTTCTGGGTATTTAGGTCCACATTCTATTTTAAGGCTGTATATTCGGTTTTCATAAATTGTTCTTGGAAGCCCAATTATCATCCCTGTCCATCTTGTAAGTGTCATGTCTTCATCATCTTCTAGACCCCAGCTAACTGTGCCATCTCCTACTCCTTTCTGGCCGTCTTCCAGTTCTTCCAACAGTCGAAAATTGCAAGGGACTTTTACTCCTGAGCCCGTGGTGGCTACCATCTTGCGTCGCTGTCGCTGGAACTCATTTTAACCATTTTTAAGTGTACATTTCAGGTGTGTTTACATTGTCGTGTGACCACCGCCATTCTCCATCTGTAGAAATTTTTCATCATCCTAAACTGAAACTGTATACCCAATAAATAATAACTTCATATTCTCCCACAGGCCCTGGTAAACACTGTTCTATTTTCTGTCTCCATGAATTTGCCCACTCTAGGTACCTCATATAAGTGGACTCATACAATATTTATCATTTTGTGTTTGGTTTCAAGGCTCACCCATGTTGTAGCATGTGTCAGAATTTCCTTCTTCTTAAAGCTGTCTCCTGTATTTTTTATGAAAGGAAGTTTTCTCCTGTTGTGTTACCTCTGGAGGCACTTTACTCTATTGTATCTTAAGACCTGTAGAGCTGACACAGACGCGGGGCTGTTGACCCTACAAGACACCGCCATCTTTGTCTGAGAAGCCATCTGGGGTCCTGTTCCTTCTGGCTTCTCTGATCACAACACTCTTCCCCTCCACAGTTAGTTCTCAGATTTATGTAACCTCTCTCTGCCCGATTTGTACGTTCTACCTCATATTTAATTGTAAAAACCTTTGTCCCTTCTAAGAGGAATCTCAGATATCAGAAGATAAGTATGGGTATATCAGGGACCAGAGTGTCAACGTCTAGTGCGTTGGGGTCCCTGGGTAAGGGTCACGAAATCACCGGGACACAGGGGATGCAGAGCAAAGGCAGCACTTGCAACTGCATGCTGTCGTTTATTTTCCACATAGCTATATACTTGTAGCAATCAGGTAAGCATAACACTATGTACTTTCACACATAATGGGATTAAACTAACATCCTTGAAGAAAGATACATTAAAGAATTCTCTCAGCCACCCTTCCTCTGGAGACAGCATGTTTTTGTCCTAAGGAGGGATGCCTCTAATCTAGGCAAAAGCCACTTCTTGCAGATCCAGGCATTCAGAACTTGCAACATGAGATAAGGGGAAGAGAACATTTTCTCCTCCTTGCTCAGGTTTGCCTGGCTTTCCTAACTCTCACTGCAGTCCTTGAATGACCCTGGCTCGCAAGGGGCCTGCAAGCCTATGCCATCTCACCAGAGGTTCTTCACGCTGAAACTATACAACACAGAGATTGCTTCAGACATATGGCATGAGTGAAAAGTAATGTTTATGGGAAATTTTCTATGGAACAGCCTCTCTTTCAGGTGCTGTACATCCATTATAATATTTAATCCTTTCAACAATGTTCCGAGAGCCATACCATCATTTGAGATCGTACAGAGGAACTCGAGGCCCTGAGAAGCTGGAGGATGAAGGTTCCCAGAGATAGAACCAGGACGAGGGGGAAAAGCCAGGGCTACACATGCCAGGCCCAAGGTGCCTTCCTTTTCCAGAGTTAAGAGCAAATAACTATAAAATACAAGGCTTTAAAAAGATCCAGACACTTGTTGGGGAGAGATTATTCCATCTTGTTTCCCGGCATGGCCTCTGATAGCATTAGGGAGTCCAGTCCTGCAGAGACATCCTTGCTCAGCCCAGGCTCCAGGTAAGACCGTTCTAACAAGCCAGGTCCACCAGGCCAGTCGCCCCAGAAGGGGCCAGAGAGGCAATTCTCTTTTGCTTTCCTGGTAGTGGTGGTAGATTACTATGGGCATCCTGGTTGGTAAGTCTATGTGGCCCCATTCTCCCTGGCGGCATCCCCCAAGACCTGCCTGGCAGAGTGAGGTTGGCTTCATGGCTAGACTTCTAACCATGTGAAATAGCAACCATTCATTCCCAGAGGCAATTGACTTACCTCTCTCACCCCCACTTTCTATTAGCATTCCTCGGTGCTTCTAAATTCTCTTTCCATAGCCTCTTACTACCGTCTTTGAGTGCCTTCCTTGTGTCTAGCTTTGTGCTAGGCAGGTTTTACCTATGACTGTGAGGTAGGTCTCTGAGAAGTTAATGGAATAAGTTCAATGAGTGAAAGGGAGTTTCCTCTGCCTGGCCTAGGAATGCCTGTTGTGAATCCCACTAGCAGAGGAGGGTCAGGGGCGGGAAGGGCCTGCGATGTTATTAGACTGCGCATACCAAGGACACCAGTACGGGGGAGAGGAGAGTGTGGAGAAGCCTCAAGTTCTGCTTTAAGCTGGATCACCTCTTTACGGGGCTGGGGTGCATACCTAGAAGGAGTCAGTATTTCCCCATAGTCTGAAGGCCTCTGTTGTCCCTTGACATTTGCAAAAGAATTCAATAATCTACTTAATTTGATTATTTTTCCCTTCAGGACTTTGTGGCCGAATTAAAAACTATAACTTAGTTGCATTTATTATTCCCAGAAGGCATCAAAGAGAATAGCTTTATGTAGTGATAAAGCATCCGGTTAAGTACAAAACAAGCAGACAAAAGAATCTTGGGATCTGAAGAGATGCCAGAGTTAATTGAATCAGATGATACCTCCAGAGACATGTCCACTGAACAGGTGGGGCAGCCCCAGTCTCTTCTAGGGAATGGAATTACAAAGGTTTTTTCTCGGGTAAGATTATACCCTATCCGAACAATTTCCAAAATCAAATTTTCTGTTTAATCAGGGCATCTGTATCAACAAAAGCAAAAAGACTTGAAGTGTGTGTGTCTATCAGTACTCTAAAGATAGACATTTATTCTCACAATTGCATTGAACAAAAAACCCAGCTGCTTTCTGCCTCTTACATCAACATGGATGTGTGTGTGTTTGTGTGTGTGTGTGTGTGTGTGTGTGTGTGTGTGTGTGAATCCGATGATGGATTTACGCATAATGCCTGGCCCATAGCAGACCCTAGATACATTGCAGGTTTTCTCTTTCTTTCCAACCCTAGAGAAGAGTAGAGATTTTTGCTGATGACCCTGAAGCCACCATCTGCCTTCAAGTTTGCCAAATATGAGGTGCCAGGCCTTGATATCTAGAACAGTTTCATTCTGTAGCATCCACATCGCTGATCTGGGGCAGGGAAACCTCTCTGCTTCCCAAGGCTGGCCCAGGCCCAGTGCAGCTGGCTTCTTATGAACCTCTCTGGGTCTGGCCCCACAATTCAATCCTGCCCCCTATAATTCAAAAACAATCAAGCTCTGAAAAGTGAGCTTGTGGGGAAGGGGTTCCTTTGATCTGGAGATGGAAAGATGAGACGAGATCATCCTCATTCTTGAACGCAAACGTCTGCAGGTAGGAAATGCTCCCATGGCCAGCCTAACTGCTGTAGAAATGCAGAAATCTTTCCACTGGCAGAAAAGAGGTAGCACCCCCAGGCCAATAGTGTTTGTATGTCTCTTGCTAAAAGTAAACAATTAAGACCCACAGTTGGACTGGGACAGCAGCCGAAAAATAACAGCCATGCCCAAGACTGTGGTTATCTGAAGCACAGAATCCTGACACCTCAGCGGCTGGCCCCCGGTGCCTCTGTCCCCCACCCCAGGGCGGAAGGCTCCATCTGTAGAGGGCACTTGTGTCTGAACTACCCATTCAGCTTACATGGTTTACACACACTACTCAGAGTGTGGCCCCAGACCAGCAGTATGGACAGCACCTGGAAGCGTGTTAGAAATGCAAAGTCTCAGGCCCTCCCCCAGACCCACTGAATAAGACTCTGCATTTTAACCAGATCCCGGGTGATCTGGGTGCCCACTGAAGTTTTTGACGTGGCCTTGTATTATTACTTGTCTTTCCAAACACGCTCCTGTCTCCCCACGGAGAATGCTATCCTCCCCAGGTGTGAGAATGTTCTATTGCCTTTCATCCCCTACTTGTTGTCTACACCACAGGAGCCATCAAACATTTACTTAATAAGAACAACTTCAAGGCCCTTGCCTCCAACTCAAACAAACCAGATACAAAAGGCATTCAGAAGTAGGGTTGCTAATTTAGCAAGTAAAAATACAAGACGTCCAGTTACATTTGCGTTTCAGAGAAGCAATGGAGAGTTTTTTGGTACCAGTATGTCCCAAATGTTGCATATGTCCTGGATTTTACCGGCAGCCCTACTCAGGGGTCAAAGTCCTGGGTTGCCCTGACCCCCTCCCACCTTCACCTCTGCCTGCTTTAGGTTTCAGACCCTCACTTTCTTCCAGTGGTGGTGGCTTTGGTTCATGTTTCAAGCCCCAGATCGTGGTATGATTTCTTCCTCCCATGGTGGGTGAGAGGCAGGTGGTAAAAATAGCACAGACTTTGGCATCAAGGCAGCTCCTTGACTCAGCAAGTTTTGTCTTTCTGAGCCTGTCTCCTTGCCATATAGAGAGTGCCCAGGACAGAACACAACTGCTTATCCAACGTCCTTGGCTTCCTTTAGTTATCTCTTGATAACCAGGTCCCTGGCAGGCTCTCATCCAAACTCAGGCAGGCGAGGCCCAGTTGTCCTTGAGTCTCTACCCTTGTCCGGGATCAACTCCAGAGAACTGGATGTGAAGAGCACGACGATGCAGACAGGTGCCATCCTCCCATGATGTCTGTCACTGGTCTGCCATGAATTCAGCTCTGATTGGAGCAATTCCTGGGTTGCAAATTTAGCATGAGATCCTTTCCTCAAGGTGCTTCCAAGCAAAATGTGGTAATTATATGGTGGTTATGTTGTACCTATAGCAACTTTTTTTTGTTTGAAAGGAAACGTGTTTAACAATCACCAACGGACGAGTTTTCATTTGGGTGGTTTCAATTGCATGTCTAAGGAAAACATGTTTCGGCTATCATACATTCCTTGCGTTCCACAAACACCATGTACTTTTCTCCCCCTTGCATTTCCCCTTTGGTTGGCTCCTTTCGGCGCTCCTGCTGACACCACTAGAGGTCCGCAGAGGTAAGGAGGAACCTTCTATTCAACGGGTCTTTGCCTGGTGGTAGCTTTGAGAGGGGAAGTTGAATTCTTCTGTAACTTTTTCTTTTCCAAATGGGGAGAAACAAACCTGAAACTGATGTATCCACGTAATCATTAGTCTTACTAGGTCTATTATACAAGCTGTGTGTATATTTGATGATAGCTGAAAAATCAAAAAGTTAAAGAAGTACCAGCTTTATGAAGTGTGTTGCATCTAAAGTTTACTTCGATTTCAACATCAAATCAGCAGCAAGCTCCAGCCCCAGCCGTTAATGTCGTATAGGCAGTGTGGGGGTCTCATTGCAGTTAAGGAAACAATATCTCACAATAATAAGAAGGAGGAGCTGAGATTTAAAAGCTCCATCTGCCATGAGCACCAGGCGATGTATGGAAGTGTTATGGAAGGGTTGAATTGCTATAGCATACACCTGAAACTAATATAACACGGTATGTTAGCTATAATGGAATTGAAGTAAAAATAAAAAAATAAGAATGACATCTGCTTGCTTTTCCTCAGTTAAGATTCTGGTTTTGGTTTCTTAGCTGGCTCTATTTGTACTCATCAGTTTGCATTGCTTATCATGACCAATGACTTCCATCCCAGCAGGCCCTTTTTGCCCTCTGGATAGTTCCAAGCATGTTCGAGGGAGGGACAGAGCTCCTCTCCACCGTGCTTCAGACCTGGTGTGGAGACATCTGACAGTTAATCTCAATCTAAAGTCATCTGGGGATTGGCTTTAACAGAAGCACCAACTTGTTTGTTGATGAGTTTCAAATGGTTGGTTTTCAAAGTAGAACCTTGTAGCGGAAGGACGATATATTAAAATAAACACTCTCTTCATTGGGGCGCCTGGGTGGCTCAGTTGGTTAAGCGGCTGACTCTTGATTTCAGCTCAGGTCATGGTCCTGGGACCGAGCCCTGTGTGGAGCTCTGTGCTCAGCACAGAGTCGGCTTGAGGATTCTCTCTCCCTGTCTCTCTCCTCTCCCCCCATGCACACACGCACTCTCTCTCTAAAATAAATTAAAAATCTTAAAAACAATAAACACTCTCTTCACTGAAATGAACTTGGAATTTGTTGTTCCTGTTGTGATATGAGAAAATAACCCGGATTTTAAGAACAAGCAGACATGATCAAAACAGGCCATTGTTTGCTTTTGCCTTAGCATGTGTCCCTAAAAATGTCAGGGGAAAGTCTCTTTATCGGTCATTTGATGGCCTCCATGGTCATTTTGTAGCTTTTCTTCTGTACTAGACTCCTACATTTCTGGAAACTGCCAAACATTGAAATCAGAGATTCCAATAACCACTTGTCAGATTCCAGGCATACTAAACATTGATCCAAAACCTTTAGAACCATCCTGAATGAACCTAATTTTCCTAAAGAATTTGTTTCCTCCCCATAGACTGGGAAAGTCTGGACTGTCCTAAACCCACACTATGTACACCGCACAGTCTTTCCATCCACTGGCTGGAGCTCTCTCCTGGAAGCACGTTCAGATTCAAAGCATGTACTCACCTAGCCCGAAGGAACCACGGGTCACCTGGTCCAGGCTCTCATCCAAACTCTCATCTTCTGGACATGAAAACAAAGACCCAGGGAAGTTAAGAGACCTGCTCTCTGGAGAACAAGCACCAAGTCACCCAGTCATAACGAGGGAAGATGGTATCCCTAAGAGCTAATTTGGTTTCAATGTCAATGTTTTTATGGTTGGTGGAGTCCTCTAAATGTGTGGTTCATAAGTCAGCAGCATCAGCATCAGCATCAGGGAGCTTCTTAGAATGCAAATATCTTTATTATTATTATTTTTTAAAATATTAGTAAAACACATAAAAGATAAAATTTACTGTCTCACTGATTTATAAGTGTACAGTTCAGGGGCATTAAGCACATTCACACTGTTGTGCAACCATCGCCACCACCCATCTCCAGAACTCTCTTCATCTTGCAACACTGAAACTCTATACCAATGAAACAATCCCCCCTTCCCCCTTCTCCCCGGCCCCTAGCAACCACTGTCTCTATGAACTTGACTCCTCCAGGTATCTCGTGTATATGCAATCATACAGTCCCTGTCTTTTTGTGACAGGCTTATTTCACTAAGCTTCATCCAGGTTGTAGCATGAGTCAGAATTTCCTTCCTTTTGGAGGCTCAGCGCTATTCTATTGATGTACCCACGTATTTTGTTTGTCCATTCATCTCTTGAGGAACCTTGGGTGCTTCCACCTTTTGGCTTTTGTGAATCATGCTCCTATATGAACGTGGGTGTGCAAGTATGTCTTCAAGACCCTGCTTTCAATTCTTTTGAGTTTATACCCAGAGGTGGAATTGCTGGGTAGAAGTACAGATTCCCTGGGCTCACCTGAGCCAACTCAATCGGAATGTCTCCTCAAGGAGGCCCACGATCTGTGCTTTCTCACGCTCTCCAGGTGATTGTCTTCTACCCTGTAGCTGGAGCAAGCACGGCTCTGGAGGGCTCCTTGGGGTGGTGGGCTCGTGGGGAAGAGAGGGGCTGGCTATCCTCTGGCAGGAGTTTGGTTGCCCCCCTGTCGTCATGGTGCAGTTAAGAACCGACTTTGCAGCTGGTGAGACGTGAGGTGTGACTACAGAGTCCTGAGAGGGGACTTCGGAATCCAGCTTCCTACTTGAGGGCTCTAATTCATTGGAAAATAGAGTGCAGAGTAACAGGTAGGGCTTTAATAAAAACAACAACCAAGAAGAGGCCGGAAAAAAGAAAAAAATGATTGATTACTCTGCTTTTAAGGAAAAAGAGGAAATTGAATGATAATAAAAGAACTATAAGAACTCCTGGAAGATCAGGGATAGCAAACTCGAATGCCTGCAGGGAACATGGAGGCCAATGAATGAAGTGGGCCCTTCGGTGGAGGGTGTGTGTGAGTGACAGGAGAGGGGCGGGCCGTGGCCTCACCAGACTGGCCGCTAAGACTCAGCTCCGGCCCACGGCTGACCTCTCTGAATTTGCACGAATTCCTTCATTTTTCTGAAATTTTACAAAAGAAGCTTGATTTCCGGGTGTGTATGTGAAATCTCCCCATTTCCACTGTTGGCTTCAATGTTTTAAAAATATTGAGCAAGTCAAATAAAAGACTGGGACAGGCATAAGCCCATGGATGATCATTGAGAAGCTATCTTTCGCCTTCTTTTTACTGAAACCGGGAGGTAAAATAATGTGTTCAAGACAGCCGACTCTCCTTGGATAAACCATTTAAACTCCCTAAGCCCCAGATTCCTATCTGTAGGAGGAGGATGATGGTGCCAGATCAAAGGAGGGTTGTAAGGGTTACAAAAGAGGACTCATGAAAAAGCAATTAGCACGGGAGCTGTGACACAGTGAGTTACTTAATAAGTCTTAGTTAGTATAAATATCGTCAATTATTCATTCATTCATTTATTCAGTCATTCAATTAAGAAAATGCTGTCTGCTGTGCTGGATGCTGGGCTGGACAGACCATGGAGACCAAAGTAGACACAGTCCCTGACATATGGTCCTTATAGACTAACAGGGAAGATAGTCAAATCATTAATATTAATAAAATAATAATAATATGTGCTAAGTATGACAATGGCAATAGAACAGGTTCCTATGAGAGTTGCCAGGAGCTGGCAACCTGGATGAGCGGGATCAGGAAGTTGTGGCACCTAAGCTAAAACCTCCAGCCCTCTTAGGTCCATATATACAGGTTTTCAACTGGAGATGAATAGGTCTTTTCTGGTGCCTTACATGATCTCCTCTGCACTGATCACTATACCACTGTTGTAACTTCTCCTGGCCCCAGAGATAGACTCCAGTCTTTCATCTTACCGGGGCAGTCCTGCCATTGCCTAAAACTCCGCATGGCCAAAACTTAACTCCACAACACGTTTGTCCCTCCCCCCTACCCCCAATTGGCTCTCCTGCTCAACTTTCTTCCTGGCAAAATTATTTCACTTATCACCATTATCTTTGACTCCTTCCTCTCCTTCATCAGCTTGGAACTGGTTCAACAATAACAATAACAATGCTTTGAGTAATTGATAGTTCACCTTATGCCACATCATGGAAGGTATGGGGCCTACATAGATCAATAAGATAATACACATTATCTCAATGAACTTTTATTTGATAAAGAATCATTACATTAAGAGGTAACTACTAAGATAGATTGCAAGAGTGTTACAAAAGTAGGATGATTTAAAACATTTTAACAGTAGGTTTTGGGAAGGCCAGGGACTAACCAGAAGGGAACTCAGCCCTGAACAACCACTGTGATGGTTTCTGTACTGAGTAGATATAGCTCAGAATGGGACTTTAATAAGGGTTATTTAGCCCTATCTTACCTTAGATGAAAGGGAGACTACTGGGCCTGGGTGGCTCAGTCGGTTAAGCATCTGCTTTGGCTCAGGTCGTGATCTCAGAGTCCTGGGATCAAGCCCTGCATCAGGCTCCCCGCTTAGTGGGACGCCTGCTTCTCCCTCTCCCTCTCCCTCTGCCCCTCCACCTGCTTATGCTTCCTCCCTCTCTCTCTCTCTTTCTCTCTCAAGTAAATAAATAAAATCTTAAAAGAAAAAAAGAAAGGGGAGACTATCTCCTCCAGGTGAGTCATGGAGGCTCAGTATTAGCCTGAGAATAAAGGAGGGAGAGGACAAGCATGGAGCAGATTGGTATGTGTAAAAATACTTCTTAGTTTGTGTTCATGCTGCCAGAATGTAGAGTAGGGAACTTAAATCATGGGGAGCCACTAAAGGGCCTTAATCTGGAGTACAGGTGGATCAGATGTGCGTTATTGGGATGCCTTTTGTGCAGAAGGAGTTTGGTGAGGAAGGTGAGGCATAGCGGGCACATTTGGTTGCCTATCCTACTGGCATCCAGGAATTTTGTTCTGGTATCACCCTCTCATGGGCTCAGGGAAAGTGGCCCCTTCTCAATTCCATCAAAGAATTTTGATTAATCTATAGACAATCATGGTCACGTGTTTATGTGCTGCGATGCAACCTTAACTAAGGACCCAAAAGCAGAAGTCAGCTGAAGAGCAGAGCAGACTAGGTCTGTGGCCGTCACTGTGTGGCCAAGGGCACGACGTCACGAAGCTGCCAACATACTTGCAGAGTCCTTGATAACCTTATTGTGTTGCCAAGTTAATGATCTCTTGAGATGCTTCCAGATTTCTTGTTGAGACAGTGATATTCTCTGTTGCTAACACGCTGTGGTTTGAGTTTTCGGTAACTTCAAGCTGAAAGAATCAGGGGGCAGGAACTCTGTTTAGGGGCTCCTGGAAGGACCCAGCTGAGCGATGGTGGAGCCAAAAGTAAGGCAGAGGGAAGTAAGGACAGAGGAGGAGATGGATTCAAAAACAGGGATGAAAATCAGCAAACTTGGTGGACATTAGGTATGGGAGTGAGGGAGACATGGGAAGCCCATGACTTCCTGTCGGCCACCAACTCCTTAGATTCTTCCAGCAAAATATCAATTGTGTTGAAATATGTTTTAAGGAGGAGTTAGGGGTAACAGCAGATTTCCATCTTAAACCAATGAAAGCTCAATAAATATATTGAAATCTACTTTGAAGGTTTGGAGTTGCTTCATCTGTGTTTTCATGACATTTTCTTGGCCATATCTAAGCATTATTTTATACTGAGTCCTTGGTCAGAAAGAAACTCTACAAATATATCACAATTCCTGGGGGAAAATAAGCTCTGATTTACAAAACCTGCTTTAGAATTTTTTTTTTTGCGATGTAATTGACATATAATATTAGTTTCAGGTATACAACATGTCGCTCGTATATATTGCAAAATGATCAGCACAATAAGTCTAGTTAACATGTATCACCACACAGAGCTACAAATAGCTACAAATTTTTCTTGCGATGAGAATTTTTAAGTTCTACTCTCTTAGCAACTTTCAAATATACAGTACAGTTTTATGAACTATAGGCACCAAGCTGTGCATCACATTCCCACCACTTTTTTATTTTGTAACTGGAAGTTTGTACCTTTTGACCCCCTTCATCCCTTTCACCCACCCTCCACCCCTGGCCTCAGGCAACCACCAGTCTGTCCTCTGTATCTGTGAGCTTTCCCCCTAAGATTCCACACATGAGATCAGACAGTATTTTTCTGAGTTCTCTGTTTGACTTCTTTCACTTAGTGTAATACCCTCAAAGTGCATCCATGTTGTTGTAAATGGCAAGATTTCCTTATTTTTTTTTATGATTGAATAAAAACCTGCTTTTGAAATAGTTTCTAGAACATATTCTAATGAAAACCTGGGATTTAATGTATTTATTGAGCCAGAGTCTCCAGCATCTGTCAGCAGACTGTTCCTGAAAGAGCCCAGCCCCAGAGTTTGCATATTGACCTCTAGCTTTATTGACGACCCTCCCACAGCTGGGTGTTTTTGTTTGTCATCCCAAATGATCTCTAGTGGTTTTTTTTAATATTTATTTTATTTCATGATAAGTGCACTCTTTAATCTCCACCCCCTTTTTGTACCATCCCCCACCCACTTCCCCTCTGGTAACCATCAGTTTGTTCTCTAGAGTTAAAAGTCTGTTTCTTGGTTTGTCTCCCTCTCTTTTTCCTTTGCTCATTTGTTTTGTTTCTTAAATTCCACAGGTGAGTGAAATCATATGGTATTTGTCCTTCTCCAACGGACTTATTTCACTTCACATTATACTCTCTAGCTCCATCCATGTTGCAAATGGCAAGATTTCATACTTTTTATGGCTAAACAATATTCCACTGTGTGTGTGTGTGTGTGTGTGTGTGATGTGTGATAACCATTTTTAGTTAAGTGCCAACTATTTTACACATACTACTTCATTTAAACCTCACTAAAACCTAGCGAGGTAGGCATTACTCTTTCCATTTTACTCATGAAAAATTAGGCTCAGAGATATTAAACAACTTCCCAAGTTCGCATAGTTACTAAGTGGTTAAGCTGTGTTTTGAAACTAGAACTCAAAGGCTCACTTCATTGGACAGCTGTAGTAACTGAAGAGGTCCAAGGAGACCCTAAGCTAGTACAGGGCAATGCAAAGCAAAGTCAAAGCCTACACCAGGTTGGGCCACACTAATGCATATTCAGCAAAGCTAACTGCACTAGACCCTGCAATACAAGGTGATGCTTGCCATCTGTGCAAATCTGTGTTCAGGTAAAGTGAAACCTGCTTCTTCTGTTTTCCTTTTATCTCTCCCTCCCTTCCTTCTGTTTTACAGAGGAAGTTCCCTTTTGCTTCATGCCTGTTCCCCTGATTTTAATTCATTTATTTTATTAAGAATTGATATTATAGGGCACCTGGGTGGCTCCGTGGGTTAAGCAACCGCCTTCAGCTCAGGTCGTGATCCCGGAGTCCAGGGATCGAGTCCCGCGTCGGGCTCCCTGCTCGGCGGGGATCCTGCTTCTCCCTCAGACCCTCCCCCCTCTTGTACCTTCTCTCTCACTCTCTCTCTCAAATAAATACAAATAAAATCTTAAAAAAAAAGAATTGATATTATATTAAATTCCAATACATTTTAAAAGATTAATTTATCCACAGTTTTGTAACTCCAATACACATTATTTTCCTCCTTCTGTGTTCCTTTCTGCCTTTGCCCACGTACATATATAGCCTCACATATTTGTAACCATTGTGAGGAAATGGTTGAGAATTCTGATTCTTCTTAACTTCCTAAAGTACTGCATTACTTTTTCTTTAAATTTCAAACATAGTATAGGCTTAATGTGCAAAACTTGTGAAAAGACAAAATGTACACACACACACCACGCCTAGTTTCACAACCCAAAGATAACCATTGTTAATCATCAAAATGTATATTCCTTCATATTTTCCACATACAACCTACCACCTAATGGGATTAAAGGCTGACATTCAGGAAACACTGGGACAGAGGCAGAAATATAATGATTAAGACATATATATAGTGCTTTTTTACTATTAGGCTCTGACCTATGCACTCCACATTTAATCCACACAATAGGGTCATGAGATAGGTATTATGGTTCCATTTTACAGGTGGGGAAACGGAAACACAGAGACGAAGCAATTTACCCCAACCTACACAGTAGTGAGGGCCAGAGCCATGATATGAACCCAGGGAGGTAGTCTGGCTCCAACGGCTGGGCTTGTAACCACCACAGGAATATAAAGCCGAGCTCTTATCAGACCCGGTCTGTGTGACCATGTCAGGAGAAGCTTCTAGCAGGCAGTGGCACTTTAGCTGGCCTGAAATGTGAGAAGCGGGTATCCAGAAGGGGAAGGAGGAAAGCGGATAGAAGACAGAATTCTAAGACCAAATGGCCTGTGTCAAGGCAGGAGGGTAGGGAGGTAGGAAAGAAGTTCTAAAAGGGGGGGTGTGTGCCTGTGCCTGCCTTACACTAAAATTGCTTTCTCTATTAGAAAGGCTCAGGTCATGATTTCAGGGTCCTGGGATTGAGTCCCACATCGGGCTCCCTACTCTGCGGGAAGTTTGCTTCTCCCTCTGCCTGTCGCCCCCCTCCCCCCCCCCCCCGCCGCTTGTGCTCTCTCTCTCTCTCTCTCTGACAAATAAATTTAAAAAAAAATCTTAAAAATAAAAATAAAGGTGAGATGGTGGGGGTGGGGGGGAAGTAACTGAAATGAGGCTGGACAAGAGTGGGGGACTCAGGAGGGCTTTGTAGGCTCTGTGCAAGAGTCTGGACTTCACCCTGAAGGCAACGGTGGCTTACTGAAGGGGTTTAAGCCAGAAGATGACAGGATTAATTTGCTTCTTAAAAAGACCCCTTTGAGGGACACCTGAGTGGCTCAGTCAGGTAAGCGTCTGACTCTTGATTTTGGCTCAGATCATGATCTCAGGGTCACAGGATCGAGCCCTGCATCGGTCAGCTCTATGCTCAGCAAGGAATCTTGAGATTCCCTCCTCCTCTCCCTTTGCCCCTCCCCCCCAGTAAATAAATCTTAAAAAAAAAAAAGAGTTTAAAAGATATATATTAAATTATTTATGGATGAAATAAAATGAAGTGTGGAATTTGCTTTGAAATATTGCTGACAGTTGTTGAAGCAAGGTGATGGGTACATTGAAATCTATTATATGTTAGAAATTTTCCATTAGGAAAAGATAATCATTTTATTAAGTCCCTTCCATGGGCCAGGTACTATAGTTAGCCCTGGGCACTTGCCTCCCTGCTCTGACAGAGCCCATAGTCAACACGGGGAAAGCAGCTATTAACACATGATGTCAAAATAGTGATGGGCTAGAGGACGCACAGGTTGGCTAAGAGTAGGAAGGGGAGACTGTTTCCAAGCACAAGAAGCAATACAGGCAAGAGCCCTGGGGCTCAAGAGAAAAGCTAAAGTACAGTCAAGGAAAGAAGAGTCTGCAAATGATCCAGTTAAGGCAGCTGAGGTGCTCCCACCCAGGGCTAGAACAACTTGGCTAGATTTTCTGGTCGTACAGGATTTGGGTTGCAACAGTATTCACTATATAGTCTTTTTGACCAATTTAGATTGCTATCTCCCTATTCTCTCTATCATATCTTCTTTGCTGACAAGACCCTCCCATGACAAGACCCTCCCACAGGACTTTTTCCATCTGCCATAAACTTTGCAGCCAATGTAGTAAAACCAGTAGGCAGTGTTTATAGCAGCCTGGCTCTGCTGACCTGGGCAGCAAAATAAGCCTGAAACTTCTTGCTTGTGCATTCAGGGATCACCTTGAAATGAAACATTGTTGATTTGTCTTTTTTTTTTACCTGGTCTGGTGGGGAACCCTGTGGAGCCTGGAGAGCCATGGGAGGGGCTGTTCCCTATTGGGGAACACCCTTTGGATGGGACCGGCCTGTCTCAATATTAAAGCATTTAATATACGTATCAGAAACTGGCATTGAGGAGTGAGTGGAGGGGCAGCCTGGACTTTAATCAGGTTATGGTCCTGACTTTATAGATCTTCATTAATTTTCTCATGCCTGTTTCACTAGGAAAATATTTTCAAATGTGTTACTTGAGTAGTTTGTTTTTATTGTGCCTTCTTTGTGTGCTCAGGAGACAATTCAAGCATTGTTTATTAGCTCCTCAAGGACATATCTTTAAGAAAAATAATCATAGTCAAGAATTTAAAAGCAAGAACAGAGGATTTGATAGTATGGGAAAGGTCAGGGTGTTATCATTATGGGCAATCTGAAAATACCACCATTCCAATGCCAGGAGGAGTGTAAGAGCTTACACTAAAATTGCTTTCTCTATTAGAAATGGTGAATGAGTGTGATTCATCTAGAAGTCAACACACAATTATATTAGACTCAAACTTGGCAGGGTCCCACATCTGGGGAGTCCACTTAAGCAATGAAAAGAAAATATGTCCAAGTGGTTGCATGCCCCTTGAACGGACATTTCCTGTTGGGAAACCGATCATCAGTGCCTGCCAATCAGAATCAGAATTGACACCCCCCCGCCCCAGCTGATTTCACATACATTAGCTGGTTGTTCATACGAGTTACTTTATGATTTGGTGCCAAGTAGCATGCTAGTTTTCTTTCTCCTTCGCTTTCATTTTCTGCTCCTTCTTTGCAGGCTGCTCCTTTTCTCCCTTGTTCCTCTCTTCCTCCTCCCCCTTCCCCCCCCTTCCACTTCCTCCTCCAGCTCCTTCTTCTCTCTCTCTCTCCTCCTCCTCGTTCAGTGTTTTTGGGACCAAAGGATGGGCAAGGTTTTATATGAAGCAAAGACTCAAAACTGCAAGTGATTCTAAATGTATAGGGCTTTTGGGATAGTAAGGCAAGTGCATCTAGATTTACCTCCTAGGCAAAGTTAAGAACAATAATGCCCTTCTCTTGAGCTATCCTGTTCCCAGTCCAACCGAGGATTTGTGAATTCATTGTCTGACTAGTTAAACATTCGCCTGGGCTAGCTTGCCAAGGAACTGTCCAAATTTTATCACACGGTTATGTTTCTGCCATGTGGGAGGGTTCCACTGCTTTGATAAGTCTGTTTAAACAGCACCATGTTGGGCTTTCTAATCAGGATCAGTCACTTCGTTACCACGATCCTAGATTATTATTTAATTACTCTATACTCCCATATTGCAAAATACGGGCGCATGAGGGAAATGCTAAAAAAAAAAAAAAAAAGTGTGGTTCTTGAGTATCCAATCATGCCATGTTATATGGAGGGTGCCAAACTTTGAGCCATACTGATCCATACTGAGCAATACTGAGCCGTGCTGAGCCATACTGAGCACTGTACTGTGTTAAAGGACTATGACAACGTCTCTGCTTTCTGGGAGCTCACAGTTTAGTGAGGGGCATAGAAACTGTAATCGCCGCAGGCTGTGAAAATTCAATAGTTAGGAGTAACAGGGAGAAACTAGTCTAAATGTCAGGAGAACTAGGAGCTAGTCCAGACTTCATCGCTAGCTAGCAAACCAGACGCTTTCTCTGGGGTGCGGCGTACGCATTACACACTTGGAGGACTAGCTGACTTCTTAGTTGCCTTGTGGCTCCATGGCTGGGGAATCTTGAGGGGAGAGCTGGATACATCAATGGAGCACAGAATTAGTCTTTAGAAGGCACATGAAGGCATCAATTAGGATGCAACATAATGAGAGTCAGCAGGGCCCTAGGAGTATTGCCAGCATTTAGAGAATAAAACAGGAAATAAATAAAACAGGCTTTCCCTTATACAGGAAAGCCTCAGACCTTCAGTTGTCTACCAGCTTATTTTTCTGACTAGACTTAAACCCCTTCAGGGGATGGAACAAATCAGACTTGTATCCTGCTCCTGACCGGCCATTTTGGCTTCATTCACGAAACCGCTCAGTGAGTTAGTGGAGGAAGTTTGAAGGAAACTTCTCGAGAAGAGGAAATGTGCTACGTGTCAACCGGGAGCCAGGTGTCCAAGAAGAAAAATAAATAAATAAAGGACCCCTGGAGCATTTGAACTATTTTGGCATAAAAGAATCCAAATTTCATGTCACTTTTCCAAAAATATGACAGTTACGTAAGGACAAACACGTTTGTGCTAAAAACTCAACGACCACGAAATCTTGCAAAGATGTCTAAAAATATTTCCTGACCAGAGCTCTGATGACTAAAAATGGGACCGAATCCTTGCTTTGTAATGAATCTTGTGCTTCTGTCCTCACGTCACTGACAAGCCCAAGACCATGGCTGATTTTCCCAGTTATTGTGTGAGGAGCTCTTTGGCTCCTTCCAGCTGTGAGCAGCTTGGCATAGAGCCATGGTTCTCAGCCAGGGCTGATTTTGCCCCTGGTTTTATTTTGGGTTGTCAAGATGGAAAAGGGGCACTATGCTTCCGGCATCTCATGGGTAGAGGCCAGTGATGGTACTAAGTAAATATCCTCCAATGCACAGGACTGCCTCCGATAACAAAGTACCCAGCCCCAAATGTCAATAGTCCAGGGAAGCCTAAGAATAGAGTAATGGCTGTCAGACTTCTTTGGCTGCTCCCTTTCAAAATATTTCATTTTACAACAACTCAGAGCACCCAGTCACACAGGGACACTCACGTGCAGCATAAATGTAACTAAAATTAAAACTTTACCGCAAAAATATGCACCCTTAATGCATATGATACACTCTGATGCTTACTTTTATATTGCAATTGAAAAATCTAAGCAGAATCCACTGTGTTGATTTCACAATCTGCTAATGGGTCACAGCCTATAGTTGGCAAAACACCGGTACGGAGAAACTCTAAGACTTTGGGGTCAAATAAAAGCGTGTTTGAATGCTAGATTCACCACTTCATTTAGGCTAGTCACTTAACCTCTACAGATATCAAAATCCCCAAATGTAAACGGAGAATAATAACAGAATGTAGGGGCTCCTGGGTGGCTCAGTTGGTTATGTGTCTGATTTTGGCTCAGGTCATGATCCCAGGGTCCTGGGATTGAGCTCCACGCCTGGCCCTCTGTTTAGTGGGGAGTCTGCTTGTCTTTCTCCCTCTCTCTTTCTACCTCTCCCCTGCTTGTTTTCTCTCTCTCTCAAATAAGTTAATAAAAAACCTTTAAAAAGAGTTACAGAATCCCCCTCAAGTAATTTTTATGGAGATGAAATGAGGATTAAATGAGAAAAATGCCTTTTCTGTGATCACTATTAGTTCCTTTACATATACTCTAAAGGTAATGCACTAACATCCTCTTTTTCTAGATTGTAAAATCAAATTTGCCCAGCAGTGGAAAACCATAAAATCTCAACTGAAAAAAAAAAAAAAAGGATTGAGTATCCTTTTCTATGGAGAGAATGTAGAAGGTTTTGGCAACAGTCAGGGGAAGACGAAGGCCCAGTTAATGCTTTTGAGCAAGTAGAGCATGATAGCCAATGAGTGGAGGCTGACTGCTCCCTCTTCCTCCTCCCTGTGAGTGAGGTCCTTTGGTCTCAGTGCCCCTCACTGGCTCCCAGGGCCAGAACCTGTGCGGGATCAAGGCGGCCCTAGTTATGGCCCCCTTGCGAGAAGAAACGGCAACCTGAGCCTGGTTTGGTGCAATTTCATGATGATGGCCGCTGATGGGTCAGAATTTGGGCCATGAAGCCAACAGTACTGTGAAGAATGCAGACACTTCGCTCTTCTGTTTGAATGCACATCATAAAGTACAGTTTGCTTCCGTGGTTTCATTCGTTCAATGGTTATCCATCCATCCATCTATCCAGGTTTAGGGAAACCCGGAGACGGCATCATGGCCGGGGAGCCCGAGCTTCCCTACTTCAATGGACGAGGCAGAATGGAGTCCATCGGGTGGCTCCTGGCTGCAGCTGGAGTAGAGGTATGTTCTAAGTGAGGTCATCTTAAGGTGGATATAAAAGTATGACTGGATCAAAGTAGTTTTCTCTCATAAACTAAGAGACTTCTATACTAGATCGCAAGTGAATAGTTTTACCATAAGTAAAAATAGCCACATATTAAGAAAGAAATGGACTGGGGATGCCTGGGTGGCTCAGTCGTTAAGCGTCTGCCTTCGGCTCAGGTCATGGTCCCAGGGTCCTGGGATCGAGCCCCGCATCGGGCTCGCTGCTCAGCGGGGAGCCTGCTTCTCCCTCTGCCTGCTTCTCTCCCTACTTGTGCTCTTTCTCTCTCTCTGACAAATATATAAGTAAAATTAAAAAAAAAAAAAGAAATGGACCGATTTGACTGAATGAAAATTCAAGTCATCTTGTCCATGAGAGAGCATATAAACAAATTTTAAGGGAAACAAAAGACACAACAACGGATCAAATGTGTGGACCTCGTTTAGATTTGTATGTCAACAAACTATAAGTACGTATGACACCTACAAAATTTGGAAACTTGATATTTGCTTGAATATTGGATGGTATTAAAGAATTATTGTTAATTTTTAAGTGTAATTTTAGGTGTATTATTGTGGTTAAATAGTTCTTATGCTTCTGAAATATACATAGCAATAAGTAGAAACTTTGGAGAGCAGGGAAAGGGACCCCTACATAGGAATGTCTCTCAAAACCTGCCTTAAATGCCATGAATACCATGAGACTTGTTACGGAGCCCCAGGTCCAGCTGCCTGTCATTTGAAAGGCCAATACTCAGGAGATAGGATTTGATTGGAGGGGAATATGAGCTTTAATCAGAAGGCTGGCCACCTGGGGAGTAGCTGGACTCTTGTCCAAAAGCCAACTCCAAGGCTTCTAAAGGGGTTTTTAAAGGAGTTTAGGGCAGTTAATCAGTAAAGGGAGTGTAGTGGCCTGCAACATTCCTTGGTTACATGCAGCCTCCGTGATACAAATGTTATCTCAGTGCTCAGCGTTGTGCGAGGGGGTGAGGTTCCTGTTTCGGGAAGTGCAACAGTAACTGCTCTTTCTGCAAAGGAGAGCAGTCTACAGATACACAAAGTAAGGTTACTAAAATCATTTGTGTGACCTAAAAAAAGAACATTTGGTTAAAAAAAAATGCTAGGCTAATCAGAAAGCAGAGGCCGCTTCAAACAGACTTACTGGCCTCCGCATCCCGGGAAAGTTCTGGTCTTTCCCTCCTCAAGGCCAGTGGTCTGTCTGCTAAGAATCCAGGGACTTACATCAGCAAGTTAGGAGCATGTTAGCTTGACATAGGTTAACCCTTCAGACTGGCCAGAGTGCTGTTACAGACTTCCTTTGGAACTTCCCATTTGGTATGGCACCTGGTTGGCAGCCTTTTTGTAGTCTCTTCCAACATCTTCCTAAGATCTCCATGATTTTAGAAATAAATTGACACAAATTATAAGGGACTTCTCATGTACCTGGTGGGTATTTGAGCAGGTACCCATGGATACATACATGGATGGATACATGGCATGGTGGCTAGAAAGTAAAAGAGTGATTGCTAGGAAAAACAAGGACTCTGGGAACCTAAATACAAAGTGCCATTCTGCTAGAGTGTTACCAGGTAATTCTAATTTCATTTTTTATCTCAACAAACATGTTTTCCATCTGAGAAAAGTGTAACCCAGAAAACATTTCACTCTGCTGCTGCTTTTCTTTTTTCAAGAGACAGAAGTCTGATGTTCCAGCAAGTACCAATGGTGGACATCGAAGGAATGATGCTGGTGCAGACCAGACCAGAACCATTCTCAACTACATGGCCCTCAAATACGACCTCTACGGGAGAGACCTAAAGGAGAGAGCCCTGTGTGGTACTTTTTCTGTGCTTTCATCAACAATTAGCAGGAAGAATCTAGTTCTTTCCCTGAGTAAGCAGGACTATGCTCACAGGTCTCATGGCCAACAGCTGTGTAGGTCTTGGTGTTATAACAGAGGTTCTAGCATAGCAGACACCTATGAGGGAGAGAAATAGTAAACTTGGAGTGGATTCAAGTGAGCATGATTATATAAGGGGGTGCAGTCTATGGATATAGTACACTGACAGAGTTTCCCAAAACTGATGAACTATGAAGCCAGGAGGATAGTGGAAACATGACTCCAGGTACTCGGGCCTTTAGGAGCTGGAAACACCCAACAGCTAGAACCAAGAACAAAGTATATGAGTGTCTAGAGAAGAAGGCTTGGGAAAGCCAAAGGAAGATCCTTTGGATTCTCAATTTCCAGAAATTACAAGAATAATGACCAGGAACCTAGCGTATCAGCCAGTTACATGAACTGGCCATTTGACAAAGGTTAGCAGAGGCTGGTCCTTAAGATGCTAGGGTTACCTTGAACATTTTGATACAGGACTAAAGCAGCCAGATTTAGTCAATATGGCAATATCTGGGGGATCTCCTGTCTGTTGTGATGGGACCACATGATTGAAATTTAATCTTATAGGGAACTATAGAATTTACACAAAAATTACACATAGTTATTGTATGTCAGTAAATCCACTGCTATGTATACACCCAGGAGAATGAAAAAATCCACATAAGAACTTGTTCACAAAAATTTATAGCAGCATTGTTCTTAATAGTCACAAAGGCAAGGGACACCTGGGTGGCTCAGTCGGTTAAGCGTCTGCCTTTGGCTCAGGTCGTGATCCCAGGGTCCTGGGATCAAGTTCCACATTGGGCTCCCTGCTCAGGGGAGTCTGCTTCTCCCTCTCCTTGCCATTCCCCCTGCTTGTGCTCTCTCTCTCTCTCTGAAAAGTAAATAAAATCTTTAAAAAATTAATTAAGAAAATAGTCACAAAAGTGAAGCAAATAAAATGACCATCAATGATGGATGGATGAGCAAAAGGTGGTCTATCCATACAATGGGATATGAAGAGAGATAAAGTACTGATGCATGCTACCACATGGATGAGCTTTGAAAATGTTTTAAATCAAAGAAACCAGTTACAAAAGGTCACATATTGTATGATTCCAATTATATGAAATGTCCAGACATTCAAATCCATAGAAACAGAAGGTAGCTGAGTGGATGCCTGGGGCTGGAGGGGCGAGGAGATGGGGAATGGCTGTCAAAGGCACAGAATTGTTTTCAGGGTGATAAAAATGATCTGGAATTAGAAGTGGTGATGGTTTCCTAATATCCTAAAAACTACTGAAAAAATATTTTGAAGGGTGACAGTTATGGTATGTGAATATATTTCAATAAGGTGGTATTAAAATTTCTATAATTTCTGTTATACTTATGTATAATAGAAAAGCCGGTTTGAAACAAAAGAAAAAGAGATCCCCTATAATATGCACTGGTTGAAACTATATTAAGAATTTCACCATTTCAGGGGATGTTTTAGGTGAAGACTTGAGAAATGCAAACAAGGTCAGAGTTGGGCAACTGTATGTGGACAGGGTTGTGGGAAATAATTGGAAAGCCTGCTGATATTGGGCACATCAGTGGGCCTGGGTGTGTAACAGGATGAGACAGGAAGGGACATGACTGAGATGGCTGTGCCAGGGACTCTCTCTAGAGATCACTTCGGTGGCAGGGCTTGGCCACATGAGTCACATTACCTTGTGCAGAGAACAAAGCACAACAGATATGGCAAGGCCCCAAGTATGGTCCTTGTGGGTACATGCAGGATTGTGTCAATTTCTCTGTGACTCTGGACAGGTCACCAATGCTCTCTGTTCCTCTCGCTGGTCATGTGTATAATGAAAATTTTACACATAATAGCTAGACATATATCTACGTTGATGGCTTGTTCTAGAATGAAATGTTCAAATCAAGTAAAAATCTGAGCTGAATGGGTGGCATATAAAAAAGCATCCGGTGGGAGCTGAGCCACTCTGCCACCTTCTGATGCCCATTCTTGTATGTTCTTTCAACTATAAAATCAAGGCAGAAGACATTTGACAACTTGGTCATTTTGTCTTTCAGGATAGATATGTATACAGAAGGTATGGCAGATTTGAATGAAATGATCATTGTTTTGCCTCTATGCCCACCTGATCAAAAAGATGCCAAGATTGCCCTGATCAAAGAGAGAATGACAGATCATTATCTCCCCGTGTTTGAGAAAGTAAGCGGACTGGTGAGCGCTTTGGGGCACTGGACTTAGAGGCAAGGAAAGATAGTGCCTGACTGGCATTCCTTGGGCATTGACCTCCACTTCCAGTAGCACCCTGACTCAAGGCATTTTATAAAAACGGATGGTGAGGAAGAATTGTACCAGTTATACACAAATTTCAGTTTTCCAGCAAGGCTTCAACTAACCAGGACCCAAGCTAGAATTCTCTATTCAGCAGACCTCCCTGGTCATAGTCAGAGCTTGGGCGGTTGAAGACTCTGAGAGCCACACTGGAGGTTGGAATAGATCTTACAGAGCACCGTGCAGGGGCTTTGATCCAAGAGGAATGCAATGACAGCAGTGGGTCAGGAGAGACACTGGCAACATGGGTAGGGTGACGTGAGGCCAGTTGCCCTTCAGGAAAATATGGTAGTGTTTTGGGGATGGATGGATGAGATGTATCTGGACAGAGATGGGGGCAGTGGGACGGAGAGGAACAGACAGATGGAGGGATGTTAAGGAAAAATCAATTGACATACTTGAAGACATGGTTCTCAGACTTGAGAGGAAAGTCATGCAAACTAAGGAAATAAAGTTCCGTCACTATACATAGTATGTATGTTAGTTAATGTTTCTCCTGGGAGGTAAGAGGAGAACATGTCAGGATCAAAAGTACCTGAAATTGTGCTAAATAAAAACTATGGGCCAAAAAATGATTGTAGGAGGTAACAGGGGGCCATACATAGAAATGAAAGGGTTAACATGGACACACCCATCTTTATAAGGCATTAGATCATTCTGTCAATCACTGAACAAATGTTAAGTCACTGCTTGCGTGTTGGCCCTTTTCAAGGAGGAAAGAATTCATAGTAGTCAGGAAATTCTCTCCTGACCCTGTGGTGCTGAGAGTTTGGGGCACATTCAGATGATGAGGTCCTGAACAGTCTTTCCGTTTGAGCACAGCCATACTTTGAAATCACAGAGCCCTATGATAAGATAAATGAAAACTGTATGTTACCATATAGCATTGGAAGTTTCATTATATTCTTTGCCTAATAATTGTCCGTGTTTCCTTATGTGTACATAGGCTGAAAGGGTATTTGCCAAAATTGCCTGAAGTTGGTGGTGCCATGGGGTTTTCTCTTCGTGTTCTCATTTGCATATTATTGGAATGCTTTAATAAATTTCATGAATTTCCCCAACACTTTATTAGGAAAAGTTGCATACGTCAGAAGAGATATACAGTGAACACGTGTTTTAGGGAGACATTAGCCAGGACTTCAGCTGAGGGAAAGAACAGCAGAGACCCGGTGTCTCAGTGAGTCAGGGGCAATGCAGAGGGTCTGAAGCCCACACCCCCTCAGTGAGGCAGCAGAGGTGGGGAGGTCGGGCTGGAGAGCAGAGAGGAGCAGAGGGGCCCAGCCTGACTGTGCCTGAGCTCATGATGTGATTCCTCAAATCCCCCAGGTGTTAAAGAGCCATGGACAAGACTACCTTGTTGGCAACACGCTGAGCAAGGCTGACATTCACCTGGTGGAACTTCTCTACTATGTGGAAGAGCTTGACCCCAGCCTTCTGGCCAACTTCCCTCTGCTGAAGGTGATCTCTCTCACAGCTTTCAGGAGGGAAGGCTCACATCTCCCACCTCAGGATTTGACATTTGGACCCTGGTTCCATCATTGTTCCTTCTCAGCCCCACAACTCCCTCCAGAGTTAGCCCCTAGGGGCTGGTTGAGGCACAGAATCTTGTCATGCCAGGGACATTTGAGGTGGATGCGTCCCCAGGAAGACTAGGGGTCTTCACCAGGAGAAGGACCCAGGGCTCAGCGTCAGCCTCCCCATCCCCATCCCCATTCCATGACGGTCTCTGTGCTTGTTTTCTCTGGGGTTTCCCTTATCCAGGTGTGTCCTTCGTGTGTCTGCCTGAGCAGCTCTCCTTCCTCCCACTTCCTTCCCTCCACTCCGGCTCCTAACGTTTCTCTGGGCAGAGTCTCCCTGTGTCCCTGTCCCTCTCTCAGTGGGCTGGCTGGTTTTGACCAGTCTCATGGTTTACCTTTCTATATTTTCTGTCTTCCGTTCCAGGGCAGGTTTCCTATATTTTCATCTGTCTGGAGACTTTATGTGTGTTGATATCTGACAGACACATTCCTCCTTCCCTGGTTCGCACAAGAGGGATGAATCTACAGGATTTATGCATAGGGAGGGAGATAGGGAAGACCCGAAACCAAAATGAGTCTGAAAAAAAGATGTTTGGGGGGCAAATGGCATTGAGCTGTCTTTTCTTCCTCCAACCCTCATGTCTCCCTGGGTGTCTTTTCCCAGCCACACACTGTGCTGATGGAGGGGACTCAGTTGGTCCTTGCAGGACGGTCTCTGATTCCCTGGCTTGTGCTAATGATGGGGTTGGTCTTTGCCTCCATTCTGAGGCTGTGCCCTTGTGCACCGTAGGCCCTGAAAACCAGAATCAGCAATCTCCCCACCGTGAAGAAGTTTCTGTAGCCTGGCAGCCCGAGGAAGCCTCCCATCGATGAGAAAAGTTTAGAACAAGCCAAAAATTTTCAGGATTAAATGAAGCAGGAATGGATGCCCAGCACACGCAGTACCAGTCTGCTGAGGTTTCTCAGCAATGAAGTGCGCTACCTAATGTAAATCCTGGCTATCGTGAGACTAGGAAAAGTTGCAAAGGTTTAGTGGTAATTAAATAATAATACTCCTATGAGCCAATTTAACTTTTTAAACTATTACTTATTCCTTTTCATTAGGATCAAATATAAAATCAGAATTCAGTCCTTCTATTCTGTCTCTTGGAATTAAAAATTAACATAGGAAAACATAGATTATGTGGTCTCTTTGATCTTTCTATGAATTGTCATATAACATTTGTTACCTAGCCTCTCAAAGAGTTGAGTGTAGAAATTCATATCTGACCTTCTCATGTACCCACAGGAAAATAGCTACTGCCCTGGGTAATGACATAAAGATATGTTCTTGTTTCTTCTTTGGGAGCCATTTTTCTTTCTGTAATAAAAATGTTTTGGGGCACCTGGGTGGCTCGATCAGTTGAGCATCCAATTCTTAGTTTCTGCTCAGGTCATGGTCTCAGGGTCTTGGGATCGAGCTCTGTGTCCTCACTCAGTACTGAGTCTACTTGTCTCTCTCTGACCCCCTCTGCCCCTCCATCCCCCAATCAATTGTTCAATCAACCAACCAATAAAATCTTTTGAAAATTTTTTCTTCTTAGGCATTTCTAACAGCTAGTACATCTCTTATGGACTCTTTAGTGTTCTAGGAGGTGGGGAAAATAATGAATAGAACAGATCCGAGGTATGCTCTCGGGTGACCCTGTTGTCTGTCACCATCTAGGGCCACCCTAGCACGTTGTTGCTCTGCTGCTTAATGCACCTTGAGGCATGAGTCTCACTCTAAGTTCGCCCAGTGTCCCTCAGACCTAGACTTCGAAGATACAGATTATATGTATGAATTATACATGAATGAATACATATAAAATTATTTCCCCTCTGGACTGTCCCTGGGCCAGAGTGTGGGGATGAGGAGTGATTCATAGTTTATCCACGTAGGGGGCCAATAATGAACACTCGCCCGGGACGACTGGTTTTGCCACGTTGAGTTTTTCCTCCCCTCAGAATGAACTTCCACAAGGTTGGGGGAGGGGGACAGGGAGCAGACAGACACACGGGGCTTCCCGCCTGCATCTTCCCTTCCTGTTAGTCTGTTTTCTACTTACCACCAGAGTGGTTTTCCTCAAATGCAAGTCTGAATATCACCATCTTTCTTTAACTCCCTCAGTGCCCCTGGGGCCTGTAGGGATGCCCTCCACCCCAGATCTCCAGCCCCATCACACACCTGGGTATGGCAGCCCCTGGCCTTCCTGCCTGGCAAGCTCCTTCCCACCTGGCCACACTTTGATTCTCACCTCAGGGCTTCCCAGGGAGAGTTGGGCTCTCCTTTGTGCCTCCCACAGAGCCCTGAAAGCTTCTAATAAATCTGAGGGCCTTGGTACCTCCTCTGCCATCCTGTGAAGTCCCAGGGTGCAGGCAAGGCCCTTCTGGGACCCTGGAATTGTCATATAACATTTGTTACCTAGCCTCTCAAAGAGTTGAGTGTAGAAATTCATATCTGACCTTCTCATGTACCCACAGGAAAATAGCTACCCCTCTGGGTAATGGCATAAAGATATGTTCTTGTTTCATCTTTGGGAGCCATGTTTCTTTCTATAACAAAAATGTTTTGGGAATGGTGTGTCTGGAAATGGTGATAACATTGCCCAGGGCTCCGAGTACACCTTGATGGCCCAAGGGTGTGAGTCTGGGCTTTGGGAATTTCTCACAATTCCCCTGCCTAACGTCTGTGTTCATTCATCCAGGTCTCAAAATATATTTATTCATCTCACTCAAATGTGATCTGTGGACCTTGCTTGGATTCTGATGCCAATAAACCAACTGTACAGAAAACTTCATGAGACATTGGGGGAAATTCGAATGCTGAAAATTTAATAAAATTCAGGCATTAAAAAGTGAGCATGATAGGAGAATAGTATGGTTCTGTTTAGCCAAAGTGTTTACCTTTTAGAGATTACCATGCTAAGTTTTTGATAGATGGAGTGATATGCTGTCTAGGATTTGCTTCACAATAACCCCATGGTATTGGGGGCAGTAGGTGGGAGTACATACTAGTTTCTCATGGTTACTCTACCAGTTACTACAAACGGGTGGCTTAGAACAACACAACCCACACTTTCAGAGGCCAGAAGTCCAAAGTCAAGAGGTCAGCTGAGTTGTACTTCCTCCAGAGGCTCGAGGGGAGAATCCCTCCCTGCCTCTTGCAGCTTCTGATGGCTTTCTACAATCCTTGCTTCTCTGGGCTCAATGCCACATCCCCTCCCTCTCTGCCTCTACCTTCAAACAACCTCACATCTGTGTGTCTGTGTTTTCTCTTCTGTTAAAGGACATGCGTTATTGGATTTGAGGCCCACCCGGGTCATCCAGGATGATTTCATCTCAAGTTCCTTAATTTCATGACCTCTGCAAAGACCTCTTTTCCAAATAAGATCACATTTCCAGGTTCCAAGGATTTGGACATTTAGGAGGCCTGCGTACCACCCGCTACAGGGTGTTGATGAAAAAAGATTGTTGGTAATTGCTGAAGTAGGGGGATGAGTGCATCAGGATTTGTCATACTATTCTCTCTACTTTGGCATTTGCTAAACATTTTCCACTTAATTCTTTTCTTTTTAAAAAAAAAAATTTATTTATTTTAGAGAGAGACAGAGAGAGAAAACGAGTGCATGAGGGGAGTGGGGAGAGGCAGAGGGAGAAGCAGACTCCCTGTTGAGCAAGGAGCCGGACGCGGGACTCGATCCAAGAACCCTGGGATCATGACCTGAGCTGAAGGCAGATGCTTAACCGACTGAGCCACCCAGGTGCCCCTCCATTTATTTTCAAACACTATATTATTTATTGAGCTCTCTGTGCCAGATGCTATGCCAGGCAATGGGAGCTTGACTGAAAACAAGATGAAGATCCTTTTCCCAAGAGTTCACAGCATGGGGGAAATTGATATTAAACATACAATGTCAAAATACTGTGAGAAAGGACATAATAGCGGACATACAGCAGCTCAAGGTAGAGTATTCCAAACAGAACAAATAGTAAGTGCAAAGGCCCAGAGGCTAGGAAGGCTGACTGGAGTGACGCAGAGAGGAAAAAGCATAAGAACTGGGTTTCCAGATTTAGCAGAGAAAATACAGGACACCAGTTAAATATGAATTTCAGGTAAACGATAAATAATTTTTTAGTGTAAGTATGTTTCAAACAACATTTAGGACATACTAATACTAAGCAATCATTTATTTTTTAAAAGCTTGTATCTTTTTTTACTAAAAATTTGTTTTTAATTCTAGTATCAGTAACATATTAACATGTTGCATTAGTTTCAGGTATACAATATAGTGATTTAACAATTCTATATGTTACTCAGCGCTCATTACAAGTATACTCTCAATCCCCATCGCCTATTTCACCCACCCCCCACCCACCTCCCTTCTAGTGACCATCTGTTTGTTCTCTGTGTTTAAGAGTCTGATTTTGTTTCTCTCTTTCTCTCTCTTTTTTCTTTTTTGTTCTGTGTCTTTTTTTTTAATAAAGATTTTTATTTATTTAACAGAGAGAGACACAGCGAGAGAGGGAACACAAGCAGGGGGTAGTGGGAGAGGGAGAAGCAGGCTTCCTGCGGAGCAGGGAGCCCGATGTGGGTCTCGAACCCAAGACCCTGGGATCATGACCTGAGCCGAAGGCAGACACTTAATGACTGAGCCACCCAGGCGCCCCTTGTTCTGTGTCTTATAGTCCACATATGAGTGACATCATATGGTATTTGTCTTTCTCTGACTGGCTTATTTCCCTTAGCATTAGACCCTCTAGGTCACTCCGTGTTGTTGCAAATGGCAAGATTTCATTCTTTTTTATAACTGAGAAATATTCCATTGTGTATATGTGGTATGTATTTATCCACTCATTATCTGTGTTTAACCCATTCTTTATCCATTCATCTATTGATGGACACTTAGGTGGCTTCTATACCTTGGCTATTGTAAAAAATACTGTAATAAACATAGGGGTGTATATATTTTTTGCATTAGTGTTTTCATGTTCTTTTGGGTAAATATCCAGTAGTGGAATTACTGGATCATATGGTAATTGTAATTTTAATTTTTGAGGAATCTCCAAACTGTTTTCCACAGGGGTGGCACCATACTGTTCCTACCAGCAGTGCACGAGGTTTCCTTTTTCTCCACATCTTCACCAACACTTGTTGTTTCTTGTGTTTTTGATTTTAGTGATTCTGACAGGAGTGAGGTGATATCTCATTGTGGTTTTGATTTGCAATTCCCTCACGCTGAGTGATGTTGAGCATCTGTTCATGTGCCTGTTGGCCATCTGTATGTCTTCTTTGGAGAAATATCTGTTAGTGTCTTCTGTCCATTTTTAAATTGGATTATTCATTTTGTGGGTGTTGAGTTGTAGAACTTCTATATATATTTTGGATATTAACCCTTTAGCAAATATATCATCTATAAATCTCTGCTCGCATTCAGGATGTTGCCTTTTTATTTTGTTGATTGTTTCTGTTCTGTGCAAATCTTTTTATTTTGATGGAGTCCCAATAGTTTATTTTTGCTTTTATGTCCCTTGCCTCAGGAGACATCTCTAGAAAAATGTGTCTGAAACTCACATTTAATTGGGTGCCCTTATTTTATCTAAAACCCAATATAAACAGTATTCCAGAGAGCTACTTGTCGTTTACGGACATCAGCTCCCTGCTAGGCTCATGTACCGGTTTCTCACCTGCCTTGGACCTGGCATCCAATTCATGAAAACCTCACAGTCAATTTCTTCCAAAAGCCATACTCCACTGACTGGCAGAGAGAGTCCAATCAGTCTGACATTGTTTAATCTTTTTTTTTTTTTAAAGATTTTATTTGTTTATTTGACAGAGAGAGAGATAGCGAGAGTAGGAACACAAGCAGGGGGAGTGGGAGAGGGAGAAGCAGGCCTCCCGCCGAGCAGGGAGCCCGATGCGGGGCTCGATCCCAGGACCCCGGGATCATGACCTGAGCTGAAGGCAGACGCTTAACGACTGAGCCATCCAGGCGCCCCATGAGATTGTTTAATCTTTTAATTGCCAACCTTGAAAAGGGACATATTAACCAGTTGTTTCATAAGAAGATGACTTGCCATTTCCTTCTAATCTAGCATGGGAGCCAAGGCCCTGAGCACTGTGGGAGTGACTTTTCCCTCACTGAACTCTACCCCCATCAGAAAGGAGGTGTTACTTACTGTCAAAGAGCTTATAAATGCATGAGTGGTTGGCATGGAGCTGCTGAGCCTCCTGGGAGAGAGACTTTAGTAAGGTAAGTACTGCTTTCATACATCTTCCGATGTTGCCTCACATTCTCATCTCTAAGTTACCAGAAAACTGCTTTAAAATGTGTCCTTAGCACAAGGAAAAGTCTTTTATATTCACATTGTGCCTTCTTGGTGTGTTTAGGGGATAGTTCAAGAGTTGTTTATTCAATTGCTGTTGGATACATCTTTACAGAAATGTAAAAACGAAGAGATTTGAAAACCAGGGCATGAGAATTTAGATAGAAAAATAGTGATGGTATGAGGGGAAAAAAGAATGAAAGCATTTTAGCAATCCGAGAATATGACAAGTGCAAGAGAGAGTAGAGGTGTTTGTGCGAGCCTTACCTTCTCTGTAGGTATAGCGCCCCCCCCTTATGTGTGGTTTCGCTTTCTGTGGTTTCGGTTACCCATGGTAACTAACTACAGTCTGAAAATATTTTTTTTATTGTACACAGTCTGAAAATATTAAATGGAAAATTCCAGAAAGAAAAATATCCATAAGTTATCAATGCCCATCACTTTTATTCCAGCATATTGTTGTAATTGTTCTATTTTATTACTAGTCATTGTTGTTAACCTCCTACTGTGCCTAATTTATGAGTTAAACTTCATCATAGGTATGTATGTATAGGCCAAAACATAGTATATATAGGGTTTCGTACTCTCCTGGTTTCAGGCATCCCCTGGGGGTCTTAGAACATAGCCACGCAGATAAGAACTATCGTGGTCGACACACAACGGTTGTGAATTATGATACTGCAAAGTTATGTAGCCTGTGAAAATTAAGACTTACTATAATAGAAAAAAACTAGTCTGAATGTCGCCAGAACTAGATTCCAAGTCTCTGCTCTGGTTAGCTAGCTGGCGAGGCCCATTCTCTCTCTAGGGTTCAACCAACTCATGGCAACCTAGAGCAGGGCTGGAGCAGGGTTTCACAACTTGGTACTATTGAAAGTTTGGGCTGGCTTATTCCCTGCTGTGGGGAGCTGTCCTGCTGATTGTCCTTTTGTTGTTGTTTAGTTAAAAAATATGTATTGTAGAAAAGTGCATTTATTTCATTTTAAAGAATGTACTTGACGATAGTCTTAACATACATATTTCCTCAAATCTGGAAACCTCACACCTTTAAAATATCTACAGTGATAGTTTGTTTACAAGTTTTATAAGAAACGGTCACTTCATCAATACTGTTGACACAGTTCAGATTCTCATAGTGTCTTTCCATTTCACTCAGTACTTGTAGAAAGAGCACAGTGCGGGCGTGAGGCTCCATCCTAGGGCCAGTGATGGGCAGCCCGAGGAGCAGAACGAGAAGTCCCAAAGGATAACAGGAACATGAGTGTATTTTCCAAAATGGCCATGCACTCTGTCCTGGAAAGACTACCTAGATACAGCAGCCAACTACAATCAATCATAAGATATTTCTGACTAAATATCCAATAAATGTGTCTGTCAGGATAAAACATGGTTGATGAAAAATAGGCAGATAAATTGCAGAATGACTAGTAGTAGATAAAAAGCATTCAGAGGCACATCAAGCATGGCCTTGTGCCACATCAGAAGCTTCTCTGATCTCTACCCAATTGACGTAACACCCTCCCTTCTGGTTTTGACATCCAGCAATGCCTCCCGACATTGCCAGTTGGCCTTCAGGGTGCAGGCGAGCAAAATCACCCCCATTTAAGAATCACTGGCTTACAGGACTTCCCAAACTCCCAAACCCAGGAAGTCTGGATAAGAAAACTAGGTGATCAGGAGAGCATATCATTCATTTTTAAAAGGCACAGAAATTCACCTACCTAGAATGCACGAGTCATTGGAATCAGACTGGAAGAGTCAACAATGTGCTGCCGGAAGTGTTAATATCCGTGGGGAAAGACAAGTTTTGTACAGGTGAGACGAGAGGGTCAGTGACATCACTGTTACAATCCAGAATCCACGGGGAAAAATACAGTACCTATGGCAGAAGATACTGAGATGGCAATGAGGAAAAACCCTCTGCAAGATGCTAGAGAGAGCAAGGTTGACAGGGATGTGGCGTGATCCTAATCGGAAGGGCAGGGAGGCAGACAGGTGGGGCTGGAAGAGGCACGGAGCGTGAGGATGTCATGCTGCCGCGGGAGGCAGGAGCCGGCCTGGACAGAAGGCACAGCATCCTCGGCTTACAGCCCGCAGCCTTCGCCTTGCTGTGACCTGCTTGGCCATGAGAATCATGAATCATGATTTCATTGGAACCAATGAAACCAGAGTCGCCACTGGGCCCTCTGTCTGCTGTCTGTTGTCTCCAAACCCTCTCGGGCAGGAACCAAATCAGGCTCCCACCTTGTTCCTGTGCAGCCATGGTTTCTTAGTACGGGAGAGTGCTCAATGATGCTAGTCGAGAAAGCTAGAAGGAAACTTTTTGAAAGCAGGAAATACATGACACGTCAGCCAGAAACAAAGTGTTGGAGAAGGTTCAGTGAAATGTGTTACCAGGTAAGGAACAGGATGTTGGAGAGAAGTGATCATTTTTGTCAAGTGTTGACAGCGAGACCCTGCACTAGTGTGGTGACCAGCAATCCCACTCACGGGGCTGGAACGCACGCGGAGGAGCCTGGGGACAGGAAAGACTCCAGAGTGTCTGGATCAGGGGGTGGGGGGCATGGGGGGTGGGCCAGAGGTGAGAGACGCTGCGGGGTGCATGGGGCAAGGGCTGAACCAGAAATCTGCTGACGTCTTGAGGCTACAAAAGGCTGTGTTTAGTGATGTGCACGACCTCCCTGAATATTCATCAAAGGTCCTGCAGTTCAGGTTAGCACACAGTCAGTATCACTGGTCGTTCCACACAAGCCAGATAAATTAATTGTGTGACTCTGAAACAACATCTGGGTGTATGTAACATCTGATTCCTACTGGAGCTCTTTGGGTCAAGAGGTAGATAGATACACACAAGGTGATGGATAAATAGGCAGAGAGATGAGATAGACAGACAGACAGAAGAAAGATGTGTGCTACCCAACGTGCCCAGAGACCAACCTTCGCCCAGAACAGGGAGCAGGAGGGGACTTGCATTTACTGATCCCTATTATGAGTTTTAGGTCCATGATCTCACTTAACTTTCCCAACAGCCCTCAAGAGTAAATGTAACTATCTCTGTTTTTAGAAGAGAAAATTGATGGGCAGAGGTTTAACAACCTGGCTGAGTTTATGTACTCAGAAGCAGAGGGGTTGGCATTTGTCTCCAAAGCTTCCTTCTCTCTCTCTGACCCACACACTGTGATTAGGACCACATCCAGAGCCATAACTCCTTTCATTTACTACTGGAATTATCATAGGATATTCTCCTTTCGAGGAATATGAGCCAACTTTTTTATTAAAGTAAAGGCAAAGCAAGGTGTATTTGTATTAATATTCTTATCAAGCCCTGTAAATCAGCTAACAAAAAAGAAGCTTGTGAATTCCATGTTTCCCCCTCTGCCTCCTTCAGCCAGGAGTTGGTTAATGGGCTCTGAATGGGGACAAATTAACAAGGGTCTCAGAGAGAAGCATAGAAGCTGTCAAAGTGTTACATGGTTTTAAAAGCCCAGGACCTGAAATCAGATGAGTTCCGACTAAGCCAACACTCACACAATTTATGAGTGGAGGAAAGCTGCTTTGTCTCTTTGTACTTGAATTTGCTCATCTTTAAAAGAGGATATTAGAAGCTGTTTCCTGGGGCTGTCCTGGGGGGTGGTCATGCTCACCAGATATGGAGTGCCAATCAGGGACATAGGTGTGTGGCTCTATGGCCAATCATTGAGTCTCCCTGGTTCTCTTTTTCTGCTGATCAGGCAAAGTTCTGTGATGACCTTTGACCTAGTCTTGATCAGACCTCCGATTCAGAAGGGGAACAAAGTTGCTTAACTGGGGAGCCTTATGATCAAATATTATATAAGGTAAACATTGTTTACTTTTGTATCCTGACCCTCAGTCAATGGGTAAGGCAGTGTGAGGCCTTTTATCACAACTCTGTGGCCTGTAGTTCAAAACACACTCAGTACAAGCTGCTTTCTCCTTTTCATTCTGCTGAGTCACAGCACCTCCATTCCCCACGATAAAGTACAATAAACAAATCTCCAATTACAAGACAAATGACTCGATAAGTACATTTCCAAACAGTTCTTTACTTACTTACTTTTTTTTTTTAAAGATTTTTTTAATTTGTTTTGGGGGCGGGGACAGAGAGGGAGGAAGGAACAGACCTCCCGCTGAGGAGGACCCTGGGATCATGACGTGAGCCGAAGGCAGAGGCTTAACTGACTGAGCCACCCAGGCACCCCAACAGTTCTTTACTTTCTAAAGGTTAGAACTACTGAGTGCCACATGAAAAATGTGGACATTGAAAACATTTTGATATCTAAAATTCAAGTCACACACACTTTTTCAGAGATACATCCATTTGAGGTAGTTTTTTGGAGTAGTGTTGTTGGGGTCTAGAGCCGATGACCAAGAACAAATTCTTGAGACTTGTTCAGTGCAAAAAAAGGTGGTTTTAATTAAAGAACAGGGACCGGACCCGTGGGCAGGAAGAACTGCTGCCTCAGGATTGTGAGGAGCAGCTGATGATATACTTTGGGGGTGGGGGAAGTAAAGATAAGGGATGTTCTAAAAGGATCTTCAGATGCTAAAGAAGACACTGGGTACTGGTGGCCTTGCTACTGTCAAGCTAAGGTTGTTTTTCCCTCTAGCAAAGCATGATCGTTAAGACATTTGGGAGTTTCCTGGAGGAATGTTACAACTCTGCCTATCTCAAGTATTTGTCAGTGGGCTGCAAGGACATTTAATTTTATTTACATTTCCTTCTGCCTTTGTTTCCCACATCACATTGGGTAAAGAGAGGTATCTTTTTGTCCCAAACTCCAAAACAAAATTTTGCAAGAGAATCTTAATGTTTTGTAAACAGAGCCTGGGATTTGCACAGAATATGCACCTGTTCCTTTTCAAGACCTGGCTTTGAGACTCCTGGTTTTATTGAGTCCTGTGTGTTTCCATTCACATCTATGATAGGGCATTCATTGTTTGAGCCATTGGGTTTCATTGTCTGGCTCCCTGCTATGTTCACTTCTCATGCAGGCTGGGATGAACCAAGGGCTTTCAAGCTTCACTGACCAGGCAGAACCAAAGTATCCCTTACCATTATACAGATCAAATGAGTGTGCACTCATGCACATGGCTATACACACACTGAAGAAATGATAGTTCTGTTCCATTTACTGTAAAGTTAATACAGTAATGTCCCCTTTTCCAGATTATAAAATGCCACCAAGTAAAGGTAGAATGCAGAATTCCAAAAAAAAAAGGAAGGGAATTAGCATCCTGCGTCTAAGGATAGAACTAGGGTCTTTTGAGCTATAGGTAAGTGAGTATCAGCACTAATTTTGCTTTAAACAAAAGCAGCATAACAGCCAAGGAATGGAAGACTGACTCTGCCTCTCCTCCCTTTCTTGTCAGTGGAGTCCCCTGGTTTCAGTGCCCCTCACAGGCTCCCAGGGCCAGCACTTGTGTGGGTTCCGGCCCTATCCTCTCTTTTTCATCCTAGGTGTGGATTTCCATGTCCATCACTAACGAGAGAATGACTATAGACACGTCTTTTCACCTCTGAGCCTTGTTCTCATTAACTGATATGGGTATGATAACAACCAGTTCTTGGGGCTGTTATGAAGATTAAAGGTATAATGTATCCAAAGGGACTAACACTGGGTCATGATCATTAGGAGATTTTTCAATAAATATCAATTCTCTAATCCTTCCCCCTCCCCCTAATACCCAGACTTACATCCTTACCGTACACTCTCTCCTATTAGCCTTCCAAGACAATCAGATTCTACCCATGGAGATATGAGCATGCTTTGGAACAATTTTCCAGGGTCGGCTACTGATGGATGAGAATTTGGGCCATGAAAGACATTCTAGGGACTCTTCCAACTTTGCCATGAGGAAGGCAGATACTCCTTCCGCATTGTTGGTGCTATTTGACCGTACATCAAAAAGTACATTTTTGCTTCTGTGGTATTGTTCATTTGTTAATCCATTCATTTGTTTGTTCTTTCATCATGTTTAGAGAAATTCAGAGACTACCATGGCGGGAAAGCCCAAGCTTCACTACTTCAATGGACGAGGCCGAATGGAGTCCATCCGGTGGCTCTTGGCCGCAGCAGGAGTAGAGGTTTGATCTGAGTCCCATCATCTTAAGTTGGATCTAAAATTGACTCTATCAAAGTACTTTTCTCACATAAGCTAAGAGAATTTTCTTACTAAATGACCTGTCAAGAGTTTTGCGTTAAAAAAAATTATCAGCTGGGGCACCTGGGTGGCTCAGTTGGTTAAGTCTCCGACTCTTAATTTCAGCTCAGGTCATGATCTCAGGGTCATGAGACTAAGTCCCACACTGGGCTCTGCACTGGACGTGGAGTCTGCTTGGGATTCTCTCTCCCTCTCCCTCTGCCCGCCCCGCCCCCCACGCTTGCGCTCTCTTTCTGAAAAAAAAAAAAAAAGTCAGCTATTAAAGAGATGAACAGATTTGGGGCACCTGGGTGGCTCAGTCAGTTAAGGGTCTGCCTTCAGCTCAGGTCATGGTCTCAGGTCCTGGGATGGAGTCCTGAGTCGGGCTCCCTGCTCAGCATGGAGTCGGCTTCTCCCTCTCCCTCTGCCCCTCCCCTTGCTCATGCTTTCTCTCTCTCACTCAAATAAATAAAATCTTTTAAAAAAAGAGAGAGATGAACAGATTTGACCTAATATAGTATTAAAATTTCTTCTCATCAAAGAACATAAACAATTAAAATAACTTAAGGAAACTAAGCACAGTGTGTAGGCCTTATTTGGATTTGGATTTAAGTGAACTACAAAATATCATTTATGACATGTGTGCAACAATTAGAAACATGGACCTTGATCTTAGATGATTTTAAAGAAGCATTGTTGATATTGTAGGTATGCTAATTCAGTTTCTGCTTTCCAGTTCGAAGAGAAATTCATAGAAACTCCAGAAGACTGGGATAAATTAAGGAATGGTAAGACCAAGTATCTAATTCCTGGGATAAGCTATCGGGTGGAAGTCATAAGTTGAGGTTTTAACACCTATGTGTGAGTGTGGTGGGAGTTGGGGCTAGTGGAAAGGAAGAAAAGTGGCTCCAGTGTAAGGGATGGGGCTCCTTGGGCCTGTCTTCCATCTCATTCAGGGCTAGGAAGGGCTTGAACTCTGAGTATTTGCTAAAGGAATCATGCCACTTGTCCTGCAAATGCCCTCTCTTTGCTCTCTCCAGCTTTTCTGCACCCCGAGTGAGCTGGGTCAGCTCAGCCTCCCACACAGCCTGCCCATCCAAGGACCCTCAAACACATGCAGTAGAGCGCAAAAGTAGAAATAGTTCAGCAGTTGCTATGAGTTCTTTTCTCTGGTGGGGTTGACAAGATCATACCTAGCAATATTATAGAGTCAGAGAATGAGATGGTATTGCATTAGTTGAAAGGCCAGGTGACAGTATGAAGAGGGAGATGAAGAACAAGGTCCAACATACAAGCATCAGTGGACTCAGGAAAGCAGGGCCTGTCCTGCACACACCGTCCAGTGGTAGAATTGAAAGAGCACATAAAACACCCTACAAAGAAATCTCTTTTAGAATTGGCCTTAACGGCATAAGCTCCAAGAGACTTCTCATTTGAAATACAGGTGCTGGCATCTCTGTTGCAGCTTCTCTCAAGATTTCCTAACACATCCATGAAAGTAAATCAACTGCAAAACGTACAGGAACCTACCATGTATCTGCATGGAAAAGAAAAAAAATGAAATAATAGGTGAAAAGTAAGAGGTAGACTGAGAACAAAGAGGATTAGGGGAAAGCTAAAAACAAAATGCTGTTTTGATGAAATGTGACCAGGCAATAATTTTTTGTTTCCTTTTATGTCTCAGGTCATGGGAGCACATGTTTTTTCATGCTAAAAGAGTATGATCCAATGAAACATTTCACTCTGCTTCTTCTTTTCTTCTTTCAAAAGATGGATGTCTGATGTTCCAGCAAGTGCCTTTGGTGGAAATGGATGGAATGAAGCTGGTGCAGACCAGAGCCATTCTCAACTACATTGCCACCAAATACAACCTCTATGGGAAAGACATAAAGGAGAGAGCCCTGTACGGTATTTTTTTCTGTTCTTTCATGAACAATTGATGTGAAAATTTGGGTTCTTCCTTGGGTGAGCAGGACTGTCTCAGGGAGATTATGGCCAGCAGCAGCACAGGACTTGGTGGTATAGACTGAGGTTTGACACCATAGAGATCTGTGAAGATGAGGGATTCTACTTGGAGTGGATTCACCAAGTGGGGTTACAGAAAAGGAAGCAGTCCATGGATAGAGCACATATGGTGAGAGGGTTTCCCTAATGTTGATGAACTACGAAGCCAGAAAGATGGTCGGCTCATCACTCCAGGTACTCAGGCCTTTAGGAGCTGGATACCAGCTAGAGACAAAGGACAACATGTCTGAATATCTAGCAGATAAGATGGGGGAACAGAGAGGCATCTTTGAGCTCGTGCAGTAGACACCATGAGCTCACCCTCCTGAGGTAAAAAAATTTATGGACAAGAAATTGTCATTGAAATTAAATAGTAGCAGACATGTCCAAGGAATATTGCGGGGGTTCGATCCGTTTATGAATCTTGTGATAGATGAATGTGTGGAGATGGCAACCAGTGGGCAACAGAACAATATCGGAATGGTGGTAATACGAGGAAATAGTATCATCATGTTAGAAGCCTTGGAGCGAGTATAAACAATGGGTGTGTTCATCAGAAGCAATCAACTGCTTCCACATGTCCCCTCCATAGTACCTGTTTTACTACAATATAAAAATCAGGTCGTGTGCATTTTCATATTGAACTTTTTTGTTAAATAAACTTTTATAATAGTCAAAAAAAAAAAAAAAAGATGGGGGAACAGAACGATCCGAAGGAACTGATTCTAAAGGCTCATAAACTGCAGGAATGCTGACCAGGAACTTCACTTACCAGCCTGTTATATGGACTGGCCCCTTGACAAGGGTAAGCAGAGCCTGGTCCTCAAGATGCCACGGTTATCTTGAGCATTTTGATACGGGACTAAAGCAGCCAAATTTTAGTCAACACAACCATATCTGTGGGTTCTCTTCTCTGTTGTGATAGGACCACATGATTGATACTTAAATCTCAGAAGGCTCTGCTACCAGTTACTCAAAAAGTTAAACATAGATTTACCGTATACCAGCAACTCCATTACTAGGTGTACACATAAGAAAATTGAAAATCCATCCACACTAGAACTTGTACACAAACGTTTATATACAGTGTTGTTCTTACTGTTCAAACAGTGGAAATGCTACAAATGTGCATCAACTGATCAGTGGTTGAAAGATTGGCCTATCCATCAATGGAATATTATTTGGTCATGAAAAGGAATGAAGTAGTGATGCGTGGTACAACATGGGTAAACCTTACAAACATCATGTTACACACACCAGACACAAAGGCACATATTGTATGATTCTATTTGTATGAAATATCCAGAACACTCAAATCTACAGAAACAGAAAGTAGCTTAGTGGTTGCCAGGGGCTGGAGGAGGGAAGAAATTGGAATGGGTAAAAAGCATACAGCATTTCTTTTGGGAATATGAATATATTCTGTAATTAGAGTGGTGATGGTACGGTATTGTTTGTCTTTACTATAAGAATCACAAACTTGTTACACTTGAGAAGTGTATACATTATGGTATGTGAATTATGTGAAAATAAAGATTTTATTTGAAAAAACTCTTATAGGAACCCCAGTTTGGAACAATAAAACCAAACCTCCTAGAATATGTACTGGTTGGAATGTACAAAGAATTTCACCCTTTTGGGGGTTATTTTAGGTGAAGACTTGAGAAATGCAAACAAGGTCAGAGTTGGGCAACTGTATGTGGACAGGGTTGTGGGAAATAATTGGAAAGCCTGCTGATATTGGGCACATCAGTGGGCCTGGGTGTGTAACACGACGAGACAGGAAGGGACATGACTGAGATGGCTGTGCCAGGGACTCTCTCTAGAGATCACTTCGGTGGCAGGGCTTGGCCACATGAGTCACATTACCTTGTGCAGAGAACAAAGCACAACAGATATGGCAAGGCCCCAAGTACGGTCCCTGTAGGTGGGTACATGCAGGATTGCGCCAATTTCTCTGTGACTCAGGACAGGTCACCAATCCTCTCTGTCCCTCTCGCTGGTCATGTGTATAATGAAAATTTTACACATAATAGCTAGACATATATCTACGTTGATGGCTTGTTCTAGAATGAAATGTTCAAATCAAGTAAAAATCTGAGCTGAATGGGTGGCATATAAAAAAGCATCCGGTGGGAGCTGAGCCACTCTGCCACCTCCTGATGCCCATTCTTGTATGTTCTTTCAACTATAAAATCAAGGCAGAAGACATTTGACAACTTGGTCACTTTGTCTTTCAGGATAGATATGTACACAGAAGGTATGGCGGATTTGAATGAAATGATCATTGTTTTGCCTCTATGCCCACCTGATCAAAAAGATGCCAAGATTGCCCTGATCAAAGAGAGAATGACAGATCGTTATCTCCCCGTGTTTGAGAAAGTAAGTGGACTGGTGAGCGCTTTGGGGCACTGGACTTAGAAGCAAGGAAAGATAGTGCCTGACTGGCATTCCTTGGGCATTGACCTCCACTTCCAGTAGCACCCTGACTCAAGGTATTTTATAAAAACGGATGGTGAGGAAGAATTGTACCAGTTATACCCAAATTTCAGTTTTCCAGCAAGACTTCAACTAACCAGGACCCAAGCTAGAATTCTCTATTCAGCAGACCTCCCTGGTCATAGTCAGAGCTTGGGCGGTTGAAGACTCTGAGAGCCACACTGGAGGTTGGAATAGATCTTACAGAGCACCGTGCAGGGGCTTTGATCCAAGAGGAATGCAATGACAGCAGTGGGTCAGGAGAGACACTGGCAACATGGGTAGGGTGACGTGAGGCCAGTTGCCCTTCAGGAAAATATGGTAGTGTTTTGGGGATGGATGGATGAGATGTATCTGGACAGAGATGGGGGCAGTGGGATGGAGAGGAACAGACAGATGGAGGGATGTTAAGGAAAAATCAATTGACATACTTGAAGACATGGTTCTCAGACTTGAGAGGAAAGTCATGCAAACTAAGGAAATAAGGTTCCGTCACTATACATAGTATGTATGTTAGTTAATATTTCTCCTGGGAGGTAAGAGGAGAACATGTCAGGATCAAAAGTACCTGAAATTGTGCTAAATAAAAACTATGGGCCAAAAAATGATTGTAGGAGGTAACAGGGGGCCATACATAGAAATGAAAGGGTTAACACGGACACACCCATCTTTATAAGGCATTAGATCATTCTGTCAATCACTGAACAAATGTTAAGTCACTGCTTGCGTGTTGGCCCTTTTCAAGGAGGAAAGAATTCATAGTAGTCAGGAAATTCTCTCCTGACCCTGTGGTGCTGAGAGTTTGGGACACATTCAGATGATGAAGTCCTGAACAGTCTTTCCGTTTGAGCACAGCCATACTTTGAAATCACAGAGCCCTATGATAAGATAAATGAAAACTGTATGTTACCATATAGCATTGGAAGTTTCATTATATTCTTTGCCTAATAATTGTCCGTGTTTCCTTATGTGTACATAGGCTGAAAGGGTATTTGCCAAAATTGCCTGAAGTTGGTGGTGCCATGGGGTTTTCTCTTCGTGTTCTCATTTGCATATTATTGGAATGCTTTAATAAATTTCATGAATTTCCCCAACACTTTATTAGGAAAAGTTGCATACGTCAGAAGAGATATACAGTGAACACGTGTTTTAGGGAGACATTAGCCAGGACTTCAGCTGAGGGAAAGAACAGCAGAGACCCGGTGTCTCAGTGAGTCAGGGGCAATGCAGAGGGTCTGAAGCCCACACCCCCTCAGTGAGGCAGCAGAGGTGGGGAGGTCGGGCTGGAGAGCAGAGAGGAGCAGAGGGGCCCAGCCTGACTGTGCCTGAGCTCATGATGTGATTCCTCAAATCCCCCAGGTGTTAAAGAGCCATGGACAAGACTACCTTGTTGGCAACACGCTGAGCAAGGCTGACATTCACCTGGTGGAACTTCTCTACTATGTGGAAGAGCTTGACCCCAGCCTTCTGGCCAACTTCCCTCTGCTGAAGGTGATCTCTCTCACAGCTTTCAGGAGGGAAGGCTCACATCTCCCACCTCAGGATTTGACATTTGGACCCTGGTTCCATCATTGTTCCTTCTCAGCCCCACAACTCCCTCCAGAGTTAGCCCCTAGGGGCTGGTTGAGGCACAGAATCTTGTCATGCCAGGGACATTTGAGGTGGATGCGTCCCCAGGAAGACTAGGGGTCTTCACCAGGAGAAGGACCCAGGGCTCAGCGTCAGCCTCCCCATCCCCATCCCCATTCCATGACGGTCTCTGTGCTTGTTTTCTCTGGGGTTTCCCTTATCCAGGTGTGTCCTTCGTGTGTCTGCCTGAGCAGCTCTCCTTCCTCCCACTTCCTTCCCTCCACTCCGGCTCCTAACGTTTCTCTGGGCAGAGTCTCCCTGTGTCCCTGTCCCTCTCTCAGTGGGCTGGCTGGTTTTGACCAGTCTCATGGTTTACCTTTCTATATTTTCTGTCTTCCGTTCCAGGGCAGGTTTCCTATATTTTCATCTGTCTGGAGACTTTATGTGTGTTGATATCTGACAGACACATTCCTCCTTCCCTGGTTCGCACAAGAGGGATGAATCTACAGGATTTATGCATAGGGAGGGAGATAGGGAAGACCCGAAACCAAAATGAGTCTGAAAAAAAGATGTTTGGGGGGCAAATGGCATTGAGCTGTCTTTTCTTCCTCCAACCCTCATGTCTCCCTGGGTGTCTTTTCCCAGCCACACACTGTGCTGATGGAGGGGACTCAGTTGGTCCTTGCAGGACGGTCTCTGATTCCCTGGCTTGTGCTAATGATGGGGTTGGTCTTTGCCTCCATTCTGAGGCTGTGCCCTTGTGCACCGTAGGCCCTGAAAACCAGAATCAGCAATCTCCCCACCGTGAAGAAGTTTCTACAGCCTGGCAGCCCGAGGAAGCCTCCCATCGATGAGAAAAGTTTAGAACAAGCCAAGAAGATTTTCAGGATTAAATGAAGCAGGAATGGATGCCCAGCACACGCAGAACCAATCTGCTGATGTTTTCCAGCAATGAAGTGTGTCGCCTAAATGTAAATACTGGCTATCGTGCGGCTAGGAAAATTTGAAAAGTTTAAGTGCTAATTTCATTAGGAATTATGCAGATTTAGTTGCAAAGCAGTTTATTTTGTTTTGATCAAATATCAAATCATGATCACCTCCTAGGATGTCTCTTGGCCTTAAAAATAAAGGGAGAAAAATGTTATGGATTCTTTCTTTGATCTATTAAAAAATTGTCATTATACTATCATGTACCTTGTCAAAAAGAGTGAAGTAGAAATTTTCATGTTACATTAAGAAAACACAAAAACAGTCTTTTTCTTTTGTAGTTTGCTATATTTCTGATCCGCAACCTAAAAGATTCTTTTTCTTTCTTTCTTTCTTTCTTTCTTTTTTCTTTCTTTCTCTTTCTTTCTTTCTTTCTTTCTTTCTTTCTTTCTTTCTTTCTTTCTTTCTTTCTTTCTTTCTTCTTCCTTCCTTCCTTCCTTTCTTTCTTTCTTGCTCTTTCTTTCTTTCTTCCTTTCCTTCCTTCCTTCCTTCTCTCTCTTTCTTTTTTTTCTTGCTTTTTTGATACAGAACCATTTTCCTTCAGGTAATCTTTTTTTTTCCTGTTCACTTAAGGAACTTATATTTCTTTTATGTGGAATATAGAACATTCCATATTCCAGAAGGTGGGTTAATAATGATAAATAAGCCAGAGACAGTCTTTGCCCAATGGGGGGTTACTGTAGTGATAAAAACAACAACAAAAAACCCCAGGTAATTCTAATCCCAAATCATGTATACCTTGTATATCATGTTCTAGGGCTACTATAACAAATGACCACAAATTTGGTAGGTAAAAACCATAAAATGGGGCACCTGGGTGGCTCAGGTGGTTAAGCGACTACCTTTGGCTCAGGTCATGATCCTGGAGTCCCGGGATCGAGTCCCGCATCGGGCTCCCTGCTCAGCGGGGAGTCTGCTTCTCCCCCTGACCCTCTTCCCTCTCGTGCTCTCTCTCTCTCTCTCAAATAAGTAAATAAAATCTTTAAAAAAAAAACCCATAAAATGTATTCCCTCACAGTTCTGGAGGCTCTTTGTGTGAGATGAAGGTATGAGCAGGGCCATGCTTTTTCTGAAGGCAGAAGGGAAGGATCCTTCCTTGGCTTGTCTTAGCTTCTGATGGTTGCTGGCAGTGCTTGGCATTTCTTGGCTTGTAGATGCCTAACTCCAATTTCTGCCTCTGTTTACACACGTGTGTGTGTATGTGTGTGGGGGGGGTCCAAATTTCCCTCTTTTTCTAGGAATACCAGTAATCAAATCTGGACCCACCCTAACCCAGTATGACCTCATCTTAATGTGTCTACAACTGCAAAGACCCTATTTCTAGATAAGGTCACATTCACAGGTACCCAGGGTTAAGACTACAACCTGTCCTTTCTGGGGGACACCATTTACTCTATAACCTCACACTAGGGCATGAGATCATGCTGAGCATCAATCCAATCAGGACACCTTGGCTTGAATCTCTGAATCCTTCATGGTCTGTCATGAGGGGGCAGTTTGGATTTTGTTCCAAGGAAAACAGGGTGCTGCTGAAGTGCAGCCATATAGCCTGCTTTCCCAGCCTGATGTGCATATAATAAAATCACATCTTTTAAGTATTCATTTTAAGTCACTCAAGCATCCATCTTTGAACAGCAAGAAACTTCTTCCCCCCAGCTGTCTTTTTTGCAATGGTAAACCCAACAACCGAGGGGTTTACTCCATTCAAGGAGTCAAGTAGACTTGACACTGACCAAAAATCCCAGAAGCCCTCTGCTGCAGTACCTGTTTTTTGCTGCCATTTCTACCATATGGAGTTCCTGTGTCCCACACACTGCTTGATCTGAGACACTTTGGTTGAAACCCTGGCTACCATTCATCCACCTGGGCAGCAGCATCCTCTTGTTCTGCAGCTTCTGAGAGAAGGAAGTGGAGGTCTCCCCGCCTGCTGTCACCCAGGCCTGGGATCTCAAACTGTACATGAAGAGATGGAGTCCTTTTCCCCCTGGCATGTTGCTCTGCAGGAGAGGCCGGGATGATGAATGGTGTCCCCCCCCGCCAAGAAATGTAGGATCTAGGGGGCTGAGCCCAGGGCCCTAGCCCTGACTGCCCATTTTTATAGTGTGAACTTCCCCACACTGGCATAGGGTGGGGCAGACACATACACGGGGCACATGGCCTGTGTCCTTTATGTTTACTCAGTGTTTAGTCAATTCAGCCCAAGCAAGATGTGCCAAGTTGTCCTCCCAGGAGGCTCCCATTTCTCTTTGCATTTACCTGTTCTCTGTCCAGCTCTGGACTCCTCAAGGTGTTCATGAGGAGGAGGGGCCTTTGTTATCTATCCTTCCAACAATATATTTTTACATCTTTGCTCCAGAACAGAGGTTCTCAGCCTCATCACATCTAGCCTTCCCCAATTTATAACATATTTTATAATCCCTTTTAATGATCTTTTTAAAAAAATTATTTATTTATTTGAGAGAGAGAGAACAAGCAGGGGAAGGGGCAGAGGGAGAGGGAGAAGCAGACTCCCCGCTGAGCAGGGAGCCTAATGTGGGGTCAATCCCAGGACCCTGGGATCATGACCCAAGCAGAAGGCAGACGTTTAGCCAACTGAGCCACCCCAGCACTCCCTTTATAATGATCTTGAAGTGAACTAAGATTTACCTCATTATGGCTGGTGGTCTGAGTACCTGAAGAATAGGATACCACCTCATCTCAAAAAGGTTGGCTGAGGGGAGGTTAGTGAAATGCCTATCAACAAAGCTGGAGGAGCGTTAAGATACCTCAAGGGATGGTGATGCACTTGGGGCTAGCCACGATGGAAGGCCTCCACCTCCCCTATTCTCAACGGGACAAGGGCAGAAAGCAGTAGAGGGACCTAGGAATGTGCCGAGACTCATGGGTACAGGAAAGGGCCACCCTGACAGAGCAGACTGCACTCGCTGCCAGCCCAAACTGCCCAGAACACACAATTAGTACAAATCACAAATGACTGGAAACTATCACAATGATTTCTGACTCGCTTGCACTATAGCTTTATCAATGTTTATGCCGTACATAGTTTAGTTAGAAAATAAAAAGCAATATTATTAAATTTTGGTATATATACTGACATATACTAATTTATATTTCCTATACAGATGTCAAGTATTTTAAATATCACTCCTGGGTAATCTGTGACATAAAGGGATAAAGATGTTTGTTACAAAATAATTTACATCTGGTATTTGACCCTTATACCACCCACCATTTCCGTGGAGAGATCATACAGATATAATTGATGTAATTAATTTCTCTGTATTGGCGGAACTGGGTCAAGATTTGAGTTATTATACATGGTAACTTGCCAATTTTCCAAAATCTGCTTGAAGAACAAGTATCTATTAGAATCATTTTGCCAACCAGAGCTGGTTGGAGGAGGCACCCATGAGTCAGCACAACTTTCATCTATGTTTTCATTGATCCACTTTGCCTCCTCCCTTTCTCTCCAAATCTTTTCTTACCTCCTCTCTGCACTCACCAGCTATGTTTGAAAATATTTGTCCTTTGGAGCTTTCAACATAATTGTGACATTCTAAGTCAACAGGCCAGCCAAGGATACCTAGTAGAAAAAAAAATTTAGACTCTGACCTCAGAAACCTTCTTAAGGATTATGGTTCTAATATTTAAATAGTTTTCTTCTTTGTCTCATTTAGTAAATGTTTACTGAGCACCTATTTTGTTCCCTGCATTTTTCTAGGCACAGAGGATGCCATGGTACATATAAGAGCAATTTCCTGCTCAGACAATGAGTAAATAAATCAATGAAAAAATTATTATGATTAGTGATGAGTGCTAGGAGGAAAATAAAACAGAGGAAGGTGATGGAGAGTTTTTAGGATGGCAATGGGGAAGTGGTTAACTTAGAGTGGTCATAGAAGACTAAGCCTAAATGACAGGAAGAAGCTAGGCATGAGAAGTCCCAAGGCAACAGGATGCTAACCAGAGGTACCAATGAGGACAAGGGTCTCGGTCAAGAACAACTTTGGCGTTGTCTCAGGCACAGTAGGCAGGCAGATGCTGTGGGAGCATGGTGAGAAAGTACTGGAAGATGAGGTCAGAGAGGTAGGCATGGATGTATCATGCCTACCTTAGTGCTTGGTGACTTAAAGCAACAAACATTTACTCTCTAGCACACTTTCTGAGCGTCAGGAGCCTGGGAGCAACTTAAGAAGGTGGTTCTGGGTCAGGATGATTCATGAGGTTGTATGTCAAGCCATCAGCAGGGACTGCAGTCATCTGAAGGCTTGATTGAGGATGGCAACGCACTTCCAAGATGGTTCCCCCACGTGGCTGTTGGCAATGAGGCTCAGGTCCTTGTCATGTCTGCTTCTCTGTAGGGCCACCTGAGTATCTTCATGTTAGATCAGCTAACTTCCCCCAGAGCGGGCAATCCAAGGGAGAACAAGACGGAAACAGCAATGTCCTTTATGATCTATCATCTAGGGCCCCACTTCTGATGACAGGGACAGACTGGAGACCCAGCTAGGATGAGAAAACAGCTGGAGAGGAAAAGGGAAGCAGAGTGGGAGCCAGCCAAGGAATCCGCGGAGGTGGTGTCTGTGAAGTCGGGGAGAGCCGGAAAAGTGTGGCGTCATGAAAGAGAGGGGTGTGAGGACTGGAGAGTGAATGGTGGTTCTGGGGACAGGAGGCGACAGCTGGCTTGACGACAGCAGGGGACTGTGGGACCAAAGCCTGACGAGAGTGGGTTGAGGAGGAAATGAGAAGTGAGAAGTAGAGACAGCAGCTACCCATCACCCTTTTGGGGAGTTTTACTCCAAGAAAAGGCAGATGTGTGGGACAGTAGACTTTATCTGAGAACTAAAAAAGAAAGGGAATGTTAAATACGTTGGGCTTGGCTTCATTTGAGATAGCAGGAAGTCCCCTGAGAGCAGCGAGGCAGGCTGTGTTACTACAGTGACAGAGTTTCCTAAAGGCACTGAGGCTGTTGGCACCAAGAAGGCCCCGTTGCTCTGGCAAGTGTGCCATTAGTGCTCAGCCATGGCATCAAAGTCTGACTGACTTCTCAGAGTGGGTCCAGCCTCTTCAGTTCAGAGCAATCGGTTCGCTGGAACAGAGAAATTAAGTTCTCTTAAAAATCTTAAATCTACGTGGGAGAATTGCCAAAAGAGAAAGTAGAAATTTCTGACTGACGGGCCAAGGGGAAAAGTTTGCCACGCCTCCCCTCAACTCCTTCCAGTTCATTCTTCTTCTTATTTCTTCCTCCTTCACCTGTTTACCTTTGTCCATCAGTCCCCTATTCCGTTTCCTTTCCCACTGTCCCTTTCTATGATAAAGATTGGAGTGATGCTCGCACAAGCCAAGGAACACCACGGAACGCCGGCAGCCACCAGCTGCTAGGGGACAGGCATGGAACAGATCCTCCCTCACAGCCCTCAGGAGGAAACACCCTTGTGGACACCTTGATTTCAGACTTCTGGCCTCCAGAACTGTGAGAGAATCAATTTCTGTTGTGTGAGACGCCCAGTTTGTGGTCATTCGTTGCAATGGCCACAGGAAACGAATATGGCTACTTCGCGGTAAACAAGAAGGAAAACACATAGCAACACAGACAAGTCTCAAAATAGTGATGCTGAGGGCGCCTGGGTGGCTCAGTTGGGGAAGCGACTGCCTTCGGCTCAGGTCATGATCCTGGAGTCCCGGGATCGAGTCCCTCAACGTGCTCCCTGCTCGGCAGGGAGTCTGCTTCTCCCTCTGACCCTCTTCCCTCTCGTGCTGTCTGTCTCTCATTCTCTCTTTCTCAAATAAATAAATAAAATCTTTAAAAAAAAGGAGTTGCAATCTTAAAAAAAAAAATAGTGATGCCGAGTGGAAGAAACCAGACAAAACGGAGCACTTATTGTATGCTTCTATTTATATGAAATTCTAGAAAACGCAAACTGATTTTGCATGACAAGAAGCAGACCGGGGTGGTATGGAGAGGGACAGGCCGGGGGGATCACAAGGGGGCTCTGGACATACTGCGTTCACTCTACTGATTGTGGTGATGCTTTCACAGGGGTATACATATGTCAAAACGTATCCAATTGTACACTTAAATTATGTGTACTTTATTACAGATCAGTTATGCCCCCAAATAATGGTAATAATACTAATGGAGGCAAATAAAGCCCCACAAATCTGTCCTGCAGAGAGTCATTCTGGCCAATTTGTCCGCTTGCCAAGCTGCCTCGCCTGCCTTCCTCGCCTCCGGAACGTTGCCTTCTAATTACAAACTGACTGAGGTCTCTCCTGTCCTAACCCCCTTAGCCACCTACATTTGTACCCCTAAGGAAAAAAAGAATTCCAACAAACACTGCAAAACAAATCAAAACAGTCCTTCTTTATCCCTGGCTGGTTTTCTTGTTGGCTATTTTCTTCCCTCTTTCCTGTCACTCCCAAAGCTCCAGGGGTCTACATTCTGGCTACACCTCCTCTCACCAAAGGCTAAAGTCTTAAACTTTTGTTTCATAACTAATGAAGTAACCACCATCGTAGAACCTACTGATTCGAAGTTCTCTTTGCAGTTCTATCTTCTTTGACCTCTTTACTGTAAACCCAAGCCCACCCTCCCTTTCTATCAGCAACTTTCTACCAGAGCCCCCCCGCCCTCCTCTAAACTCTAGTGCTCACATAATCCTGGGGCTCGCTTTGCTTAGTTGAGTTATCTATATGCCTTTCTTGCCAACATGCTGTCACACTCATTGCACCCAATCCTGCTTCATTTCCAAAGGACAGAATGTTCACAAAATGATTAACGAGTTATCAGCGACAGCTTTCCTTCCTCCAGAGCTCAGGCTTGTGAAGGATGCTACAAAAATATTCCAGAGTCTGACATTGGGCATTGACGGCAGCACTTGACAGGGCAAGTTGGACAAGCCTCACGAATGACATGACTACTGTCCCACACTGTCTAAGCTCCTTTCCTTCTTATCTTGGAATGTTCTCTCCACCGTCGCCATCTGCCAGTCTATCAGTGCCTTTTCCATTATGACACGTTCACTGATGAACTCTACAAATACTGGGCATTCCCACAAGCGCTCCTGGACATGAATGTTTCTTTCCATTCTGTTCCCATGTCCTCAGGTTACAGATGCCTCACCCTAGCACTGCAGGAGCTGTGCAAGGGGGTGGCAGTCAGTAGTGGTAAAACATCTCCTACTCAGTAGGAAGGTGGCTATTAGGCATTGTCGGTGAAGGCTGGGCCCCATGCGTGGAGATGGGGAAGCATGGAAGCTGATTAAAATTCTGTCGTTATACCTCCTGACCCTGTTGTTCTACTTCAAGACCTACCCATACCTTTTCTGAGGTTGCCCTAAATAATAGTTGTTCCACTGTTATTGTGAAAAAACGAGGAAGGAAGAATCAAGTGTCAAAACTTGGCAGCCATCTTACCCTCAAGACATCTAATCTCCCTACTTTGGATGAATGGCAGGGGTCCAGAGAGGACCCCTGGGGTTTGTCTAGGGTCACAGGGCTGGCCAATGGTAGGATCAGCCTAGAGGCCAGATCTCCTGACCCAGGCCAAAGCCTCTCCCAGTTATTCATTGATTCAGGAAATATCTTTTGAATCCTAATGTGAGACGTTGCAAGGGTGCAGAGACATGGGGATGAGCAAGATGGACAAAGGCCTTTGACCTCAAGGAATTTACGTTTTAGTGAGAGAAGAGAGACTACAAACAAACAAACAAATAAATATCACAATTATAGCCTGTGATAGGGATATGAAGAAAATTAAACAGGAAACACAACAGAGAGTAGTAGCTGGGGGGCAGGTAAGGGTAGAGCTATATTTTATATTTTTCCAGCATTATGGAGGTATAATTGACAAATAAAATTATAAGATATTTAAAGTATACAATATGATGTTTGATATTCATAAACATTGGGAGAGGATTTCCCCCCATCGAGTTAATTGACGTATCCATCACCTCACATATTTACCTTTGTTTGTTTGTTTGTTTTTTGTGAAAACATTTAAGTTCTACTTTCTCAGCAAGTTTCAACCATGCAATAGTGTTATCAACTACAGTCACCATGTTATACATTGGAGCCTCATACCTTTACACTTATACGTAAAACTTGTACCCCTTTACCAACAAGGGCTCTGCTTCAGATGGATGGTAAGGGAAGTCCCCTCTGGGGAAATGACCTTTAAGATGAGACATATAAAGTGAGAAGAAACCAGGCAGGCAAGGAGATGGGGCGAGAGGGTTCCAGACCAAGGGGCTGCTGGTGGCTCAGCTGGTTAAGCATCTGACTTTTGATTACAGCTTAGGTCATGATCTCAAGGTCATGGGATCGAGCCCCAGGGTCTCTCCCTCTCTGCCCCCTCCTCCCCACTTGCCCTCTCACTCTCTCTCTTTAAAAAAATTAAGGGCTCCAGGTTAAGGAACCAGCATCCTCAAAGCCTTCAAGTGGGAAAGTGCACAGTGTCTTGTGTACCCCAAGCTGGAGGAGGCTGGGCTGGAAAGTGGGGGATGGCAGTGTGGCCTGAGATGGGGCGGCAGATGGCAGATGACACATTCCTTCCAGTCCTCTCAAGGAATTTGGATTTTATCCTAGATGAAACGGGAATCCAATGTCTGGCTTTTTTCCATAAGATTTTGCCCAGACGTTACAGTATTTGGGGAGGAATAACTTCACATTATAGATATTTGAAAACATGAACTATAGAAGAAAATCTCATCTGCCTTTGCCCCCAAAAAAGGATGACAAGAAAACTGAAAACCAGCCACAGTGTGTGGATTTGTCAAACTAAATCAAATCCGGAGTTTTTGGGGATAAGTCTATTGGTATGATTTGTAAAACTTGTAAAAAAAAAAAAAACATGCATTATGATGCAATGACGTAAAAAGGACGGGGCCAGCCAATAACTTTCAATGAGACTACTGTTTGCTGGGTGTAACCCACTGAGGAGGGAAGAGTGAATCAAAACATTTTAGCAGATTCATTTAAATATATCAGAGAGCTTAAGCTTTACTTAAATGGTTTCTAATATAGTTCAAATAAATTAACTTGTTTGCTTATCTGGCTATCATCTGATTAGTTTACAAAGCCTCCTTTTCCACCATTCCTAACAATTTAGTTCCTACACAAGCAATCCTCTGGCCATGACACTGAAACACAGACTTTCCCAGAGCAGATCAATGTGTGCCAGGACAGTGTCTTTATGAGAGCAAAAGAAACTTCACTTTGTGTCATCAGCAGGACAGAAAGATTTTCCAGAGACCAGAAAACATGCATTCAATACCCAAGGACACATGAAAATGTACTGTGCACTAGGTTTCTAGCTTGACTTTTATAGAGGGGAACATCCTTACTCTCTCTTAGATTATCCGGGAATCAGGGTTACTGATAATCCAGTTTCCATAGACAAAGCAGAAGGGGGCATGATGCCAAGATAATTGGAGATATAATTCCAGAATGCCAGGCTGAGGATCAGGGAAAAAGATGTGTAGTTACTGGTCTGTTTAATTCCTTTTATTCTTACACCCTTGAAAGAATGGATTATTACCTTTGATTTTTTTTTTTAATTTCAGATGCCCACTTGAAAGTTGTGAAATTATCTACTTAGCAGGTGTATCTGCCTAATGGAGTTCTTTGAGCAAGAATGAAATAAATGCACAATAATTGCTTCTAATCCCTTTTTATTTTCTGCAAATAGGTGGGGGAGCATTGTAATCAGTGCTCTTAGAGTCTATTATTGAGCCTTCTTATGATTTTCCTTGCCCTCCATAAAAAGCAGATTTGGAAGTCTGAAAAAAGTTGGTGGAAGATGATATTTTGCTTATAAATCTATTTGGGGGTCATTTGTAGGAGTAGGTTCAGTACTTTCTCTTAAGCAAACAAATTCAGCTGTTAAAACCCAGCAATTCACTATATGTGTAAGTCACAGATACTTACAATATATCCAATTTTTTTCTGTTTATAATAAAGTTATAACTTTAATGAAAGCCCAAATTACAATTCGAATGGTTTAAAATGGATGAACCATTTGATTTAGTTATATTTGCCAAATACTCTTGTTACTCTCTCACCTCCAATTAATATGTACATTTAGAATGAGTGGACTGGGGACTTACCATTGTATGTTACATATCCGGGGGCTCTCCCAGCTGTCACCCTGGCCCTTCTCTGCTTTCTCTTTTTCTCTAAGGTATGGTTTTCTTTATTAAGGCTCAGGTAAGCTGCCCCCAGGTTAAGTACTCATGAATGTCACAGTCCCCAACTGGGGGACAGGCAGGCAGGTGAGTTGGGGGCAGAGACCTTCCACATCCCCCAAAAGTGGGGTAGAGGAGGGAGCAGGATAATAGGGGAGCCCTGTGCTGGTCTAGTCAACTGCTGGGGAGTGGGGGTGACCCAAGAAACCCCAGGTCCAGAATAATGGGGATGTCCCCACTTGAGGGAAACCAAGGCTCTGTCTGCCCAAGTAGGGTCCAGGAAAAGCAAGGGATCAAGAGCTTGTGCCCCAGGCTGGTGGGTCTCCTGGGAACCACCCCCACGAATGAATGCTTATGGAGGGGAGGGTCTGGACAGGGCCCCCCTGGCAGTCTTGCTGGGAGTCAGGCACAGGCCCTGTGGATGACAAGCGAAGTTCTGGGTGGCTCAGGTCCTCCCCAGCTCAGGGCCCCACCTGTGTTTGTCAGAGCCTCCCCAGAACCTGACCCAAGGCCGCTCACTGGTCTCCACTCTGCGGGAACCAGCCCAAAACTGATGGAACCAGAGACCAGTGACCACAATATCTAGCCCCAGGTCCTCACGGGGGCCTCCCCAGGCTCCATGAACTCAGCCCCTCTCAGCCAGCTCCCCAAGACAGCATGAGAATCAGAAGCCCATTGTCCTGTGGGAGGCACCTGCTTTCTTCCACATATGCCCCACATCTGCTGTGGGTGAGACCAGATGGGAAGGTGGGTCAGCTCACAAGTGCCCTGGGCCTCAGACTTCTCAGAGGGAACTTTTCAGAGTGGATACTATGGGGTGCAGATCCAAGTGAGCCAGTTCACAAATTCAAGAGTACAAATTTTTTTTCGTATTTCTGTAACAGTTCTATTTTGAACCCCATTCCACCAGGGGTACAAACTAAATCTAGGCTGAGCGTTCATCCCACACATTCATCCCTGAAGCCGGAATGAATATACATTGGAGCCTCTGTTCATTTTCTAAATGAAAAACTGTTCCAAATTTCCTTGTGATTCAGAAGCCACCCCAGGGCCTTTAAAGCTTCAGTCCATTAGGAATAACATCAGCTTTTGCTGAGCAATTAAAAATGTTTTTATGATGGGAAATTTTATACATTTATGAAAATGGACAAATAGTGTAAGCAACCCATAGACCCATCACCCAGCTGCAGCAATTAGCAACAAAATGTCTCTTGTGTTATACTTAGACTCCCACCCATTCCCCCCTCACAACTGGATTAATTGGAAGCAAATCCCAATATCATACTATTTTATCCATAACTCCTTTGATATGAATCTCTGAAAGACAGGGATTTTTTTTTCTGAGAATAACATCCATTTATTATTTCCTAGTTTCTGTAGGTCAGGAATCCAGCTTAAAGTTAATTGCATCCTCTGCTCAGGGTCTCTCAAGATAAGGATTCCTTCTGAAAAACATTCCATAATATCACCATATTACCTAAAAAATTAACAATAATTCTCTTATATTAAGTGTTCTTGGTTCAAAGTTTCTAATCGTATCATCTATTTTTAAAATAATTGCTCTGTTAAGATCAGAATCCAAAAAAAGTTTCTGTACATTGCATTTGTTTGAAGAATCTCTTAAATCTCTCGAGCTCTTAGATTTCCCCTGCCTCTCTGATTTTCATGCAATTTTTTTTAAAACTTCTTATCACCACAGTATAAAAGTAGAGAGTTCTTTGGGAATGTGTTAGTCACTTGGCCTGCAGAACAGTGCTTCTCAAACTTGAATGTGGATGTAAATCCCTGGGGATCTTAAAATGTAGATTCTAGAGGGTCTGGGGTGGAGCCCGAGAGGCCTGCATTTCTTACAACTTCCCAGTTGATCCATATGTTGCTATCCTGGGGACCACTATCTGAATGGCAAGACCGTTGATTTCCACGTATAGATTTTGCCGATTTTGCTAATTGCATCCCTGAAGTGTTCATCTGTTTCCTGCATTTCCCATAAATTGGTATCTTGAGGCTTGATTGAATTCCTGGTCAGTTGTTTTGGCAAGAATCCTTGAAGGCAGTGCTGTACACTTCCACTGCATCACATTGGAAGGATTGTCATGTCTGGTTGTCCCACTTTTAGTGATGTTAGGTGTGTGGAGTGGTCAGCCTGACCTTTCCATTCTAGGGATCTCTATTAGTAGTTTTGGCAGCTATTGATACAACCGCCATCCAGATCCGTGGTTCTTAATGCTGACTGCATGTTAGAATCACCTAGAAAGATTCTAAAAAACACTGATGCCAGAGTCCTTTCCCAAATCAATGTGGGACCCAGGCAGGGATCGGGGCGGGGGGGAGGGAGAGAGAGAGAGAGAGAGAGAGAGAGAGAGAGAGAGAGAAAGGGAACGAGCATGCGCACTTGTGCACCTGTGTGTGCCCCTAATAGGGTGATTCTAATAGGTACCACATAGGGGGCTGAAAAACCATAGATCTAGGTCACTTTTTTTTTTCATTCTGGTTTTCAAAATAGTAATATCCTCAATCTAACCTTTTTTCTTCACTTATTTTCCTGAGCTCTTAATGTGTAGAATTGCTGTTTTAAAAAGTGAGCCAGGTGATATGCTGCAAAATAAATCAGGTCCCATTCATAGAGTGAGGCCACTCCCACCTCCCCACATAGCCTCCCCTGCTGCCAGGGACCCACCTCTCCAGGGACCTCAAGCTACTTTGGAATGTCCAGAGCCTGTCACCCCACCAAGGCCACCCCCTCATGTCCCATAAGCCTCAGAGGTTATCTTGGGGTGGTGCGGATGGGCTTTTAATTTCCCCACTACTTTAACTTCTTCAAGGTGAGTGAGGGTTATGCTTCTAAAAAAGATGTTTTCATTTTCAGAGGAAAAAGAAAGTGTGAAAAGACGCAGTGCCTAACTCTGCACTTTTGCTTTAAATCCTAATGAGTCATTGAAAATCTTCTTGAATCCTGTCTGCAGGCTTCAGAGGACACCTGAATTAAAGTACCGAGATAAATCTCGAAAGTGAAAAGCATCAGCCTCCCCTAATCTCACCCAGTTTTACTAGTCTGGGTTGTGCGGGCAGGAGAGAGGAGGAGGATCTGTATAGATAAAAAGGAAAGAGCCTGGAATGCTAGAAGCTCATCACCTGCTACCGGAGGAAAAGCTGGTCAGTCTTATTTTTGAATTCCTTCCATCTGTCTGGCTTCCTCACTTGTCCTCTATCTATTTTTAAAAATATATCAGTTATTCATTTTTTTTAAGATTTTATTTATTTATTTGGGAGAGAATGAGAGAGAGAGAGCACGAGAGGGAAGAGGGTCAGAGGGAGAAGCAGACTCCCCGCCGAGCAGGGAGCCCGATGCGGGACTCGATCCCGGGACTCCAGGATCACGACCTGAGCCGCAGGCAGTCGCTTAACCAACTGAGCCACCCAGGCGCCCAAAATATATCAGTTATTCAATTCAGTGTTGAGAACACCAATTTGTGATGATAAACTCCATTTGTGAGACAGAAAACAGAACCCAGGCAGCCTTGGGGCTGAGGAACAGCTTTGATTTGGGGCACAAGTCCAGAGCTTTCTGGTTAACTTTGCACTGCTCTGTACATTTGTATTTCTCTCGCGCTCGCTCTCTGCGCCGAAGAGTCTTCATCAGTCTCTTTCTGTTGATTCACAGGACTCCTTAGGCATGGCGGGGAAGCCCAAGCTTCACCACTTCAACGGACGAGGCCGAATGGAGTCCATCCGGTGGCTCCTGGCCGCAGCAGGAGTAGAGGTAAGATGCTGGATTTATTCATATTATTTTCATCATGGGGTCGTTGAGCACTTACTTAGGGAGCAGGTGTGGGAAACTCCTATGATTCCTGAACAAAAAGCCGATTTTGCCACCTGCTCTTTAGATACTGGGCTGTGAGTGAATTAGTTCCTTCAAATAAGCACTCAAGTATCATGGAAACTGGTTGTTGGTACTGAGCTGACCCAAGGTGAAGCAAATAATGACTAATGAAGGAAGGAGGGAGGAAGGGGGAAGGAAGGAAGGAAGGGACTCGTTTTACCAAATAGCTTCTTTTCATTTCATCCTTGTCAGCCAAGTGTTGGATTTGTTTCACTACATATTTCTCATGAATATCGAGAAACAGGTAGTTTTCTTTAAATGCACATAAGGGTCTCAGAGATACTGATGTAAGAACATATCATTCATTACCAAAAATATAACTATCCTATACTTTAATGAATTAAAAAAATTCTATTCTCAACACACTTAAAACCTGCTATTGAAGTTTATACTGACCTTTCAAAGATAAATGTTTGTATCTGTATACAATTTCACTGTGAATATAAAGCAATTAGCCTCTTCTGTAAGCCACACAGAATTTTTTTTTTCCTAGTCACTCCTAAGTGGTCTCTTGGATCCAAAGATGAAAGAGCAGGGAGTTCTCTTCACACTTACATGGTTTAACATGCAAATAGCAAGTAATTCCATTCACTTGATACTTGTTAGGATGCTCTACATTCTGTTTGGGCCCTGACAGAAGACTAACATTCATTTGTTCACTAGGAATGCAGATACCGTATATGAATGCAGCTTAGAACACGGCTTATTATTCAAATATTTTGTGAAACATACCATTTTATGGTATCTGGTGGTAGAGAGGCTTGAAGACATTTTAGGAGAAGAGAACAGATATTTTATACTAGAATCTGAAGAAACCTATGAAGCCACTTCCCAGGAAAAAGCCCGATGTACATATAATTATAGGGGCTCCAAGAAGCCGCGAAATACACAGTTGTATCCTAGGTCCCCAGGTTAAGAATCTCTGCTATAATAAAGCAACAAATCCTTGTGAAAAGTTCACCATCACTTTTTTTCAAAAATCCTTTCATTATGAATTTTTTTAAATTTTAAATTAAAATTTTGAAAATACATAAAGTATAAAGAATGTAATAATAAACAAACATGATGCCACTATGTGGAATGAGTGATTATTATTATTTTGTCGTATTTGCCTTCAGTCTTAAAAAAAAACCACATGGGTAATATATTAATATAATCATCTTTTAAAAATAAAACCTTAACAGATAAAGCTAAAATTTAGTTGGACCATCATCCCCATGTCCACTTAACTAACCCCTATCCAGTTAGTCCAGCCTTTATATTTTTACATTTATGTGTGTGCTCACCAACCATTGACTTGTGTACCTTTTGAAATAATTTATATAAGTGGTTCCCTTCGTGAATCATTCTATATTTTCCTCCTTACACTCAATATTATGTCTTTGAGATCCATCCATATTGAGATGGATAAATGACAGATGAATAAATGAAGGGGGTGGGGAATCAGGGTCATTCCTTTATAATTATTTTTTAAATCGCAATTTTTATGTATTGTTGCATTAGCATTAGATCTAGATAAAATATGGTAAAATACACAGGAGACAATGTGAACCCAAAGCCCACCTATCAAAAACATTCCAGTTCCTTTGGATGGGGCAATATTTTTTAGTATTATTATTTTTTATAATACTAAATATTATTTAGTATTTTTTAGTATATGATAAAAAAACTTTGAACTTGTTATTTCTTCTTCCAATGACCTAATTTTTTCAAAACAATAAATGGCCAATTCTACCTTCTGAGCCACATGAAGCTCCTTCCCGGGTCTTCTGACTCCTCACAGTTTTGTTTTGTTTTTAAACGTGAGGGGCAGAGTTGTTTTTTTAAAGATTTTATTTATTTATTTGAGAGAGAATGAGAGATAGCACGAGAGGGAAGAGGGGGGTCAGAGGGAGAAGCAGACTCCCTGCTGAGCAGGGAGCCCGATGCAGGACTCGATCCGGGGACTCCAGGATCATGACCTGAGCCAAAGGCAGTCATTTAACCAACTGAGCCACCCAGGCGCCCTCCTCACAGTTTTTATATTCAGGGTTGGTATCATCGTAGCTTGTCAGAGTTAGAAGACAATTCTATAGCAATATTGAACTTCTGTGTCTGACTTTTCCTTTTGATGTGAGTCATAGCAAATTTTTAAAAGTTAAGTCATCATGCTCTAGCATACATGACTTTGGTAAAATGGCCGTGCTTCATGTATCCTTAGAGCCCAGGGCCCCTCGCACAGTAAGCCTTCAAGCAAAAGGTATCACTGAAGAAAACACACCATTAAAAACAAAAACGTTCAGGTGGGGGACCCTTGCTGTGTGATCTGGTCAAACTCAGTCTAAACTTACCAGAAAATTCCTCAGACAGTACATAGTCTGAGGAATTTTGCTGTATCCCATGCTGGTCTACGGCCACACCCAGACTACGATTTCCTGCATGCTGCCCTCTCCCCAAGCTGCTTTCAGGGACTGACTTGGTAACACCCTGGTTGGAATTGGAGTTTGAGCTCCACACTCTGAGCTCTTAGAGCCTGGCCAAAGCAGATAGTAAAAGTTACCCCGGAGTACCTGACCTGAGAAATTTGAGGAGAAATTGAAATCATAAATATATACTTTTTTTCCCCCATCACACTACATGAATGTCTTAAGTAATCTTCAAATTTAGGAAAAACGCTTTTTGGGAAGCGTTGCTTTATACCTTGGTTATCCCTATCTATATTCTCATATTTGATATCAACTTCGGAATGACTTCTTCCTATAAAGATTATTGAAATACAAATACATGTTTAGCAAAATGATAGTATCTAACATGTAGTGGATTTGGAGAGAAGGAATTCTAGCCCTGGTCCTTCCACCTTTTAGCTGAGGGACTTTAGGCAAGTCACTTAACCTCTCTGGGCTTCATAAGCATCACAGGAAGGCTTGGAGAAGAGCACGGAGAGCTGTAGTTAATGCTGGTCTTCAAGGTTTAGGAATGAGGGTGATCTGCCATCTCGGTTTAACATTAAATATTCAGGAACACTACCAGGGAACCATGTTATCAGTCTCTTTTCTTAATATTTTTTATCATTCCTAATTGTAAATGTAAAATTTAAAAATTACTTTTGTGACAGTGGGGGTAGAATAGAATCTTTGGGGAAAATACTGTTTTCCAGTTACATGCTGGGGTTTTCCATCTCTAATAATGATGGAAATAATACAGAAAACTCATTGTGTTTAAATTTTATATTAAAATTGTACTGTACAAAATGCACATGTTCAATCTGTGAATGTATTTTAGAGACAAAGTATCCAGAAGTTAACTGGTAACAATCTAACAATAAAACGGAAATCTAAGACAAGCAAAAAAATTTTGAAAGCCCCAGGAAATAAACTACACCTCGATTCATGTTTCCTTAATGCCCCAAAGTGTCTTTTGAGTTCATTCAGTGCTATTGTTCGATTGCTACCACGTAGTTCCTGAGATTTGCTGCAAATTTAATTTTTCTGTGTCTAAGACTCTTGGGTTTAAAAAGATAATATATAATAGAATGATCAAACTAATATTTGCTTGTTGTTGGACACTGGAAATGAGGGACAGCCAACACCACCCAAGGGAAAGTTCTGAGGAAAACAGTAACAATGGTCAATATTGAGCCAAACATGAGGGTTAGTTTTCCTTTGATAGGATCTCTTTTAGCCATCATGACAACATCGTGACTAGGTATTAGCTTCATTTTCACACATTAGGAAACTGAAATTAGAAGAGAGTAACTTGTCTGAGCCAATGAAGGGGAGTAGCTAGCTTTCAGATTGTCATCTGAAAAGTCTACCTGGAAGGCTCCATCCGCACAACAGGAGATATCCATGTTACTGGGTCAACTGAATTCAGTTTTGGTTTTATATAAAAACGTCCTTAGGGGCGCCTGGGTGGCTCAGTCATTAAGCGTCTGCCTTCGGCTCAGGTCGTGATCCCAGGGTCCTGGGATCGAGCCCCACATTTGGCTCCTTGCTCCGCGGGAAGCCTGCCTCTCCCTCTCCTACTCCCCCTGCTTGTGTTCCGTCTCTCACTGTCTCTCTCTGTCAAATAAATAAAATCTTTAAAAAACAAAACCAAAAAAAGTCCTTAGGTTCACTGAACCCAGAAAAGGCCAGCATGCGTTCAATAACTAGTTGAAATATTGGTTTCCTTGGTAGTTAGACCTTTTACTTCTATTGCACTCTTTTTCCATGATACCAAAAGAAATAACAGTAAAAATGATAATAACATTCTTGTATTCTTTCTTTCATTCTTTAGTTTGAAGAAGGACTTTTTGAAACACGTGAAGAATTTGAGAAACTGATCCAAGGTGAGAAAAAAGCCTTGCATCATGCTGCATTAGACCAAGGATGAGATAGATGGTCTCTCCATCTCTGAGAGGCATGTATGCACGCGCGCGCGCGCGCGCACGCGCGCACACACACACACACACACACACACACACACACACACACACATTCTAAGAGCAGAGAAAATTAGGTAGGCAGTATCTATCCATATCTCTATGTCAGGAAGGCAGCACTTGGACCTTGCAACAAGCATATGAGTGTTCAAAGTGGGAGGAGCCCCCCCCCCCCCGAGCTTCTAAATTGTAATAATTTCAGCACCATCTCCTTGTTTCCTCAGCCTTAGGGATGATACTTACTTTCTGCATTTGTCACCTTCATGATGCTGTACTACTGTCTTTTCGTTGCCTCTCAGTGCTCCAGGACCTAATTATCTTCTTTGTAACTTGGTATGGCTAAAGTAACCAGTATGGTTCTGTCTCCCAGCTGGATCCTGACAGATGTAATTAGGGAGCAGAAAATGTCCTGACAGTTAAACCTGGTGGCAAGTGCAGAAAAACCAGGATGTTCTTGCCACGGAATCAGTCCAGAGAACTGGCTTAACTTAAGGAAAAGTGGGAAAAGTGCCATCCTTACTGTTGCCCTTCTGAGGAAGAGTCAGACTGACTGATGAGGGAGGGAAGGAGGGAAGGATGAGGCAGAGAGAGTGGAATTCTTTTAAATTAAACCATTGCCCTCTCAAGTCGCTGTTGTGTAATGCAAAGATTTCCTGGAAGACTGAAAAAGTAAGCCCAAAACAAAGAGCTGTCTCTCTGATGGGAGGCCACTGGAACTTGGGTTCACGTAGGAGAGTGGTGTGGAATAACATGCCGAAGGTACATGGAGGCAAGTGTCAAGGAGTCTAGGTTGAGGTTAAATATTATTGTCTTGTAAGCAAAGAGGAGTAATGGAAAGGTTTAAGCCCAGTGTTATGACTCCGGGAAAACAAGCAGGCAGTGCATGTGGAGTAGATAAGAAGGGCCCATCTGCTCAGCATCACTCGGCATCAGGGAAATGCAAATCAAAACCACGATGAGATACCACCTCACACCTGTCAGAATGGCTAAAATAAAAAACACAAGAAACAACAGGTGTTGGTGAGGCTGTGGAGAAAAAGGAACCCTCGCGCACTGTGGGTGGGAATGCAAACTGGTGCAGCCACTCTGGAAAACAGTATGGAGCTTCCTCAAAAAGTTGAAAATAGAATTACCCTATGATCCAGTAATCCCATTATTTGGGTAGTGGCCCAAAGATTATGAAAACGGTAATTCAAAGAGATATATGTGTTTATCGCAGCATTATTTACAATAGCCAAATGATGGAAACAGCCCAGGTTTCCATCGATAAATGAATGGATAAAGAAGATGTGGTATATACATACCATGGAATATCCTCAGCCAAAAAAAGAAGAAAATCTTGTCATTTGCAATGACATGGACCGACCTAGAGGGTATAATGCTAAGCAAAATAAGCCAGTCAGAGAAAGACAAATATATGATTTCACTCATATGTGAAATTCAAGAAACAAAACAAATGAACAAAGAAAACAAGACACAAGCCAAAACGCAGACTCTTAACTCTAGAGAACAAACTGGGAGGTGGGGGGTGGAAATGGCTGAAATAGGTAAAGGGAATTAAGATCACACTTAACAGTGATGAGCGCTGGGTAATATATAGAATTGTTGAATCGCTATATTGTATGCCTGGAACTAATAGAACACTGTACGTTAACTGTCCTGGAATTAAAATTAAAAAGCTTAATTAAAAAAAAGGAGGGCCCATCTGAGGGCTGAGTTAATAGCTAGGACATTATTACGATGGTTCAGAGGGAAAGAGAGTCTAGCCAGCGGGGTGGCCACAGGAATGGAGAGTAAGTGATGAGAAAGGGACATTCTTGGCCAGAAAGAAAGCTTCTGTGTCTGCACTTTGTTGTATCTCCCAGAGGACTCAGCCTCAAGTCTTGCACTCTCCACATCTTTCTGCGGATAAATGCATACATATTCCTGCTTTTGGATTAGTCTCTAAAATATTTTAATCATATTTAATAATGTAGTCCCATTTTGTAGCACCTTAAGAGTTAAAGAAGACTCAGTTACTACCATCAGGGACAGTAAAGAACCCAACTTTCCTTTTTACATTTAAAGGTGGAACCCTGATGTATGAACAAATGCCCATGGTCGAAATCGATGGGATGAATTTGGTAGAAACCAGAGCTATCCTAAGATACCTAGCTGCAAAATCTGACTTGTATGGAAGGAACCTGCAGGAACAAGCCTGGTAACAGCAACTATTTCTTACTTAAACAAAAAAACAAAATCTAACCTTTAGTCATGTTAGCAATCGTATGTAGTTCTTGATAGATTCACTGAAAATTCTTTTCTTGTTTTTTAACTTCTTGTGGAGAAATCTAATGCACATCAAAGGAGAGAGAATGGTAAAATAAACCCGGTGTACACATTTACTTTCAACAATTACCAATTCATGGCCAATTACAGTTTATTTCATTTTCTGCCTCTTTCTGGTGAAATCTGTGTTTCCTTCCACTAGGTGGGAGTAAAGCACAAGGTAAATCATAAGAACAAATTCGGGAGCGTGACCCTGTGAAATTGATTCAGGAAGTAGCCTTTGGAAACCACCTCCTTAGGCTCTGGCACACCAGATAGTCCCCCGCCCCAGGGTCCCAGACATTCTTAATTCTCACATGTACACACCTGTCCTTTTGCAATGGGCATACCTGTCTACAAACCAGCAAAACATTGTCTTGTCTTAGAATGTTAAAACAGCAACCCTCAATTGCAAATTACGGCACAGAATTAGAAAACCCTTAGTAACCAACAAATAGTCCATTTTTACCAAAGGAGGTGTGTTTTAAATAAATTTCTCATTGTTTTAAAGAATACATTTATTTTCAGAAACTGAACTTTAAAATTTTTAATGCAGTAAAATTTTTGAAATAGATCCTGTATTTTTAAATCTTAACATAAGCTTTCTCTTGCTTTCTAACAGATTCTAATTGCCAAATTTCTGCTGATTGCATCCCTGCAGTGTAGTTTAACACATTCCTCTGTCTCTATTTCCTGTCAATTGGTTGTCAGATATAGAGCTTTTAACAGACTCAAATTCTAGTGGTTTTTGCAAGACTATTTCATAGGTATTGGTGCATTCCCCAATCAGGAAGCAAAAAATACTTGTCTATTCTTTATGATATTAACAGCCATTGGTGTTCAGTGCTATCATTCCGTCTGCGTTTATTATCTAGGACACTTCTATAAAGAAAAACTTTCCTTCATTTACTATCTGGTTATCTGGAGTACAATTTATTCTAGGAAAGACATGATAGACCTTTGTTTACCAATTTTCCAAATGAGTTGGCTCACCTGTATCCTACCAATTAATTATTGTTATTGTTCTAGTGTCACTATGAGCTCATCAATTTAAATATCTTTGACGTGTTTCAGTTCACTTTAGTTGTTACTTTTATTTATGCTCAAATTGTCCTGCCTTTGGCCAGTGGGAGCAAAGTCGCTCCCGGGAATGTTTGACTTACTCTAGTGGTCTCTGATAACTTCCTTGTAAGGGGTTAATCCAGATTAACCCTGTACATCTCTTGTTCTGGACCTGGACTCAGCCATTTTTCTAAGGAGCTGTGGTTCCTTTTACTGCAAAATAGTTTTTAAGTACATCTTTCACAAAACTAATGTTTATAAATTGAAAATGAATTAATAATTTTTATGGTTTCCTCACTGGTATCTTGTGATGATAAAACCTTATATGTGTTAGACACTTTATATTTTAACCCTCTTTCTACTACATAATCCCCAAACAACCCTACTGCTCAGAATGCTCCTCTTCTGGCTGGCTGTTGCTGCAGACACCATCTCTCAGGGTTCTGTGAGTTGACAGGGATCAGCTGGATGGCACCCTTCAAAGAGTCTCTCGTGTGGTTCTTCACTCGGATGTCTGGCACCTGGGTTGGGAGAGCTGGAACAAATGGACCCGGCAGGGTATCTCTCCCCCCCACATAACTTTTCTCTCCATGAGGCCAGCTTGAGCTTCTTTGATGAGGTGGCTGGCTTCCCTCAGAGCGAATGTGGGAGACAACCCGGTGGAAGCTCTAAGGCTTCTTATGACCTAGTCTTAGAAATCTTGGAACATTACTTCCGCACATTCTGTTGGTCAAACAAGTTGCCCATTCAGATTCAAGGGGAGAATGAAGAGTTATTCTCAATGGCAGAAGTACAAAGAATTGGAGGCTATTTCAAGATACTCGTTGGTATTCTAGGTTAAAGTTAAAAGAACTATGGCTCCAAAACATTAAGAAACTCACTTTGGACCAGGACAGAGGTTTCCCAATGCCCATGGTGCCTTGTCTAACATAATATCTGTTTTTCTATTCATTCTGGCACAGAGATGTGAGTGGTGGCAAGGGGGACCTGTGGAGTAAGTTCTGTGCCTTCTTGAATTGTTCTACTAAGTTTGAGAACCTTCAATCCAGATGGAGATGTTGTTGGGAGCATAGAGGTCCCTGGTTACCTCTTCCTCAACCTGTATAGACATGGGCAATTTCATTTTTATTATAACATTTAAATAGCCGAATATGATCTTTGCCTCATTTATTACTTTAGGATTATTTTAATACTTTGTGTATGTTTTACTTAGCACTCACGTCACACAGCTGATATTCACACACCACATAACTGCTCCCACACTCTAGTCCTATCATTTTTCTGTTTCTCAAATTGATCTTAATATCTCAAAGGAATAGCATGTAGGCAGCAATACTTGATTTTAAATCATGGGACATTGAGGTACCTGCTACGAGGCAGGTGGTGCGAAGCACTGATAACTTGTTTCTTTGGCTCCTGAAATGATGGTTCCTTTATCTGCAACTCTTTTGAATTATCACTCCTTCTCTAGGATTGACATGTATGTAGAGGGCTTGAAGGACCTGAGCGACATGATTATGTTCTTTCCACTGTCCCTGCCTGGAGAGAAGAAGAAGAATCTTGAAGACATCCTTGAAAGAGCTACTACAAGATTCTTCCCTGTCTATGAGAAGGTAAGCGACAAACTTCTGCCCTGCCCTGTGACTTGGATCAAGGAGAAAAAGAACTAAACTAAAAGTAGAGAACTTCATTGGTGGATGAAAGAGCCCCAAAACACTTTGTGAAAGCAAAACTCTCCCCTCAGTGGCAGTTACAAAACAAGTCTGCTCTCCTTCCTCTCAGTCCGGTCTTCTGCATTTTATTTTTAAGGATTCCATGCATAACTTCAGCAATATTTGGGGTTCTAGTGCTGACAGAATTTCAGTTGCTTGATTTACTTCTGGAGTAAAGAGTCTTTTTTTTTTAAGATTTTATTATTTATTTGAGAGAGAGAGAATGAGAGAGAGAGAGCATGAGAGGGGGGAGGGTCAGAGGGAGAAGCAGACTCCCCACCGAGCAGGGAGCCCGATGCGGGACTAGATCCTGGGACTCCAGGATCATGACCTGAGCTGAAGGCAGTCGCTTAACCAACTGAGCCACCCAGGCGCCCCAAAAAAGAAGATTCTAGGGAGGAAAAATCCCACACTAATTAGAGAGGTGGAGTGAGGGAAAAGATGGATATTACTTCTAAAATACACTGGATAGTACCAGGGCTCAGGGTACTTTATAAGGCTTCTCAGAATTCTATACAATATTCAAAATGTTAAGACAACAATTGTTCCAAAAATAGTACTATTTTTCATCTGTCTCTGCATTTTTAACAGCTGAAAATAATGTCTGAGAAACTTGAGCTGGAAGCAAATACTTAGTGCCAGCCCTAATACAGTGTTGGATGACTTCTTTAGTTATCAGTGCTCTTGACCTCAAGGTCAAGATGTGTTCATTATATCAGTCAACATAGGAATGGATCATGAAAAATGTTAAGGGTTTGGTAAAAATGAGATATCAGTTTTCCAAACCCACCAGAAATGCTGGTTTAATCCATCCTTTCTGGGTTGAGTAACAATGGGTCTAATTGAATGATTTAGTATATACATTTGAATATATTTATCATATCAACAATTTTATAGCCTAATCATATGGATTATTTAATTGATATGTATTTATTTTTTATTTTTAAAAGACTCTATTTATTTATTTGACAGAGAGAGAGTGAGAGAGCACAAGCAGGGGGAGTGGGAGAGGGAGAAGCAGGCTCCCTGCTGAGCAGGGAGCCCGATGTGGGACTCCATCCCAGGACCCTGGGATCATGACCCGAACTGAAGGCAGACACTTAACCGAGAGCCACCCAGGCACCCCTTATATTTATGTATTTAATGTAGATTTTAGATTCTCTAACTTCCTATGTTATACTTTTCCATTAATTACATTTAGTGAGGTATCAGTCCCCTTGGTCCAAGATGGAAGGTGGATCAAAATATGAATATTCTATACCTCAGGCTTTCTTGGTATCATTCCTTTGAAATTAAAAGATAATCTATTCCATTGTAATTAGCATATAATTTAAGCAACTTTTTCTTATAGTTTTATTAATATAGACAATGGAATGAATGTTTAACATCACTCTTCCCAGTGACTTAAGTTTTTGTTGTGAGATACTATGAAGAAAAGAGACTTCTCTTGTGGCTAAAAATAGTATCAACGTCAGCATCATCACCAAAACAGAGCTAATCATCTGATGGTTCATTTCTGCTAAGTGCTTACTATGTGCTAAGCACTGTGCCATGCATTTTGCATGCATGATCCCACAACATCTTTATAACTCCGTGGAAGATGTGCCATTGTTATCCCCATTTTGCAGATGAAGCAACCAGAGCTTAAAGACGCAAGGTAACTTGCCTGATGTCATACAACTAATCACACTAGGGCCTACACTCTGGTCTCTCTAACTCCTGATCCCATGTCCAAGCATCACAAAATCAGAGAGTTTGAGGCCTATACAATACCTTAATGACCTTCTTCTCCAATCTTTTATTTTCAGTTGATTTTGACTCAGAGTGACCTATAAGTCAGAGCCCCATTAGAAGAAAATCTGCTTGTAGAAATGAGGTGTGGGTCCCTGGGAGAATGATGTTCTCCCACATAGAGCAGCATCCTAATAAGGATCCTGACCTGAGATGGTGTGAGGAGAGAATTATCATCCCAGACCCAGGAGGACCACCAATCCAGACTATGGGGGTAAAATTATTCTGTAAACGTTCATAGAATAGGTGCAGGGGATGTAATGAAAAGAAGACAAAGGTGTGCGAGATCAGCCTGTTTCCAGTGTTCAGGATACTCAGGAGGACCCAAGCTATCCCACCTCTTTTGATGAACAAACTGAAGCCCTCAGAGACGGGATTTATATGTGCTCACACAGCTGGCCAGCGCCCAAGATGAGGAGCCAGGTCTCTAAACTTCTAGAAGACTTTCTGCCAAATCACCCTGACTTTAAGTTATCTGCTGGTTTAATCCATCCTTTCTGGGTTGAGTAACAATGGTTCTAATTGAATGATTTAGTATATACATTTGAATATATTTATCATATCAACAATTTTATAGCCTAATCATATGGATTGTTTAATTGATATTATTTATTTTTTATTTTTAATGCCCTTAAATCCTCTACCTTCTTCTCAACTGTCATGCGGGCTCTAAGAGACCACGGGCAAGATTTCCTTGTGGGCGATCAGCTGAGCTGGGCCGATATACAGCTCCCCGAAGTCATCTTAATGGCTGAAGAGGGCAAACCCAGTGTCCTCGCAGGCTTCCCTCTGCTACAGGTAATGCTATCCAAGTAACTCCCAGGAACTTCAGGAAGGACGAACTTGTAGCATTCACTTATTCTTTCAACCAGTCATTCATTATTATTGAAGACGCTGCTAACTTCTTTATGCCAAGACCTGTGCTAAAGATACAGATGCCCTCAAGGAACACACCTAGCAGGCGAGATAAGCACATAGACAGATAACCTCAATATAAGGTAGTAAATTTAAAAATAAAGTGGCATAGGAAAGCAGATGAGGGTCATCGGGGCCAGCATGGGGATCCAAGGCCGACTTCTGGCAGGCCTTCAGTCTCAAAGGTTTTGCCCTGAATGTAGAACCTCAATAAAATGACAGCAAAAGATTTAAGATATTATCACCCTCACAGAGCCATTATTTAACAATAACCATAGCCATCAACTATACTCTTATTAGGTGCCGAGCATTGTACCAAGCACTGAAGGCACATGACCGCATTGATGTTATTCTATCCTCAAAGTGAAAAGGCAACATGGCTCCAAGAGGTTAAAGAACTTTCCCTCAAGTCACACGGTCAGCAGGTGATGGGACCAGGATGAAACCCTCGGCCTGACTGATTCTGTGGCCTCAGTTCTAAAACACTTTGCTACGTTGGTGGATTCCTTGCTAACCTTTTATTTTTTTAAGAAAGATTTTATTTATTTATTTGTCAGAGAGAGAACAAGCAGGGGGAGAAGCAGGCAGAGGGAGAAGCAGGCTCCCTGCTAAGCAGGGAGCCCGAGGCGGGGCTCAATCCCGGGATCCTGGCATCATGACCTGAGCCGAAGGCAGACACTTAACTGACTGAGCCACCCAGGCGCCCCCCCTTGCTAACCTTTTAAAAATATGCTTATTTAAAATAGTTGTTGTCCAAGTTGTGGTAATTCTGCAGCCTCAATTTCCCACTTCACATTATGTTATAAGCATATTTGGGTATTTTTATGTAGTCCACCTCATTTGGATACAGCATAGTCTTCTATTTTTGAAAATTTTCATGATTATATAATATTCCATGGGCTGTGCTCAGAATAACCTTATTTTAAATGCTGAAAATCATAAACAACTTAAATATTCAATACCTGAGAAGGGTCTACATAAATGAAGACACATCCATTGGGTAGAATTTTATGCAGCCACCTAAAGGTGTACTTTCCAAGATTACGACATGGAAAAATCCTTATGACATGAGGACTTCTATTTATTAGTTATATATCAGGATACTCTGGAATTTTTGCTTTTATGAATAACGTTGCAACAGCATCTTTATGGGTATACATTTTTCCATGTTTAAGATAGTATCATTAGGATGCAATCTGAAAAATGGGGTCACTTGGTTACAGCCTATGAACATTTTTGTGGTTCTTGAGAAATATTGCTAACTTGCTTTGTACAAGGGTAGCGTCGCTTCACAATGCCACATGATGTATGAAAATTCCGTTTTATCTCCTGTTTCTACCAACCACGAGGAATATAATTTTTACACACTTTCTGTCACATGCAAAAATATGCATCATTTATATTTTATCTATTTTGCCATATTCTCTTCTCATGGCTAGTATACTTCTGCATTTTAGGAATTCAAGGCCAGAATCAGCTACATTCCCACAATTTGCAAATTTCTGCAGCCTGGAAGCCAAAGGAAGCCTCCACTAGATGAAGGCTCCATTGAGACCGTGATGAACATATTCAAATTTGAACGTGGCATGTTTCTCAAAAACATGGGCACTATATAGTAGCTGAGTATTAACAAGTGAAGAGTTCTCAAATGTTTCACTTTGCATTCATAGCAGTGCCCAGAAAGATATCATAAGAACACTTTAATAAGGTAATAACAAGCCAAAGGAAATAAACTACCAAATACTTTGTAAATCGGACAACCCTTTTCCATAAGTCAATAAAACACCAATGAATCAGAATCATCCAAATAAAGATTCTTCTGCATTCTACTTATTACAAAAGAGTAAAATCATAAGTAAGTCAGTGGATATCAAGGACTTCTTTAAGAAACAAAACACTCCACATATACAAATACCGTCACCCACTCCACACCCGTTTGAGAAAAGTCCTGGACATGGCATAGCTTCAAGCTAGTTTCTTAAACTTTCTTTTTTTTTTTAGATTTTATCATCTTTTTTAAAGATTTTCTTTGTGTGAGAGAGAGAGAGAGAGAGAAAACATGAGTGGGAGGGAGGGGCAGAGGCAGAGGGAGAAGCAGACTCCCCACTGAGCAGGGAACCCCATGCGGGACTCAATCCCAGGACCCTGAGATCATGACCTGAGCCAAAGGCAGATGCTTAACCCTACTGAGCCACCCTGGTGCCCCTAGTTTCTTAAACTTTCAATCAGTAGAGTATTTTACAGATATGGCATATATCTTTATAATCAATTTCACAGTTTCTACTTTTGTATCATAATCATGAGTATAAATTGTCAATCCAAATCTGAAGGGTCTTCTCAGTCATCTCTCATAGTACACACAGCACCCAATGAAAACCACTTTTTCCAACTTTGCTTGTGCTAACAACCTCTTTAGCACCATTAGGATAAGTGGGATTTTTTAAAGTAGAATATTTTTGAAGTGTATCAAAGGATTTTGTCTGGGTTTTCTATTTTGTTAAACTGGTAGGTTCTTTTTCTTTCTCTCCCTTTCCTTTCCTTTCTTTCCTTCCTTCCTCCCTTTTGGTTAAACTGGTAGGTTTTCTTCCTTTTCTTTTTTTTCCCTTCCCTTCCTTTCCTTTCCCGTCCCTTCTTCCCTTCCCTTTCCTTCCTTTCTTCCCTTAATTGAATTACTTATCACTGGAAGTCTAATAACTTCCTTGAAAGTCAGCTAGGAAAGGGAAGTGAACACAACAGTATCAATTCTGCTCTTACCAACTGGGGCTCTACTCACCATTTCACGTAAAGAATGGGTTTATAATCTGACACCATGGAGTAGAGGCAACAGGATCAAAATTGCGGATTTTTAGAGCTTTAAGGGATCTCATCAACCATTTAGTCCAAATTCCTCCTTATGGATGAGAAACTAAGACCCAGAGAGAGGAAATGACCTTCCAAAGAACCTATAACCAGTTAGTGGGAGAACCAGGCTAGAACTCAAGTCTCTTGATGTTTAGTCTGGGGCCTAAAAGTAAGTGCTGCGGACACTGTCATAATTCTGCCTAAAAATGAAATGGTGATTTGGGACAAAATGGACAAAATCATTTTTGTTTCAGAATTATTACAATATTATCTCCATTGTTGCAGCAAGGGAAAATATCTGCTCCTGAGGAAGAATTCCCAATCTCTTTCATTAATAATTGAACACTTAAATGTTGAAAATGATTTGAGTAGAGAGAGAGGACATTAAAATGAGAGAAACAGGTTTAAAACAGAATGCATTTTATTTGAATACTGAATACATTCTGTTAGTACACAGAGAGTGCTAAGAATAGAGTTTTTTTAAAGGGAAAAATAACACTGGCAGCAATAAAATTAAAATGGAAGAACTGTAATTTCTAATATCACACAAATGACAAGCAGCTACATCAGCATTTTGTAAAGTTCACTTCTGGCATTCCATTACCTGGGAACTTATAGTTTAATTTAAACATCAGACATGAGTATTTGGAATTGTCAAAAAAAAAAACTTCACATATATAAAAGTAGACACAGTAAATGAAAGCGTGTATAATGATTTATTAAATATCTTTAATAAAATCATTATCTGACAAGTAGAAAACCGCTGAGTTTTTGGTTTAAAAAAAAAATCCCTCAAACTCCTGTTCATTTTGGAGCATTTCTGTTGCTTCTAACGTAAAAGAAGACACTTAACATTCCACGTTGAAGCTTATCTTTTAAATACAAAGTGTATGCTCTGCCCGTAGAATCACATGAATTTAGTCTTCAGTTCCTTTGGATTCTCAGAGCAGCAATAAGACAAGTCTCAGAATCATCATGAGGCTGGATTAAAATAAAAGAAAGGCAAAGAGTGGGTCACGCTTACGTGGCATAAAACAGAGGTTAGTATATATTCCCCTGACCTGTACTGTTACTAAATTTTGGCTTCCAAGATGCTCTCTTCTCCTCGGAACAGGGATGATCTCCATAATTATCTCTGTATTGGAACTTCCCAGACATGGCTGAATTAGCCACTTAAAAATGCTGATTGACTGAATGAGCAAAATCAAAACTCACGATTCTGAAAATCTGGGGCGAACCTTTGTAAGAGAAAGGTTTGGAAAGGAACACAAACCTTTCATAAGCTAGTAAAGGCAAGTGGCTTGAAAAAAGAAGCAAGGAGCAATTTTGGGGTGTTATTATTACAATTTCAGCTACTTTCCACTGACTGGGGTCTTGTTCTTCTTGACCCATAAACCCTACTTCTGATTCCTTCTATTACCAAGGATCATTTTTAGAACACAGCCATAACTGGAAAACAGTCCTTTGTAATCACTTTCCTCCCTGACACCACCCCCCGCCCACCAAGTCATAAACATGATACACAGCCACACGAGAAAATTCTAAAGAAAAGTAGGAAGGAGAAACTTACTCATTGTATTATCACCCAGTGATAAACACTATTACAGTTTGAAGCCTATCTTTCCTATCTTGTTTTTTTATACACAAACTTTTGAGATCATACTATATTTGATTATTTATTCTGCTTTTATGTCCCACAGCATCATTAAGATGTTCTAATGCCACTAAATAGTTTTTGAAAATGTGTCATTAATTGCTGCTCAATATTTCATTAAGCAGACAAAACACTTATTGAAACATTTCCTTATTGGTGAGTTTTTAGGTTGTTTCTAATTCTTTAGTTCGTCATGTGTCCCATTGGAATTAAAGTTGCAATAAACATCAGTCTTTGTATACATTTCATTATTTCTTTATTCCGAGAAGTAAAAATGTGTAACAAAAGAAGTAAACATGTTTAAGGCTTTCAACATACAAAGGCTGCCTCCAGGACGAATTAAAAATGTTACCTATAAATCTGTATGTGGTTAATATGCTTAATCTCATGGATAGAATTACTGGGATCAAATTAAGAGAAATCGGAGGCTCCCTATTTATTTTTTTAATATTAACTGTCCCTTAAAAATTCAAAATTTTAAGTGTAGCAGGCTATCACTTTGTCGAACACTCTGAGACTGAGTATCAGATTTCAATGAATGTATTTACTGTTTCAGATGAGTCAATCTTGAGGAAAAATGAGGCTGAAATCAGTTTTTTATTCTATTTTTTTAAAGATTTTATTTATTTATTTATTTATTTGACAGAGAGAGAGAGAGAGAGAGACAGCGAGAGAGGGAACACAAGCAGGAGGAGTGGGACAGGGAGAGCAGAGAGCCTGATGTGGGGCTCGATCCCAGGACCCTGGGATCACGACCTGAGCCAAAGGCAGACGCTTAATGACCAAGCCACCCAGGAGCCCCTGAATTCAGTTATTTATTCTAAAAAACGTGAGTACATGTGGTCAGATCCTAGAGCAACACATATACTCCACAAAAATGTTCATGGGTACATCAAGACCAAAGACTGATTGCAGGCATGATATTTTAAGGGTTTACAGTTATGCTTACTGTAACAAAAATTACTTTGACCTTTTCAAGTTAAAACTGACTCTTGCCAAAAAGTCAACACTAAATGATGGTAGAAGAAAGTACAGAAAAATAGTTTTTCTTACCTTAAACCTGCAACCAGCCCAGCCGGCATGATTTTCTTCGATCTCTTATACCTCACACCCATTATGGTGGCCAGGAAGAAAGCTGTAACTAAAAACCAAACCAATGCATGAACCAGAGTTTCAAACACATTATCAATGCCTGCTTGTGCAAGAAAAAAAAAAAAAAAAGACATTGTTTCAGCTTTTTAATATAACGACGATTATGTGTAAGTATTAAGTTGCCTTCTTGAAAAGATAAAGTGCTCTCTTAAAAGATTTTATAAACTAGCCTATTGAAAAGGTTTTTGAGTAAACAGGCACGTTAAAAATCCATTCCTGAAATATCTTCAAAAGTCTTTGTCTAACTTAAATTTCTGGTGGTAGAACCTCCTGGAAGGCTAGGACTGTGTCTCATTCAACTTTCCTCAGGAACACTAGGCAGTATGTCTGGATCCACAGGAGACACCCAATAAATGCTCATTTCGGTGAAAGTAAAGAAAATAATCAGAATCTTTTATTGTAAGTAAGACCTGATGAATAAGGAAATACTAGGAAAAAGGGTGACTGTTTTTAATGTGCAGCACTGCATTTTGGGAAATGGATGTCTGGAGGCTAAATAATAACAGTCTGGGCAATAATATTAAACTCAGAAGCGTCACACCAGCCTTTTAGGAGCTGAATCAATATGGAGAGAGAGAGACCGTTTTATGTAAGAGATGAGGGTGCTGACGTCACAATTTCAGAATAGCTTTCAAGGAAAAATCACTTACTGATATAAAGAACAAAATGACAATAAGTATATGTGAACTACTTAACTGCTTGTTTGCGACTGGGTCTAGAAAGGAACAAGAATTGTGCTCAGTCTCGACACATGCATACCCACTTGCCACGTGGTTGCACGTTTTCCAGTATGCCTAGTGTAGGGTATCAAAACAGCCACTCCCAAGGTTCGACCCTTCTTCATAACTGGAAAAAATGTCTTACTTACACAGTGACAGTTTGACATCTCGCTTGTCATTGGAGACACGGTAGGCTCCATAGCCAGCCAAAAATCCAATAAAAAGACCAGCGATCAAAGATGGAACACCGCCTGGGGAAAAAAAAAAATGTGCTCAGAAAGAGGATCCCCAAATGAAAGGAATTCCTTCCATTCCTTCAAGTATGATACATGCACCTTCCAATGTACATCTACCTGGGCATTGTAACTAGATAAAGCCAAATCACATATCAGCCTCTTCATGGACAGTTTCTAAGGTATGACTGATCTCTGCTGAACCCGAAATGACAGGCAGAGGAACCCCGAATCCACAACAATGCCAGGGTTAGATATGGCCTGAATGAATAAGAAAGCCTGTCTGGTGGTAGCGGTTTGGGCCTTGATTGCATGACCTTGGACAATCAGCTGACTTCTTTACACCTCTCTCTCTCTCTTTTTCCTCTTCTCCTTGCCTCCATCTTTTTGCTCTGAGGTTGTGATAATAAAAATAGGATGCACTGGTATTTAAGCTCATAGAGGTAGAAAGAGAAGTCCTGTGCAAAGCAAGTGATGGCTCTGTCCTGAATAATTAACAAAGCTTCCAGCCTCCAGATGACAGAACTCAGGGATGAATGGTGACTGTACTGAGAAATGGGAAGAGCCAGGGCACTGACGCAGCCAGCCAGCCAGCCAGCCAGCCAGTGCACTCCCGCCCCCCAGCCCATTCATTCACTGCCCCAGGGCACGGTGACGAACACCAAGCACTTCCTGCACGCCAGCAGTGGGCTGCATGCCAGGGACACGGTGCAAAAGACACACACACACAGTCGGTGGTACGTGGAGCTCACTCTATTTAGAATCTATCAGATTAGAATCCCTTGGGTAGGGTCAAGGCATCTGTTTTAAATATCTATAGGAAATTCAGATTGTAGCCAGGGTTAAAAACCATTGCAGCAACACGTGCATACGCACAGACAGACAGACAGACAGACACACAGCAGCATCCTGAATGAGAAGGCACACGCACTGGGTTCTAGTCCTCATTCTTCCATCTGTTGCCTGGAGCACTTTGGCGAGGGCACTTAGTCTCTCTGAGTTTTGTCGTTTGCAAAACAGAGTTAGTAATACCATCCATGTCAAATATATAAAGGCTTAGAATGTTACAATTGGAGATAATGTTAAATTCTTCATTGTTCCTCCCTCCCCGCAAATCTATTCTGCAAACACGGCAACATGGTCTTTTTAAAAGCATACATCTAGACAGGTCACTCCTCTAATTAAAAACCTTCAGTGCTTCCTACTGCACTTACGGAAAAACCCAAGTCTGCTCGATTATTGGAGCCTTGGCCTTCTTTCAGTTCCTACGTCAAACTCTTTATTATTCATGGCTTCTAGACATGCTGTTCCCTACTTGGACTGATCTTCCCTGCACCGTTCACCTGGCCAACTGCAGCAGCTCACCTCCAGATCTCTCTGTAAGGGTCAGCTCCTCAGGGATGTCTTCTCTGACCCACCATTCTGAAACAGGGCCCCCATCAGAGCCTCCCCCAATTCACCGTCATGTATTTGTACACCTGTCCACATATTTATGGTCAGCCCCCTGACTTGCTTTTGAGCACCGTCTCTTTTTGCTCACTGCTGTTTTCCAGGACCTGCCAGAGTGCTGGGTACTTGGCAGCACTCAATAAACATTGACAAAATGCATGCCCAGGCACTCCCTGTTATGGATCATGTTTAAGCAGAAGACAGCTTATTAAGAAAATAGTTAAGGGGATTTAAGCATTTTCTGGAATGCATGACTTAATTAAGGTGTCTTCTCACTTAGAGATCTCTGACTCTTTTCTGTACACCCTGACGATTTCTGCACTGCTAGGATCCTCCCCACCTTAACTATATGGAGGGAGGGGCAGCATCTGCACCTGAGTCTTGGCGAGCTCAGACAGCAAACAGTGGGGACGGGCAGGCACACCAGCAGCCCACATGAATGAGAGGTGGGAAGGCTCCCTGGGCGAGCCCATCCTGCGTGAGGAAGGAGTTGGGACCGTGGGCCTCTACCTCATAAGAAAGCTATGGCTGGTGGAAGGGAGCCAGATCCTGCAAAAAAAGCTCAGTTTATGGTGGGGCTACCAAAAAAAAAAAAAGAAGAAGAAGAAGAAGAAGCTCCCAGCTCTGCCGACCCCCCCCTTCCTCCAAGTGCCAACGTGGCTGGGGCAGTCTCAAGGAGTTTTCAAAGGAGTTGAAAGGTGCACATGGGGGCCTCCCTTCCTCAGGGCACGACACCTGCCTGACAAGCTCTCCTGCTCCCCTCCTCTCCCGAGGGGCTGCTATGCCCTGACCTTGAACTGGAGTAGGAAGGTACAAAGTCAGGTTCAGCCCCAGTGCAGGAGAAGGCCAAGTGAGCTTTCTGCCCATCTTTGGCTTTGGGCACTGGCTACCTGGCTCAGAAAAAGCCTCAGAATCATAGTGTCTTCTTGGTTATGCACTTTTCTGGGGACCTATGTGGGAGAGGGGTGACCTCAGAACTTGGTGCTCAGCATCCTGCCGCCGTGCTATCGCTCTCCCCTTTCTCTGCTCCTGGCAAGAGCAGAAATCTATCAGCCCCTCACTCTGACCCAACCCAAGCCCGGCACCTGGTCTAATGTAGGATTCTGATATACTTGTCCTCTTACCAAACACCATTCTGATGTCACATCTTTAACCTACCCAGCACTGTTCTCAGTAACTCTCCCGTGGAAGGGTCTCCTGGCCGAACTATACGGGATTCATGTCTAGGGAAGCTTTAAGTAAAAACAGAAAGAGTTGATTCACTTTTACAACAGCTCTAAGATGCTGGACCACAAGTAGCTTAAAACATTATACAGAATACAAAACTAGAAAAAAGTATTTTGCCCCACTGGCCCACACACTCTCCCACTGGCAGGGAGTAGCAGTAGAAACAAGAATATTAAACCCTTCTTCTGGCCAGGCACTATGTGAAATGTGTTACATGCATTATTCTTATTTAATCCTAACTGATTAATATACAAATGAGGACGTGAAGCCCAGAAGTTAAAACAACTCACATGAGTGTCCGAGCTAGTAAGGAGTAGTGTCATGAGCAGAATTTAGCAAAGTCTGATTCTGTGGCCTGTGCTCTTAACCTACATTATACAAGAGGGGGCTTCTTTTGGAACACACGCCCCCGGGGGCTTCCAGGATCACTTAGTTGGGGGCTCCTGTCGGAGGCCAAGGAACCATATTGTGCAACTGAGCCACATGCACCTGAAATCAGAAACCTTACAGAGAATGTGATTGAATTTGTTCCTGAAGAGATCTGGCTTAGAACTGTAAAGTAATCCTTGTCTCTCCTCCCCTCCCCCACCCCCAGCCGCCCCAACACACACACACACACACACACACACACACACACACACACACACACGCATGCACGCGCTTCCTTCTTCCCACCCCTCTAACACGCAGGCAAAAAGGTCCAGAGGTGCTTTTTCTGTTCTGTCACAGAAGTTATTTAGACACATCTTTGACAATGAAAAAGTGTTTCAACAACAACCCTATCAGAATTTTAAACTGAGCCCTCTTCAAAGAAGATTATAAAACATCAGTAGTGGTTTATAGGTCTTTGGTGCCATCATATTTTTCCACTGAATACATATCGAGGATGCTACACACATTGAGAGAGAACGTAAGAGCAACAAACAAAAGTCTAAGTAAATTAGAGGTTCCCAGGAATCTTAGAAAATACTCTATTTTAACCTGCCACCCCTCAGTCCCTACAGAGACCTGTGCTTCTAGCCTTGGACTTCTTAGCAACTGTTAAATAATAACTCTAATAACTATGTAGACCTGGCTTTTTCACTCAAGGTGAAGCCCACCAATGTCACAAATAGAACCTCTCATTTTTTTCCACGAAAACTTATCAACTGGGTTTTTTTTTTCTTTCCTCTTTTGGATACAGATGAAGAGACAACCTCAGTTAGGATATCTAAGTATTTAACAAATTTTCCTTTGCAAAACACAGTACCAACATAATTCAGGTTTTGACACTAAGAGTATGTAAACAAACAAAAATCCTCACTTGATAATAAGCGAGTAGCCCTGAGGAGGTTAAGTCAATTAATTATGCAATTGATAATGACCCGTGAAGAGAGACCCAGACAGCTGGGTTGGAATGCTCTGTCGCACCCAGCGCCCCCTGCCCTCTTCGACTCCCTTCCACGCATGACATGCTGGTCCTCAGCCACCTCTAGGACATCTTCAGCTTCTTGTCTTATTTACAAACCCTCAGATAATCTTAGCACAACCACCGATCTCCCACCAAGTCCCTTGGATGAAAAATACGGTTAAGGCTTACCTCTCTGCTTATATCCCAAGACGCTTCCAAATGTCACAAGGGCCGCATAACCGAAACCAATCAGGTCCATTGGCAAGGTTGCAATTCTACTGCTGGGGGAAGGGACAAGTTTTACAAAATTAAAAAAACTGGGGGGAGCATAGGTAATATAAAAATGATATGCATTCCACAGAATTACAGAGATTAATTTCTCTAGTCTACTAAAAAAAAGGAAAGCTCAGCCAGAGATATCCATGCTTAATCAATGGTAAATCACTGAAGAATATAATGAAGCCCCTTGCACAAAACTATGTGAGTGATGAGAGTATCCTACAGTGCCTCATAGCAGCAGTTGAGACATATATCTAGGGCTGAGAATTTTCATTATAATCCTACCCAGGAATCTAGAAGACGTAAGAGAAAGTGTGCTGGCTACAAGCTGGAGACATGGGTACAGGTCACTAGCTGGCTGTTGGGCTTTGGACCACGCCCCATCCCTGACGTTGATGCCCCCCAAAATGAGAATAGATGAGATGAACCCTAAAGTTCCTTGCAGCTTTTTAATTCTTTTAATTTCTGATTCACAGTGGCGCTTTTATATCTTACCTTTTTTACTGTATTTCTCCCATGGGGAAAATATCTTTGTATATACAAGGAATAGCATATGAGGTTTGTTTGTTTGTTTTATAGATTGCATTTATTTATTTGAGAGAGAGAGCACAAGCAGGGAGAGGGGCAGAGGCAGAGGGAGAAGCAGACTCCCCACTGAGCAGGGAGCCCGACGTGGGACTCGATCCCAGGACTCTGGGATCATGACCTGAGCCAAAGGCAGACGCTGAACCAACTGAGCCACCCAGGTGCACTCATATGAGGTTTCTTTGTAGTTTTTCTGTTCTTGCTGCTCATCTTTTAGGTTAACCTAGTCTTTGATCCTCTGCACAAACTGGTAACAAACTGTCCCAGAAGAACAGAAAAGGAGTGTTGAACTGATCTCAGAGAGGAAGCCAAAAGTTACTATGAGGAAGGGTGTGGCGGGAAGGGAACCCGAGGCCCAGGAGATGACAGCACTGCTTGGGAGGCACTAGTAAAAAATCCTCAACCTCCAAGGGAAGAAGAATTAAAAGAGGAGAACTCGTCTGTGTCCACGGAGCAGTGCTGCAGGACAGAACCCACAGGAAGGACCTGTGCTCAAAAACCACTGCGGACTGCCAGATGGATAAACACACAATAATAACGGGGATGACGATGTCTGCGAGCAATTACCATGTGCTAGGCACCCTTCTAAAGCCTTACATTGGCTCGTTTAATTATTACCCCAACCTTTTGAGTTAAGGCCTATCGTTATTACCCCACTTTCCAGATGAGACGACTGAGGCACAGAAAGGGCCAGCAATACCCCCGAGGCCATGCAACAGGACCAAGGTTTCAGACTGAGAGAAGTCTCATTCCTAACCACTAGCAATCATGCCTCTGCTAACTGAGTCAGCGGTCTGAAAAAAAATGACTATGCAGATAAAGCTAATGCCCTTCAGATTTGTAAAGTTCTGGATCAGTCCCTTCTGTTGGTCTCACAGCTTCAAGTTGCAACCACACTGCACCGCCTTCCATCTGGTGACTTTCCATCTTCAGCCCTGTCAGCTTCTCATGGTCCGTCCTACCTACTGCCTTTCCCTAAGAGTTAATCGAATTCCACAATGTATGCTTGGCTCCAAACCTGATACCACTACTTACTAGCTATGTGACATTGCGCATGTTCCTTAATCTCTCTGCAACCCCGTCTCTCCATCTGTAAAATACGGGTAACAAAATTACCTCGCAGAGTTGTGATGATTAAATGAGGTAATACTGAAAAGTGCTTACAACAGCGCCTGCACATACTGAGCACTCGACAAATACTAGCTGCTTTAATAATGACTGTTCTCCTCTTTCACCCTTATACCCATTTTTAAGCTTGACATGTGTGAGGCTATAACTATACCAGCTCACTGAGAAAACAATGGAGATGGGGTGACTTTATGACTCAGGCATTTGATGGTCAAATCATAATGTTACAGCTTATGCTCAGCTCCACTTAACAACTATTTATTGAACGTCTTTGTGCAAGGCAGTAGGAAGCCACGGAAAGCCCTTGGACTTGGCTCTGGCCTTCCAGCACAGCACAGCAGAGGCAGATGTGTGGTGAGCCCTACGAGGAGATGCATGGGCCCCATATTAAGAAGAGGTGCCTCAGGGGACTTGGGAGCCTAAGGAAGGATTCCTACAGCAAACGGGGTCCCGGCTGGGATCCTGGGGAGAGGCGGAGTAAGCCGAGTGAAGAGGGTGGCAAGGAAGGATGTGCTCTAGGCAGCAGAGAGAACGTGTGTAAAAGTCTAGTGGCATGAGAAAGCAGGGCATGTTTTCAAAAATGAACAGGAGTGCAGGGGGGCTGGGAAGACAGGGGGCTGGGGAAAAAGACAGGGCCAGGACGCTTGTGAGTGCTGTAGAGGGAGGCTGGGTTCTGTCTCAAGGGCAGAAGGGATGAACAAAGGAAGTCTCACAACCAGATTTAATTCTAGCAAGGGCTTCCTTGCAGTGGTAGTGGGTCATGGGACGAAGTGAAGGAGGAGGCTGAGCTCAGCAAGAGATGGTGGTGGCCTGGACTGGAGCAATGGCAAGGAGGGTGGGTCAGCTCTCAGAGAGGTTTGTGAAGTAGAATCAATAGCCTGGATGTGGGGAGTGCGGGGGAGGGATGAGTCAGAGATGACTCACCTGTAGGTCTCTGGCTTGGACCACTAGGAAGGAGAGGTGGGAAGAAGGGAGGCCTTGATGCTACTCCCCGAGACAGCTCCCAGTCTTCTGACCCTCTTCTCAGGGCTGCACTTCCTTCTACCTGGTATAGAGTTACTTAGGTTGGGCTCCCCTCCCTATCTCCCCTCCCAGGCAAGCTCCTCCAGGGCTAAGCTCCAGTTCAGTTCATCTTTGTCCTCCCCACAACACCAAGCTCACAACCACGCCCAAGGCAGAGTGTGTAGAAAATACTTGCTGAATGAACCAAAGGAACAACTTCTGCCCAAGGAAGACATTTTGTAACTGACCAACCCCTCAGTCTAGCTCTATTGCCAGGAAACAGCCTGTTCCCTTAATCTCCTTACTGAACTGAGTATTCTAAGGAGGCAAAATACATCTATTCCCAATCCTTGCAAGAAGTTTCTGAACTCACAGAGAAAATGCAGACAAAAAGCAATCACCCCTCTTGCTCCATTTCCATGGCAGGACCATATGACCAGAACCACAAAGGAAAGCGATGGAAGTGGGAGCCGATGCGCGCCTTGCATCACATGCTCTCATTGCAAACGCTACCTTCAGTACTTGGAGAGGCCAGAAAACATCCTGGGTGCAATGCAGCAAAATGATTTACTGCACCGTGTACGAAACCAGGTGACAGGGCCCTGCCTTGCCCCTAGCCCTCCAAAACTTGGGGAACCCACTAAGATTTTCGGTAAGCTACTATATAAAAAGCTACCTACCTTTACACCCCTTGGAGCTCGAAAGACCATTTTCGAGTGAAGTCTGGGTGGTACTAGGAAGGTTAAAACTGCCAAGCGTTTATGCCATGGTCCGAGAACCCCATCCCTTTCCCGCCTCTCCCTAGCTCCAGGAAGGTAGGAAGAACAGGTGGGAGATTCAGGGCCGCGGAAGGAGGACATTCGGGGAATTCCCAGGAGGTGGAAAGAAGCGACGCTTGGGAGAAGCAGCCCCCATCCCTTGCAAGATCCTCCCCAGGTCCTCAGCATCTTTGCCCGTATCTGTGCCTTCACAAGAAAATTCAGAAGGGGAAGTTTGCGACTGCGAGGTGTACAGTTCACCTGCAGTCCCGAGCCCTCCCCGCGGCTCAAAGGAGACAAATCGGGAGCCAGCCTCGGGCCAACTTCGTACCTGGGGTCGGGAAGCGGTCCCCGCGGCCAGCGCCTCCCGATTCTGCGCGCTTCCTCCCGGCACTGGGCAAGGCCTGCCGGTTCCGGGCGGCGCCTTCCCCACGGCGCGCATGCGCCACTGCCCGCCCTCCCTCGGCTGGGCGTGTCCCGCACGGGCTCCAGACGGGAGGCCAGTCTGCTCGACGGCCTCTGGCTCCTTCTCCCGGGCTTTCGGCTCCGGCTCCGCACCCGGACTGGGGTCTGCTGCCTCCTGCCGGACGGGGCGGGACTGAGAAGCATCCGCCGAGAGTGGATCTGGGTGTAGCCGGGATCCCAGAAGGCGGAGTTTTAACCGTGAGTTTCATTCATCACTCAAGGGACATTTGTGCGACCTCAACAGCAACCCAGGCCTTTTAGATTCTCGCCAGCAGATTACCCCCATTTTCAGTGGGGGAAGCTAAGGTTCAGACAGGTGAAGTGATTTACTCGTCCACGGTCTCAGCTCCTAAGTGGGGTACAAAGGTTAGAGCCCAAGTTTGTCTGGTTTCAAAGTCGGAGCTCCCCTCATTATATCACACTGGCTAGCAGGTCCTGGAGATGTGGAGGGGAGATCAGGATCCCGGTTTTATAGTTCACGCCCAGGATTTGCTGGGCTTAAGTATGTGAGGGGAAAGGTATAGACCGACAGACTTGAAAACGCACTTTAAGTCATGTCTAGTCCCGGGATAATCCGATCCCAGGAATGAACCTTAAGTGGATTTGGAATTGTGCCTCCTGGCAACAACTCATCTCAGGCCAGTTTTGCCTTCTAACCCGCATACTGTTAACGCGCCAACCCGACCCTCTTCCTTCTAGGACAGTCCTTCAGAGATTTGAAGAAGGCGGTCACGTAGGAGTTATCAAGCAGCTCTAGGAGTGTTGCTGGGCTGTGAATAATAGCAGTTTCTTAATATTAAAGAAAAAAACCCTAAGAATATACGGTAAATCTTGTGAAGATTTGTTTGCTGAACCTATTCCTTGTGCATGAAAGTGCTTCAGGGAAGTAACGTGACTATCTCACTTATGAGAAGTCTAAGTTGGTCCCAGGGAGTTGATAGGATTGCTGAAGGTTCCCAGGAGAGCTGATGGCAGGCACTGGAATGTGGAGTGGGGGAAGTTTGGCTCCAAGTCCCAGCTCTCCTTTCTTTTCTTTTTTTTCTAAACTGAAATTCAGTTTAATTAACATATAGTGTATTAGTAGCTTCAGAGGTAGAATTTAGTGATTCATCAGTTGCATATAACACCTAGTGCTCATTCCATCAAGTGCCCTCCTTAATGCCCAACACCCTGTTACCCCATCCCCCCACCAACCTCCCCTCCAGCAACCCTCAGTTTGTTTCCTAGAGTTGAGTTCTCTTATGGCTTGCCTCCTTCTCTGTTTTCATCTTATTTTATTTTTCCTCCCCTTCCCCTATGTTCATCTGTTTTGTTTCTTAAATTCTACATGGCAGTGAAATCATACGATATTTGTCTTTCTCTGACTGATTTTGCTTAGCATAATGCCATCTGGTTTCAACCACATGGTTGCAAATGGCAAGATTTTGTTCTTTTTGATGACTGAGTAATATTCCATTGTGTGTGTGTGTATATACACACAATTGTATATACAATATATACGATATTGTATATAATGTATATAACATATACTACACACACACACACACACACACACACACACACACACACATATATGTCTCACATCTTCTTTATCCATTCATCTGTCAATGGACACCTGGGCTCTGTCCATATTTTGGCTATTGTGGACGTTGCTGCTATAAACATTGGGGGTGCATGTGCCCCTTTGAGTCAGTATGTTTGTATCCTTATACAGTAATAGCCAGCTCTCCTTTCCATCCCCTTCTATGCCCATCTTTACCCTATCCTCCCCCCACCGTCTCTCTCCAGACTCCCAGGACTTTCCCTCTCCGGAATAAAACTAAAAACCCTCTTGGAATGCCTCCGTATCTTTACCGGGTATGACCTCCAGTAAATAACTTGCCCGTGACCTCAGACTTCAGTGCCTGGATTTATAAGGTGCTGCTCAGACTAGGTGCTCTGAGAGATCCCTTCCACCCCATCATTGAGGTATTAGAAGCTGGAAACAGTCCCATGATATTCCTACTTGAGGCATTTTCACCTAAACCTAATAGAACAACTCTCTATGATGGGAAATTCCATATTCTTGGACATGTGGGTTCACGAAGGTTCTTAGGCAAAAGGGCCACTGTCCTCTCAACTCATATGTCAGCTAACGATAGAGCACAAGGCGAGGGTGCCACAAAGCATATTCATCTCTACCTATTTGTCAAGCTGTCTATTCATGATCCACGGCAGAGACAGATGGCCCTCTGATGTGCCATCAATCCCCTTTGGCAGTCTGGAAAAACACACAATAAAAAACATAGGATTGCCAAGGAAGCCAATTTTACTGAAATACAGTTATCAAATTATTAAAAATTTAAATCTGTGGTCTAATAGATGTGCTTCTTTATTACATTACAAGATCTCAGAGTGGGAATAATAATGACCATAATTCCCAAGTAGTGCTGCACCTAAACAATATTTTGAGGTATCTGGAACATGCAAGCATCTGTGACTCCTAGTGATGACAGTCACAGGTACTAATACTGCGGTGGTTTGTTGCCTATGAAAGAAATGCTAGACTATAGTTAGAGGTTCGTGAAGATAGAAATTTCTTTTCTCCATCCATGTTCTCAGATCTCCTGATTTCCATCCTCAGGCCCCTTTGGATTTGAAGAACTCCCAATGTATAGTAACACAGGCTTTCATAAGCTGTGTATGGGTGGAACTGGAGAAGAGGAGAGCACAGTTGACAGGCTGATGCCTCCAGTCTTCTACACTCATTGCCCAAACCAGGACCTTTCATACTCCTCCAGGAAAGGTTTCCCAGAACATGATACTTTCAGTGTTAAATCGGGATGATTGGTTACCTTACTGGGTTCCCAGTAATCCAAAGGCTAGCTCTCCAGAGGCGGGAAGGCAGGCACATGGAGCCAGAGACTCCTCACCTTGCTTCCACTGATGGTGTGGAACTTCTCTAGAATATTTCTCACAGGTTTCTCTTCTTTAAAGGTGATGAAAACAGAACCTTGTCTTTTGTTGGACTCTGGATCCAATGAAAACTGATGGCCTTGGGGTGCTTGGATGGCCCAGTTGGTTAAGCATCCGACTCTTGGTTTCGGCTCTTGTAGGTCCTGAGATGGAATCCCGCATTGGGCCCTGTGCTCTGTGGGGAGTCTGCTTGAGGATTCTCTCCCTTTGTCTGCCCCTCCTCTCTAAAATAAATAAATATATTTTTAAAAATCCCTAAAAAAAAAAAAAACACGCAAAACTCATTGGCCTTGATTTGGAAACACAGGCAAAGCTCAGGGCTGGTACCTCCTCTGACTCAGGATGGAAAGGGAACTCACAGGAGAGAAGACACCCAAATGCCAGAGGAGGAGAAAGAAGCCCTGCTGAGGAGAACTCCAGCCAGCCAAGGAAGGAAGGAAGGAAGGAAGGAAAAAAGCAGCCACAGGTGGTTGGTGGGGAGCATAAACCACATTTTGGGGAGATACTCATTTCCTGAAACTTGCCAAAGTACTCCCTTTCCTCTTCCCTGTAGCTTTGGGGTTCAGACTCCCCACATTTTCTTCATAAGATCCTTCTTCACAACCATGGCACTTTTGGAGTTCATGCGATGGCCATCCATTCATTGTCTGGGTCTGGGACCTATTCCCACACAGGAGTCAGTTGACCAACCATCCAGGTTTGCCCAGGACTAAGGGATTGGGGGACTTTCAGTGCTAAAACCAGAAGTGAGGGATTTCCCAGGTTGAGGGACTTACTAAGACTGGAGACTCGGGTTTCCTGGGATGTGGGACTTTCAGTGCTAAAACTGGGACAATGCTGGGGCGCCTGGGTGGCTCAATCGTTAAGCGTCTGCCTTCGGCTCAGGTCATGGTCCCAGGGTCCTGGGATCGAGTCCGGCATCAGGCTCCCTGCTCCGCGGGAAGCCTGCTTCTCCCTCCCCCACTGCCCCTGCTTGTGTTCCCTCTCTCACTGTGTCTCTCTCTGTCAAATAAATAAAATCTTAAAAAAAAAAAAAAAAACCTGGGACAATGCCTTCTGAGAAGGGGGTAGGACGGACCCTGGTTCTAATTCTCACTGGCATTTCCTAACAGTATTACCCTGGGCTAGTTCCTTTTCTCTGAGCCATAAGACTCCACCACCGGTACACAAAATATTTCATCCCTTCCACACACACCACACACTACTTGAGCCTAACTTCCCAGTTTTCTCTAAACCTGAAATCCAGCTGGTTTACCGAAACACGCATAAATCTGACCTCAGTCGAGTGGAGTCTCTGTCCATGCTGCATGCCCTCTTCAGGTCCCAATCTAAGACTTGTTTCCTCCAGAGGTAAAACAGCACAGGCTGTAGCTGGACTGCTGGGTACAGAATGCTCACTGTGCCAACCCCCTACTTACTGTGCAATCTCTTAGTTACCAAATCTTCTGTGGGCCTTAATCTCGTCCTTTGTGAAGTGGCACTTAAATCATGCCTGTTTTATAGCATACATGGATGCTTTTCTATACATGAGAGGTATTTAGCACAGTGTCCCAAACAGGCAGGTAAACAGATAATAAATGTCCACTAGCCTCTTCCTGGACCACTTCCACCCATATACTTCTTATTCCCCCTGAAACCTGTATAGAAATAAGTCCCTAAATTCTGCTTCCCTCAGAGCCTTGGCTATAGATAGCTCAGACACACCGATCATGATCCAGGAATGCTATTTTCTCAGAAATCAAATCCTGTGCACCAAGGGCCCTTGAAGGACTACATAGCTTACCTTCCCCACTCTGGCTGCATCTTTAAAGAGGATCAGCCCAACCCTCTTGATCTTTCAATGTTGGGGTCCTTTATAGTATGGATAACAACCTCTCCACATTTGGCAAAGAGTCCTTTGAGTCCTTTTTGCTGGTGTCCCAGCTCAGGCCATTAATGAACAATGTTCTGAAATGGTAGGGCAAGACACATGGCAACAAGAAGTCTTACAAGGAAGCCATGAGCTCCGAACGTCTTCAAGAAATCCATGAGTTGGGGCGCCTGGGTGGCTCAGCCGCTAAGCGGCTGCCTTCGGCTCAGGTCGTGATCCCGGGGTCCTGGGATCGAGCCCCACATCGGGCTCCCTCTCCCTCTGCCTGTCTGCTGCTCCCCTTGCTTATGCTCTCTCTCTCACTATCTCTGTCTCTGTGTCGAATAAAAATAAATAAAATCTTAAAAAAAGAAAGAAAGAAATCCATGAGTTAAGGAAGAACTGGACCTCCCAAAGCTTTCATTGGAAGGATTACAAATAAATCCACCACCCACAGCAAAGTTCTCACCTACCCATCCTGTCTGAGAAGATTCTACCTTTGACAGATGTTAACAAATCTACACTACCTCGTTACTGAGATCTCAACTCCACACTGACACCAGTGAAACTTAAGACCACGGCACCCCGGGGCTGGGAGGGGAAAAGAAAGGGCAACCTGGCCAGGGTGTAGGCCCTGGGAACTCATCACAGCTGGAAGTTGGTTTGGTTTTCAAAAACCCTCTTAACAAAGTGCAGTCATCTATCTCTGTCTTCCCCCTGTGCCTAGATGGGGCTCTCAAGGAACTTGGCCTTCCGAAAGAGACTTCGGTCATACAGCGACTCCATTCCCACCTGGAGGGGAGGATGGAGAGAGGAAGGATGGAGAGCGGCAGGATGGAGGCCCTGGCCTGGCACGTGGAGGGGTGCCACGGCACCTAACCTCGCATCCTCCTGGTTCTTGGCCCAGCTCATGGCGGGACCATCAACTGGTCGGGCTCGGCGCCGGCCCGGCTCCCCGTGGAGGCCCCCGGGTCCGGGCTGGAGACGCACTTTCGGGGGTGGCCTCTTGTCGGTCCTCCGCCCGGCCGGTGGTTCCCATGGGCTGCGCGCCCTCACTTGCTTTCGACATCCTGGACAGACCCCTCGCCGCCGTGGACGCAGCGCAGCCCGCTCGCTCGCCCTCGCCTCAGCCACAACCAAGGCGGCTCGTCGGGAGCCTCCACCTGACTTGATAATCTCAAATCTGGGGACCCGGGGCGGGGGGGCGGGCCCACCTCTGCCACACCTCATGCTCATTGGCTGAACCTGCCGGACACTCAGCCGTGCGCCGGCATCCCATTGGCCTCAACCGCGCGCTCTCCAAATCCGAGGAAACTTGTGGTCTCAGAAGGCCGCCGAGCCAGGGCCGGGCAGAGGACTGGAATCCGAGAGTGGGAATTCAAGAAAAGATAAAACGTGAGTCTAATTTCAAACTTAGGCTATTTGTACCGATTTCTCTTTAGACCTCGATAAGCAAAATTCACGGTCAACGAATCAAGCTTTTCTTATTTAATTGCCTTTCCCATGAAGAGGCAGCAGGGGGCACTAGATGCTCTAGTTTCATTCGGGTAGGCACGAAATTTTGGCCTTGTCAGAGTTACTCTCAAACATCAAATAGTTTGCTCTTAGAAAACAGGGATGGTTACAAAACTGAACGGTAAATGGGGAGAACAGGGCGATGAGCTACGTGGAAGAACGTACGAAAAAGGTACGCGACTTCTGCGTTACAGACTGTTGGCTAAGGAGTGCAGTTTCTTTACGGGGAGGGGAGGTCAATTACAGGACCTAGGGGGAGTTTTAGGTGGGCTCTGAAAGAGAGGCAGGCAGTGGAGAGTGACCACAGGGCACCGGCCAACTTCCTGTCCTAAGTCTGCCATTTGGACCCGTTTTGAACCTTTGCCAAGGACACGGGACTTCCCCGTGCAAGAAACGGGACCGAGGGCTTTCCCGGGACTTGGGACTTTCCTATAAACAATAATAATAACAACTAACATTTAATGAGTACCTGCTGGGTGCCAGCCACCTTCCACTTTACGATATCAACTTTCTTCAATCTTCACAACGACCCTCTGAGGTAATGCTATGTCATTCCCATTTTACAGAGGAGGAAACTGAGGCAACTTGCCAAAGTTCAGGTAAACAGCTGAGCAGTGTCAGATCCAGGTTTCAGAAAAGAAGGTGCATGCAGGCTCTGCGGTCTTTCTGCAGGGGTTTGAATCACAACTCCCACTGTGTATATTATGAATACAGGAAAGCACATAATATTATGACTAGCACCTAGGAAATACCCAAGTGTTTGCTATTATTATTAAAAAAGTGGTCTTTGCTTTCCAAGAGCTTAAAATACACTTTAAGAGGTTGGTAAGAGTCATAAAGCAGAAGCACCTATTGAATGGATGAACGGGATGGATAATAGATGCACGTTAAGTGTTCAGAGGAGGGAACAGTTGTGAAACAGTAGTCAGGTCTGGGTCACAGGTTGCTGGGGATTGTACCTGCTTAAAGTTCTATCCAAGCAACCGGCCTCTGATCCTCAACCGCTTGAGCTAATCATTACATTCTTTGTGTTTGATTCTCATATGGGTGTGTGTGTATGTTTAAAAATATCAATTTTTACTAATCACTAAAATTCTCTTAAGGAATGCTGTCATATCTACTTTTTTAGCTGGAAGAGGCGTTTATTACTTTTGCAAAACATCTGTTAGATGTCAAGCTGTGGAGTAGGACTCAAAAATAAACAGGTGCTGAGTCAGAGACTGACTCTGGAGTGAGGGGGGGGATGAGAAAGGATATTATTTTAATTGAAACATGAAGTCTGACAGGGAGCCAGTGGTCAAGGAGTCAGGAGAACCACGCTGGGGGCAGCAGGAATGGTCTGAGCGAAGACCTTGGGGGTAGGGAGGGAAGGGCTCTGTGCCTTGTGAGAACCAAGGGAGGGGAGGGTATTTGGTTGGGGCTGGAGAATTGTGAATTAGAAGCAGAGTGAATGGGTTCAGCAACAAGCCCTGTTCACAAAGAGCCCGGGGTGAGTATGGTTTCCTGCCTCTGAGGCTTCCATTTAAATCATCTGGACTGTGCAGCCTGCAGATGTTTCTGGGTGGAAACTTCATGGGGTGAGAGAGGTCATCTTTGTGCACAGCTTGTTTTTCATTGGTTGTCCTCAACTGAGTTTAATGCTCTGTGTCTGTGTACACTTAAATCCGGAATTTGTCTTGAATGAAATGACTCCTCACTCTCGTGCTTTGCTGAACTGTAAAAGAATTATGTTTGTGTCTATGGTAAAATGGATTTACATACATTCACTAGCATACATGCTTAACTCGATCTTACCCAAAAGAGATTTCTTGGAAATAAAACACTGCAAAAATTAGAGATAGCTCCATTTTTCTTTTCTTTTTTTTTTAAGATTTTATTTATTTATTTGACAGAGAGAGAGAGAGCGAGAGCGAGAGTGAGAGCGAGAGCACAGGCAGGAGGAGCGGCAGGCAGAGGGAGAGGGAGAAGCAGGCTCCCAGCAGAGCAGGGGGAGCCTGATGTGGGACTCAATCCCAGGACCCCGGGACCATGACCCAAGCCGAAGGCAGTTGCTTAACCTACTGAGCCACCCAGGCGCCCAAGATAGCTCCATTTTTCCTATTCTCTGAGCTCCCATGGAGCTACTACTGTATTTGTGATACTTGGAGTGGAAAAATCAAACAAAATTGGGTTCTTGAGAAAGAGGACTTGATGTACAGGGTTAATCCATTTGCTTCTGATCTTTTTGAGCAAACAGCCCTTAATGCAATAAAAAATGGCATCTTTGAGGAAAAGCAGTTTATCTTGTTTGAGAAGGCTGCTTTTTCTCATTATATGTAAATGTTGCTTTGATAACACATTTTAAACAGTGTTTTTAATTTAAAAGGAAAAGTCCCAAGAGAAGGTGTAGGCTGAAAAATAGGGCATGATAATATTCGAAAACGTACAATTGAAGAACATTCTAAGAGTCCTGTCAGCAGGGCAGTGTGGCTGACTATAAAGGTGAAATTGGGTCCAAATTTAATGAGAGGAAAGATTCTGTCCCTTTCTCCTTACAGTTGGGTCTAAGAGGCTAATTGCTACAGTAAGTTTAGGTGGTATCTCCAACAAATTTCTTGGAAAGAAGGACACCGACTATTAAAAGAGCTGAAATACAAATCAGGTGTGCATAGGGTGTTAATTTTAAAACAACAACACACTGCTCAGGTGAGCTTTAATGAAGATTATCGGGATGAAAGTAGAAAGGAAGAAATTGGAAATTGCATTGTTTATGAAATAACTTTTTAAAAATTTTGGTAAATTATTCCAATTAGCAAAGTGGTTAATAATGTTGGCTTTTAGTCTTAAGTTCAGTTAGTGAAGTTTCAAGGTCAAGAGCCTGCTAGATGAGTAAGAAATGGCCAAGGCCTCTCCCACACATTGACTGGGCCGATGGCCAAAATGTTATAAGGTGTTTCTGTGTCCATTCCCTTTTTTTTTTAAGATTTTATTTATTTTTCAACAGAGAGAGAAAGAGAGAGAGAGAGAGAGAGAGACAGCGAGAGAGGGAACACAAGCAGGAGGAGTGGGAGAGGGAGAAGCAGGCTTCCCCGCTGAGCAGGGAGCCCAATGCGGGTCTCGATCCCAGGACCCTGGGATCGTGACCTGAGCCGAAGGCAGACGCTTAACGACTGAGCCGCCCAGGTGCCGTTCCCTTTTGCAAAGATGTATCTACAGACAGAACTTTAAGAAAACTCACCCCGCCCCTTTTCCTTAAATATCTCCTTTGAGGCTTCTGAGATGTTTAATTTAGTGGTTCCCAAACCTGCTGCCCACTGGAACCACCTGGGCATCTTTAAAAACTACCAATACCTGGCTCCCACCTCCAGCTATTGTGATTTACCTGGGATGAGCTGCGACCCAGAAATGGGGAATGTTTTAAAAATCTTTTTTAAAATCTGATCTTTTTATAACTGTAGATTTATATGCATTTGTAAAGAAATAATACAGAGAGATTCCTTTTATTCTTTACCCAGTTTCCCCTTATGGTACCATCTTCCAGAACTGTAATAGAATATCACAACCAGGTATTGACATTGATATAGTCAAGATGCAGAACATGTTCATCACCACAAGGATCCCTCCCTCCTGTTGGCCTTTTATAATCACACCCATTCCCTGCCCACTCCAACCCCTTGTAACTTCTGACAACCACTAACCTGTACGCCATTTCTATAATTTTGTCATTTCAAGAATATTATATAAATGGAATCATATGGTAGGTAAACTTTGGGGATTAGTTTTTTTCACTCAGTGTAATTATCTGGAGATTGATCCTGGTTGTTGCCTGTATCAATAGTTAGTTCCTTTTTATTCCTGAAGTAAGTACCTGGTATGGATGTGCCACAGTTTTTTTAACCATCTGTGTGGCTTTCAGGTTTTGGCTATTAGGAATCAGCTAATCTAAGAATTCATGTACATATTATTGTGTGAGCATATATTGCCATTTCTCTGAGATAAACATCCAGGAATAGAATAGTTGGGGTGTATGATAGGTGCACGTTTAGCTTTTAAAAAAACGATTTTTTGGAGTGGCTATACCATTTCACATTCCTACCATCAGCGTATGAGTGATCCAGTTTCTCTGCATCCTTGTTAGCATTTGGCAGTCTCTCTTTTATATTTTAGCCCTTCTGAGAGATGTGCAGTGATATCACATTGTGGTTTTAATTTGCATTGCCCTACAGGCGAATGATGTTAGACATTTTTCCATGTGCTTATTTGTCACCATTTGGCAAAATGTCTCTTCATGTCTTTTATCCATTTTCTACTTGGGTTACTTCTTATTTTTTTACTGTTGCATTTTGAGAATTCCTTATATGTTCTGGATACTAGTTCTTTGTCACATATGTGGTTTGCAAATGTTTTCTCCCACTCTGTAAAGAGCTTGTCTTTATGCCTCCAGAAGAGTCACAGAGCAAAAGTTTTAAATTTTGATGCAGTCCAATTTATCATTTTTTCCTTTTATGGATTGTGCTTCACATTAATCAAGGACTATCCAGCGTTATGAACAGAGCAGACATTGCATCCAAGAAAATAGAATGCTTCACTACAGAAATCTTTCATGTTAAAACTTTCCAGCCAGGGGTGCCTGGGTGGCTCAGTCAGTTAAGCCTCTGCCTTCAGCTCAGGTCATGATCTCGGGGTCCTGGGATTGAGCCCCACATTGGGTCCCTGCTCAGTGGGGAGTCTGCTTCTCCCTCTGCCTCTCCCCCCGCCACTCGTGCTTGCTCTCTCTTTCAAATAAATAAATAAAAATCTTAAAAAAAAGAAAAAAACTTTCCAGCCAGATGAGGATGTTCATTTCTGTTTTCTTGTTTAGTTGTATTGACTTTTTTAGGGATGTTCATGGTTTCAGAGATACCTCATGGACATATAGGTAGACTTACAGCTTCCAAAGATTTGAACTGCAAAACTGCTAATGTTACAGACAAGATCCTCTCAAAGAAAGAGCTCTCTACTCATGGGCACATGGAATTGATGAATATAAGGATAATTTCTGGACTGTCACGAACAGGCCATGCAATTTCACCAAATAAGTAGTTCATTGTGTAGGGGAAAAAAGATTTATTGCCATGATGGGAAGAGGTCAGGAAAAGGCTCACATGTCCCAACTGGAATCACAACTCATTCATTTGAATAGAGTTACTGCTCATTCATTTGAAAAATAAAGTGAGGAGATTAAGCACAGTCCATGGGGATTATGAATTAAGGGCAGTATATTTCTTATTCAGAATGTAGGGGGAGGAAGAATATTTGTATAGTCAGAGCAGTGAATTTCCAGTTACTGGAAGTTTTTGACCAAACCCTGGACCACCACGTAGCAGGACTGTTGGAAAGGTGAATCAGGTACTAGGAAGTAAGTTACAATAGTGAGTTTTGAGAGCCTATCCAATCCTGAGCATCTCTGGCATCATGACCCTTCTCCAAGGTAAGATACAGATGTGTTCTGGAGATGAAGAACATAGGCAGGACTGATCCCAAGAAATTTGGGCAAAGATGATTGGAGGAGGACCTTCTCTAGATAAAGTTAGATTTATGGAGCTGGGAAAGACTTTGGAGGGAGGTTTATCATGCTCTTGATAAAGAGACGGAAAAATCGTATTAGGCTGAACCGTGAAGTCCCAGTGGCTTCACACAAGAAAAGCTTATTGTTCTCTTGTGCAAACTCCTTCATGAATGTTCTTGAAAGTGACTTTCCTCCAAGTGATGACCCAGTGACCCAAGTTCCTTCTATCTTGTTGCATGGCCCTCGAACACATGGCCTCTAATATCTAAGTGAAAGGGGGAGAGAGTTCAGGAAAGGCACCTGGGTACTTAAAATATCTGAGCCCTGAGTGTTTCATGCCTCACTTTCACTCACATCCATTAGGCAGAATCAGTCACACAGCCAACCTAATTTCAAGGGAGGCTGGGAAACAGAAGACCAGGCAGGTCATCGGTGCACACCAATAGTTTCGGCCATAAGAAGCGAAGACACAGAAGGGTGCCATGATTTCCATGATTTCATTACGACCATTGTGTTAGGTTGTGTTAATGTGTTCATATAGCCAGAACTAAGATTAGGTGGGATGACCGATAAGGTTGAATATGATATATGATGGTATTTGAACCCTTCCATGGACTGGTCCTGGCCCTTCCATCACCCTTTTCTGCTACTCCCTGCCTGGCAGCTAGTGCCCCATCAAAACAGAACTGTTTGTAGTCCCTCATGCCCACCTGGCCTGCTTTTCTCTTGCTGCCCCTTTCATAGATGTGAATACTTTCTTTCTTTCTTTTTTAGAGAGGGGGCGGGGCAGAGAGAGAGGGAGAGAGAGAGAATCCCAAGCAGACTCCACAGGCAGAGAGGAGCCTGATGACCCTGAGAACATGACCCGAGCTGAAATCAAGAGTCTAACCCACTGAGCCACCCAGGCACCCTGTGAATACTTTCTACTGCTTCACCTAACTCCTTCTTGTTTATTTATTCTTTCAGACTTAACAGTAACATCTGTTCTTCCAGGAAGCCGATCCTAATTTCCTTATTTCCCAACTCCCCAGTTTGGGTTAGGTATACTTCTATGCTCCCACATTGTCCTATCCATATCTCTCACAGCATCAGTACTAAAGGTTATGTCATTATCCATTTATGATTCTGTCTCCTGCACTACACTGTGTACTTCTTGTAAGCAACTCTACTTATTAGAGTTGAGATTTTCCTAGCTCTTGGCATGCTGAATAATTTTGGGTTGTATCTTGGACAGTTTGAAGATTATGTTATGAGACTCTGGGTCTTGTTTAAATCCGATGAAATATTGACATTTTTTTGTTTTAGTAGGCAATCAACCCAGTTGGTTTTAGGCTGCAAGTTCTGACCAGCCTTCTGTGGATTGTGGCTTCAAAGTCGGTTGTTTTCAAAGCCTTTGCAGGGCTACTGGGATCAATCTGATGTGTACGCCACCTAGTGGCCGGTCTGACCCCTTGGCCGCGATCTCTCCCGTGGTTCATTTCTCTGTCTAGGATATACTCTTTACGGTCAGATTCAAGCATGCACACCCTGGGAATAAACCTAGGTTCGTAAACAATTTTACCAGTGCCCCCCAGGTGCTTCCTCTCTGAGATTTCCCCGGAGCTTTTTAGTTCCCTTAAGAGTCCCTTTTTGGTCCTCATCTGCTGTTCATTTCCTATGAACTGTGCCCATACCTGGGGTCGTTGTTTTCATTCAGCAAAAATGGGATGGACCGCTCCCACTGCACTGTGCCAATTTTTTTTTGTTTTTAATTTGGATAGTAAACTCAATGAGCCATACGTCCACAAGAAAGTACGGAAAGGTTTATTACTTACATCATCGAACTTTCTGGAGAGAGCAAAGAGGGCTCCCAAGCTGGTCTGAAAATGGCTTGAAAGAGCCAGGAATGGGGACTGGCTTGGTGTTTCTGATGGCCAGGGGGTGTGGTTGTGGCGAATGTCCCTGCTCACAGGCTGGATCTCCATGGTTTGAACTTCCCACTGGTGAGAAAGGAGCAACTGAGCCTTCCTACCAGCTTCATCCAGATGTGGGACAGAAAGTGAAGGGGGAGTGGTGAGGCTGGAAAGCTGTCTGCAATCAAACATCAAAAAATAGAGTCAGACTCTTCATTACTGTGGCCAAGAGGCGGGAAGACAGAGAGGGGAAAAAAAGGCAGTAGGCATTTGTGCCCCTCTCTTGGGCCGCTGTTCTTGCAGCCAGAGAGGAAGGTTCCTTCCACCCCTCAGAGTTTTAAGGACCTGCAGGCTATCAATGGGCTGGGTGGTTTTGAGAGATTAAGGAAAAGAAAAAGGAAAATGAGAAATTTTCTCCATTCTCTCTGAATGTTGGGAGATCCTTTCACCACTGCTCATGTCAAAACAGAAGGGCCTTTCCTGGAGCTCTCTCTGTCCTTGCTGGTGCTCCATTCCAGGTTTTAGGCTGCCTTGAATCCAGGGCACGGGATACCGGGGGGAGAAAAGTGGTAAGCTCACCACGTGTTGAGCAGTCCTTTGAATTTCCATCTTTTTCCCAAGCTACCTGCTATTTACTTTTCATAGTAAATACCTGCTCCTTGTGTTCTGTCCAGGTTTTAAAAGCTGCATCCAGTGGGAGGGACAAGGCTTGTTAGTCCAGCTTAGTCCATTTTACATGGAACCCTGGAATCTATCTTATGCCATTTTGTTCACCCAGTGCCTAGCACAGCACCTTGTACGTGGAAGGGACTTAACAGATGTTCATTGAATGAACAAAGTGAATGGCTGAATGAATGAGTGAACAAATCAAAGTCATGTGATTTACTTACAAATAACACAGAAATTCTCATGTTTTCAAAGACAAATTTCTGATTACCACCATGCCATGGCCAATGTTCCTCAATGCTCTTGCTGGGAGAGTGTGGGATCCTGTACAGAGAGGATTCTAGCCTCAGTTAATAAAAAATTAATTTTTCTTTTTTAAAAGATTTTATTTATTTGAGAGAGAGACAGTGAGAGAGACAGCGAGAGAGCACAAGTGGAGAGGAGGGGCAAAGGGAGAGGGAGAAGCAGACTCCCCACTGAGCAGGGAGTCCGACATGGGGCTGGATCCCAGGACCCTGAGATCATGACCTGAGCTGATGGCAGACGCTTAACTGACGGAGCCACCCAGGTGCCCCCCAAAATAATTTTTCTTGTTGAATCTTTAAATCAATGAAGTATTTGAAAAGCAGAAAGTTGCTATGTCTCTGGAAAGGCTTTTGGTTGTACAGGTTTGAGAAGGTACTTTCTTAAACTCTGTTCTTCCCTTGCCTGTTCCAGGATTAAAATAAAATAAAGCAAAACTGGCCAAGCACTTCCTTCAGTGGTACATGCTTAAGGTCCAGTTACCATACAAACAGGCTGCACTGTATGTTTAAAAAGAACTCTGCAGAGCTCTGCTGTTCATTCATCTCCTTCTAAATAGTCTGCATGTGAATTATGGGATCCATTTACACTCAGAATGCTAGAAAACCCCAAGCATTTGAATGGCAGGCTCCTTTAATCTTAAGCTGCTGTGACCCCCGCCTGTGACAGGACTCAGCCGACGCGTCCAACATGAAATCAACTCCAGCTCATCTTTTCCATTCTTGAATTCGCCTTTGACAAGGACCCCAGGAGTCAATGGGACCTCTGTGTGTGGATGGGATTCCCAGGAGAGTCAGGAAGGGCGGGATGATTCATGATATAAAACATCCCAGAGGGACTCTGCTTCCCTTTTAATTTTGTGTCAGTGGGGGGAGTTTTGGAAACTGATGCTGATGAGGACAGAATTCTCATCGGGAGCTAAACAGGATCCCTAACAGAGAAGAAACACAAGCTTCTGAGAACCAGGATCCAGTTCTCTTGACACGGAGGCCACACTAGTGAAGGGCAGCCAGCTAAGGAGGGTGTGCACCTCCTTTAAATGTGCTGGGGACTTGACCCCCTTCTGCAGAACCTTTTTTCATCGATTCCATAGGAAGAAATCAGTTATCTGCTCTGAGTCATTGAATGCCATTTCTCTCTGTGTCTGCTTTTCTCTGTTCCCTTTTTGTTCTCTCTGGGTGCTTTAGCTTTTTCTGTCCTGGTTTATCACAGGTATGAATTGCATCCATATCAGGAGTTCTCTCTTATGGCAGATTTGGCACCAAATGGACAAGTTAAAACCTTCCAAATAGAATCTTAAAAAAATAAATAAAGGGGGGCGCCTGGCTGGCTCAGTCAGTGGAGCATGCGACTCTTAATCCTGGGGTTGTGAGTTTGAGCCCCACATTGGGTGTAGAGATTACTTAAAAATAAAATCCTTTTTTTTTAAGATTTTATTTATTTATTTGACAGAGAGAGAAAGAGAGAGCACAAGCAGGGGGAGCTACAGGCAGAGAGAGAGGGAGAAGCAGGCTTCCCACAAATCAAGGAGCCCAGGGCAGGGCTCCATCCCAGGACCCTGGGATCATGACCCAAGCCGGAGGCAGTTGCTTAATTAACTGAGCCACCCAGGTGTCCCAAAATAAAATCTTTTAGCCCCCCCCGCCCCCCCCCGCAAAACCTTCTATAAGTCAAATCCAGTTCCAAGGGACTCCAGGGAGCTATTCTTTGTACTTTTGACACAATGGTTTCGGTTTTATCTGAGCTTTGTATTATTTACTACAACCTGGAACATCTTTGGTTATAGAAGAATTTTTGTTGACGTGGGACTAGGTTGGCCACAGAATCCATTCCCTGCACCCACCAGCACAATCCCAGAGGCCCAGTAACCTGCTGGGGTACATCGTCCAGGTCAGTGATGATTTGGTCTGAGATATCTCCTGGAGGAGGACTCCTGGGGGTGCACTTGGGTCCTCTAAAGACCTGGACCCCTGTGGGGGACCTCCTTGCCTCTACTCCTTTCTGGTTGTTCCCTGGGAGTGTTTGTTCCTTCGTTTATGTCTGGATTCAGCTAATAGGAAAGAGAATGAAACTATCTACTTGAGTTTTTTTTTTTTCCTCCCTTTATTCCTCCTCTCCTCCCAAACACAGAGAAAGGCAGATGAGAATCATAAATGCATCTTCACTACAAGTATTATGAATCTCCACATTTTCTTTCATTTTAGGGGACTCCCCCCTGTAAAAACTGCACAGGTAAAGGATGTGTGTTGTAGAAGAACTAGAAGACAGGGATTTTTAAAAAGAGAGAAAAGAAACCTCCAAAAATGCCTTCCCAATAAAAAAAAATCAGGCTTCTTAATTACTTCACTCTTTCCAGTCTTTCTGGGACTCAGTTCCTGCTATTTTTCGTCAACTATTGTTCTTCCCCTGTATCTGGATGGTACCCCTGGCAACCAGCATTTTTCCCCCACCACATTAGCTAAGTTGCTTTGAAGAAAGTGTTCTCCCAAATAAAGTACACAAGGCACACGTATCCATAATAGAACAAAATATTCTCATGGACAATTTAAACAACTCTCTTATAAGGAAGTGATGCTTTGGTACTGCTTCTTAGGTCGGCTTCCCCTGACCAGCCTCAGTCCTTATGCTTCTTGACCCTGGGCAATTTGGCCTTTGTGGGTGACTCAGAGTTTCTTTCTTAGATCCTCTGAAGGGTGGTGGTTCCTTGCCAGGCCTAACAGGTCTCTCCCAGCTCTCAGCCTTGTAAGCAGTTTCTTTCCTTGTATGTTCTTAACTCCATGCCTCTACAAACTCCTTTTCCCATTTTGGGGGCAAGTGTGGCATATATAAACATCAATCTGCACATTCAGGGATGCAAGAGATTTCATCTTTTTTTTTTTTTTTCCTGTAAGCCACTTGTTTTCTACTTCAAACCTCCATTTCATCCGATGGAAGGAGTTTAATCTGTCAGTGTGGGATTTACACACACACACACACACACACAGACACACACACACACACATGCACACATCCAGTCTAGGTCACTATCTATCCTTGCTGGCATCCCCTGAACTTCGCCTGCTCCTGCCTGGCCTTTGGACTATGTGGGTCCGTGCTAAGTCATCCTTGCCCTAAGTTCTCCTCCAGCTCCAGCTTGCTCTCAGCTCAATTCTTCACTACTTTGAGGTGCAGAGGATGGGTCTTCTCTTTCCACACAATGCTGGGAAAAGTGATAACCTCCATGGGGCTATCAGTGGCCTTCATCACATTTCAGGTATTCCGGGGTGTAAAGGTGTCTGGGGCCTGTTTCAAAGCCTATGTGCTGGCTGGCTACATCGTTTGCTGGACCCCATACAAGATGAAAACATAAAGTTGGGGACGGGGTAGGGAAAGTCAACCAGCCCCGTTCACGGGCCCCCAGCAGACAGATGGTCCCGAGGGGATCATAGCCTTCATGCCATACACACGTGCCATACACATATACATACATAAGGCCCTATGTCTGGATTGGGGCTGGACCAGAGACCCCACTGCATTGCCCACCCAGTGGCTGTGGCACCCACCACCTGAGGTGCAAAGGCACCTGCCTTGTTCTCATCTCCAGATGCCTTAAGGCCTGTGCACCAGGGCCTGACACCCTCTCCTCCTCTCTGCACCTGTACCAGGTATGGAAGGAAGCCTAGCAGGGCCATGACACCAGGGCACCAGGGAGCGAGTGGTGGGGCACCCCAGGAGACAGCTGGGGGCAGGATTCCCTGTGAGCCAAGTCTCCAAGCCCCAGGGGCATGCTCCATTGCCCTACCTCACTCTACTTTACAAATCATACATTCCAAGTTAAAACTGTGAAGAATTTCAAGACAGCCACTGCAGAGCATTAAACCCTAGTGCCAGGCCCTTCTGAGCACCTTGTCCTGTGTACCCGCACTGACCACGTTAACCTAGTTTGCTTCTGTACCTAGATACACGAAAGCCAGGAAGTAGGCTTCTTTCTTGTATGACATCATCCCTTGGGGCAATGAGAATAAAACAGTTCTGGCTATTGCCTAGAACAGAGGGTGGGGTGAGAAGAGTAGGGAAGGGAAGTTCCTGGGAGTAATAGGAATTTTCAGAAAGAGAAAAAGAACACCCAAATTCGTATTTCAAAAACTGTTTTCCCACCACATAAGCATCTGCCAATCCCAGCACTCATGGACTTTGGCTATCATCCTTCATCTGGGTCACCAGTGGACTTACGGCAGGGCACCAGCCCCACCCCCCCCCCGGACATCACCCAGGTTGCACCTCAAACAGTAGCCTGCATCTCTGCTGAGGTGGGAGGGGGCCTTAATTTCTAGGACTCGGGCAGAGCTCTGCTGAGGTTTTATGCCACCTGGCCAAGCTCTCTCAGAGTTGTATTTTAAAATCTGAACATGTTCTTCAAAGTATGGCGCCCTCGACCTGCAGCATCAGCATCACTTGGGAACTCGTTAGAAATGCAAATCCTCGGGGAGCCTGGGTGGCTCAGTTGTTAAGCGGCTGCCTTCTAAGCGGCTGCCTTCGGCTCAGGTCATGTTCCCAGGGCCCTGGGATCGAGCCCTGCATGGAGCCCTGCATGGAGCCCCGCATGGAGCCCTGCATCAGGGCTCCCTGCTCAGCGGGAAGCCTGCTTCTCCCTCTCCCACTCCCCTTGCTTGTGTTCCCACTCTCGCTGTGTCTCTCTGTCAAATAAATAAATAAAATCTTAAAAAAAGAATGCAAATCCTCAGGCCTGCCCCATACCCTCTAAAGCTGAAAGTCGGGGGGGGGGGTGCTCAGAGAGGGTTTCAACAATTTTCTAGTGATTTAATGCATGATAAAGTTTGAGAACCACTGCTCTAAACATATATTACATGGGAGATGTTTTTCAGGGGTCTTCAGTACGTTTTCATTTACAATCTTATAAAAAAATATTGGACCTAGTGCTCATTGTTTACAGTTCAGAAGATTGTAAGAAGGTTCAGCAATTCTAAAGTATGTCCTCTAACCACATGCTATGATATTTGGAATTCCTCCATTAGAAATGTGTTCCTTCGGGTTTGTTTTATTGTTCTCCTTTAAAAGGTAAAGTTTTTGTTTGGTAAGTTCACATAAAAGTGTCCGTGATGTCTGTTGTATTCTGCTTACCATGACTAGGAAGGGAGAGAAACATAGGAAGGGGAGTGAGCTGAACAAAGGGAAGCATTACTTAGGGGTGGCATATTGCTTAGGGCTGGTGTTTCTAGATCTTGTGAAATCACATGAGTAAAGACATTTATTGGAAATGGTCCCTATAGCTTAATTTTAAAATAAAATAAGGGGGAGAGAATGAAAGAGTGAGTTCATTGGGGTACATGGTGGATGAAACCTTGCTTCCTATGCTGTCACTAACTAGCTAAAATCATAGATAAGCTAAACTCAGCTTTTGTAGAATGTGGTGATATTGATTTCTGAGACATCATATCACTAGGATGTGGTTGCAAGTGACAGAAAATCTAGTTCAAACTGTTTTAAACTTTTAAAGAAAAAGGTAATCTATTAGCTTTGGGGGAAAAAAAAAGGTCTAGAGATAGTTCTGACTTCAGAACAGCTTGATCAGTGTTCAAAAGAGGCCACAGAACTGAGTTGTTCTTCATTTTACTCTTTGCTGCTGTGTGTTGTTGGCTTCATTTTCAGACTATGTAAGTTGGCAAGATGGCAGCCCCAGCTCCAGCCAACATGGCTCCGTGGTTGAAGTCTGGATCTGAGGGCAAACCCAGGAGCCCAGAAAGAAAACCCAAAGGAGACTGATTGGCTCTGATTTGCCTCCCTTGAGTTATGTGCCTGTCCTTGAACCAATCACTGAAACCACAGGAGAAACTGATGCTCTGGATCATATGCCAAGCCTGGGTCATATACTATCCCTGGAATAGGAGATGGTGAGGAGGTATGGTCAACACCACAAAACCCACAAGGACTGAAGGTGGGAAAGGGTGGTCCCCCCATAAATATTGGAGGGTTTTACTGGAAACAGGGCAAATGGATAGGGGCTGGCCAGGAAACCACACACGTCTACCACAAGGATCTCGGTTCCAACATTCTGTAATTCTGTGAGGTCCTCCCGTGGCCCAGAGTGCTGGCATAGAAACCACATTCACCACACTGCCCTCCAGATGCAACAGAATTAGGCTTGGGAGGAAGGCATCCTGTTTCTATTTAGCATGACTAAACTCATACCCTCCAACAGCCCTGACTGGGAAGGCTGTCCCTCCTGGCAAACCAGTCGGCTTCTCATTTCACCACAAGAATATGTACAAAACCGTCCACACTCCTGCCTGGCTCTGCCACTCTGCTCACCTCTGTCTTCCCGTTCACCTCTGTCTGTCTTCTGTGCTCCTCTCAGCATGTCTGTCGCTTTCTTTCTTTCTTTCTTCATCTTTGTCTCCTGTCTGGTTTTCTCTGTTGCCTCTCTCTGTTTCTCTCTCTTTCCATTACTGACTGGCCATCTCTCTCTCTCTGCCTAGTTCTCCCTGAGTTTCCATCTTGGTTTCTCTCTGTTCTCTCATTCTGGGTTCTCCCTGTCTCTGTCTCATTCATTCTCTGTCCTATTCTGCCTATTTTTCTCTCTGTCTATTTAAGTACCTGTCTGTCACGTTCTCTACCAGCCAATTTATTTATTTATTTGAGAGAGAGAGAGAGAGAGAGAGAGCATATGAGCAGGGGGAGGGGCAGAGGGAGAGGGAGAGAATCTCAAGCAGACTCCCCACTGAGAGTGGAGCTCGACACAGGGCTCGATCTCATGACCCTGAGATCATGACCTGAGCCAAAATCAAGAGTCAGATGCTTAACTGACTGAGCCACCCAGGCACCCCGACCTGCCAATTTCATTCTTTGTGTCTACTTTCCCTTTCCCCTGTGCCTTTGTCTCTATTTTTCTTTCTTTCTGAAATAGACAGTTTTCACTGCTCCAGACAGGACTCTAAAATGTTCACACAATCCTGCTTTTTCCCTATGTTTCTCAGCAAGTGGACATACACTTCATAAGGATGGAGGGGAGATAGTGAGGGAGGGAAATTTAGAGGGAATAAGGAGGCATTGATTGGACCCCTGAGGTATATCACTGTGAGTAAGGGTTTGTTCAAGCCAAAAGATCACAGTGTGCACACACATACACACGCAGTAAAGTCACAAACCACCTTCAAGCGTGTGCTCAGCTTCTCCATCATAATTACACTTGGGTTTGGTTGAAGTTTCGTTTTTCTTGGTTGAATTTCTCCCGACGAATAGCTGCTCCCTGGATTCCTAAGCAGTTGGGATATCTGTAACAGAGACACAATCTCAGCACTGTGGCCGGCTCTTTACAACAGGGACAGTGAGGGAACTGACGTAGCCACAGTGTACCTTTGTGAGTCCTCCTCTGTGCATAGCGCAGCCCCTGTTTTCCTACGGGGGTCACCCACGTCCTGCCTCTCATGGACTGAACAGTCTCTAACGCCCAAATCAGGAAGGCCTGACATCAGGCCTTTCACCTCCATCTGCAATTTCTAACTCAATAGGAGACATTGCTGGGTTTTGAACAAAAGAATGTGGCATTAGTAGGAAATATTGATCCAACAGGTTTTGCACCCAGAGTTTATTTCTATGTGGATTCATTTTCAAAGGCCAATACCTTGGCTTCTGCAGACACCAGCGTATTCTTTACTATAATGTAAGTGGCAAGAAGAGTATGGGGTCATAGGACTTTTTTTTCTTTCCAACTTTAACACTTCACTGCTCCATGATGCTAAGCAGATAACCTCTCTGAGTCCCCATTTCCATATTCGTAAAATAAAGGATAACAGGTGCCTAGCCTAGCACCGTGCCTGGTACTTAGTTGGTGCTGATTAAATGTGTTCATTCATTTAGGACACTGATGCTCAGCTTTGGCTGTCTATTAGAATCTCTTAGGAAGCTTTTAAAAACTCTGAAGCCCAGGGTCCAGATTACCAGTTACATTTCGGAGTCTGGCAGCAGTATTTTGAAAAAAATCCTACCACACTTTCCACCCCACCTGTCTCCAGTATGCAGCCAAGCCTGATATCATCAGTTTCAAAGGAGGTTTACATTAGCTGTGTGCTTGTTTTATATTTAATAAAGGGTCAAAGGCCCTGTTTTTAAAAGTGTGCTTGAGGACCCAGAATTTAAACTTGGACCACAGTCCTCGTGAATTAATTTCCCCAATTTCCGAAGATTACCTACTTCTATAACCTCATCTAAAATGAAAAGTGCCCCATAAAATATTCTTCATTTGGTTAAGGGGAAGTACATGTTAAACATTCAGTTCAATAGCATGTATTGAATAGTTTCCAGGTACTGAGAACTAAGCTAAACCAAAAGTCTCTATCTTCAAAAAATAATCCGTAACTTCAGAAGGCACACCACAAGTAAAAAAACAATGCTTTAGAAAACCAAACCAAACCAAACAAAACAAAAACTTCTTCCCCTTGGAAGTTGATGTCTTTAAGCACACACCCTGCCAAATTAATTTTCTGCTGACCATCAGCCCTCCTGCTGCTTTTGTCATGATGACCCTTCCTACGAAAAGGAACAGCAGTTGGGAACAGGAAGTTTGCAATGATGTGGGAGGTTTACTAGAAAATTCTCCTCTAAGAAAATAATTTCAGTGGTCAACATTGCTAACAAAAATACATGGGCTGACAAAAAAAAAGTCAAACAAGCTTTGTACTGTGTTCTTAATCTAAAAAAATTATGTGATATTCTGTGTGTACATTCATGCATTTCTTCCTCATTTGGATGATACTCGACACACTATGGAAATGCTATGTGTTTCTATTTTCCTTTGTTCTTACCTCTGCATTGGTTGTTCCCAATCTGGAACAGAGATGCAATCTCAGAAAGGAGATGTGTGAAAGGGGGTCCCACTCAAGAGAGTCTATGAGGGGCACCTCTTGACTCAGTCCTGCAAGTGATTGCTGTGATGTTCGTGTGTCATATCTCATGTGTGCCTCCTACATCTCCACTTTCCCCCTTGTTCTCTGGATCCCCATGATCACGGTCTCTGCTTCAGGGAACACTGACCCAAAGCTTGTTTCTGCTGGCCACATCAACTAGGACTACTCTCAGAGGAATTGAAACTGCTATCCAGCCTTGAGGGCCCCTCTAGTGGGAAAGATTTGGAGCCAAGAGGCCAGGATTCAGGACCTAATCTTTTTTTTTTTTTTTATGTGATGTTAATCACCATACATTACATCATTAGTTTTTGATGTGGTGTTCCATGATTCATTGTTTGATTCAGGACCTAATCTTACTCTTTACTGTTTATATGCTTTTATCAAGCAAGCATATCTTTTATCAAGCATTGATCATATATTGATCATATCTTTGATCAAGCATTGATTGGGCCTTTCTTTCCTCATTTATAAAATGAAGGATACTAATATTACCTGCCTGATAAAGATTTTGTCAACTTCTAAGCACACCTCAGAGATAACACGGGTTCCATTCCAGACCACTGAAATAAAGCAAATACTGCAATAGAATCAAATGACTTTTTTGGTTTCCTAGTACATATAAAAGTTGTGTTTACACGATACTGTATCCTATTAAGAGTGCAGTAGTATTATGTCTAAAAAAACAATGTTAAATGAAAAATACTTTAGGGGCACCCGGGTGCCTCAGTCCGTTAAGCATTTGACTCCTGATTTTGGCTCAGGTCATAATGTCAGGGTTCTGAGATCTAGCCCCAAGTTGTGCTCCGTGCTGGGCATGGAGCCTGCTTGAGATTCTCTCTCTCCCTCTGCCCCTACCCCCATCAGTCAATCAATCAATCAATCAATCAGACTTTATTGGCTAAACAATGCTAACCATCCTCTGAACTTTCAGCGAGTCGTAATCTCTTTGCTGGTGGAGGGTCTTGCCTCCGTGTTGGTGGCTGCTGACTGATCAGGGTGGTGGTTGCTGAAGGCTGGGATTTCTTAAAGGCAGTTTCTTAAAATAAGATAACAGTGAAGTTTGCCTCATCGATGGACTCTTCCTTTCATGATTTCTTTGTAGCGTGAGATGCTGTCTGATGGCATTTTATCCACAGTAGAAGTTCTTTCACAATTAGAATCTGTCCTCTCAAACGCTGCTGCTGTTTATCAACTCAGTTGATGTAACATTCTAAATCCTTTGTTGTCATTTCAGCAGTCTGCGCAGCATCTTCCCCAGGAGTAAACTCCATCTCAAGAAACCACTTTCTGTGTTCGTCCATAAGAAGCAGCTTCTCATCCATTCAAGTTGTATCATGAGATTGCAGCAACTCAGGCTCATCCTGAGGCGCCACTTCTAGCTCTAGTTCTCTTGCTGTTTCCACCCCATGTGCACCTAACTTCCTCCTTGGAAGTCTTGAACCCCTCAAAGTTCTCCATGAGGGTTGGAATCCACTTCTTCCAAACTCCTGTTAATGTTGGGATTTTGACCTCTGAATGTTCTTTTTTTGTTTTGTCTTGTTTTAAAGATTTTATTTATTTATTTGACAGAGAGAGACAGACAGCGAGAGAGGGAACACAAGCAGGGGGAGTGGGAGAGGGAGAAGCAGGCTTCCCACCGAGCAGGGAGCCTGATGCGGGGCTCGATCCCAGGATCCCGGGATCATGACCTGAGCTGAAGGCAGACGCTTAACAACTGCGCCACCCAGGCGCCCCTCCCATGAATGTTCTTAATGACATCTAGAATCACAAATCCTTTCCAGCAGGTTTTCAGTTTACTTTGCCCAGGGCCATCAGAGGAATCACCATCTATGGCGGCTATAGCCCTTATGAAATGTGAATTAAATAACATCTAATTTAATTTATATTATAAATTTTATAACTTAATTTATAAATTATGGAATTTAATTACGAATTAAATAATAAGATTGAGAGTTGAAATTACTCCTCGATCCATGGGTTGCAGAACGGATGCTGTGTTAGCCGGCATGAGAACATTAACCTTGCTGTCAATCTCCATCAGAGCTCTTGGGTTACCAAGTGCATTGTCAATGAACCATCGTATTTTGAAAGGAATCTTTTTTCCTGAACAGTAGGTCTCAACAGTGGGCTTAACATATTTGGTAAATCATGTTATAAACAGATGTGCTGTCATCTAGGCTTTGTATATACGGAGTATAGGGAAAGTAGATTGAGTGTAATTCTTAAGGGCCCTAGGATTTTTGGAATGGTCAATGAGTACTAGCTTCAATTTAAGTCACCAGCTGCATTAGCCCCTAACAAGAGAGTGAGACTATCCTTGAAAGCTTTGAAGCCAGGCACTGACTTCTCTGTAGCTACAAAAGTCCTAGATGGCATCTCCTTCCAATAGAAGGCTGTTTCATCTACATTGAAAATCTGTTGTTGAGAGGAAAGGAAAGGAAAGGGAAGGGAAGGGAAGGAGAAGAAGGAGAAGAAGAAAGAAGAAAGAAGAAGAAGAAGAAGAAAGAAGAAGAAGGAAGGAAGGAAGGAAGGAAGAAAAAGAAAAAGAAAAGAAAGAAAGAAAGAAAGAAAGAAAGAGGGAAGGAAGGAAGAAAGGAAGGAAGGAAGAGCATCTATTGTTTAGTGTAGCCACCTTCATTAATTAGCTAGATCTTTGGATAACTTGCTGCAGCTTCTATATCAGCACTTTTATATTATGGAGATGGCTTCTTTCCTTAAATTTCATGAACCAACCTCTGTTAGCTTTGGACTTTTCTTCTGCAGCTTCCTCACTGCTCTCAGCCTTCAGAGAATTGAGGAGAGTTAGGGCCGTGCTCTGGTTAGGCTTTGTCTTAAGGGAATGTTGTGGCTGGTTTGATCTTCTATCCAGACCGCTGAAACTTTCTCTACATTAGCAATAAGGCTGTTTCACTTTCTTTTCATTTGTGTGTTCCACTGGAGTAGCACTTTTAATTTCCTTCAAGAACTTCTCCTTTGCATCCACAATTTGGCTAATTGCTGCAAGAGGCCTAGCTCTGGGCCTGTCTGAGCTTTTGTCATGCCTTGCTCACTAAACTTAATTATTTCTAATTTTTGATTTAAAGTGAGAGATGTGTTGCATCCCAATGTTTATAGTAGCAATGTCCACAATAGCCGAACTATGGAAAGAGCCCAGATGTCCATCGATGGATAAATAGATAAAGAAGATGTGGTGTGTATAACTACAATGGAATGTTACTCAGCCATCAAAAAGAATGAAATTGTGACATTTGCAACAACATGGATGGGGCTAGAGGGTATTATGCTAAGTGAAATAAGTAAGTCAGAGAAAGACAAATACCATATGATTTCACTCCTATGTGGAATTTAAGAAACAAAACAGATGAACATAGGGAAGAAAAGGAAAAACAAGACGAAAACAAAGAGGGAGACAAACCATAAAAGACTCTTAAACTGAGGGTTGCTGGAGGGGAGGGGTTGGGGCGATGAGGTTACAGGGTGATGGGCATTAAGGAGGGCACATGATGTAATGAGCACGGGGTGTGCAACTGATGAATCACTAAATCCTACCTCTGAAACTAATTATATACTATGTTAATTAAATTGAATTTAAATAAAATAAATTTAAAAAAATAAAGTGAGAGGTTTGTGACTCTTCCTTTCACTTGAACACCTAGAGGCCATTGCAGGGTTATTAATTGGCCTAATTTCAATATTGTGTCTGAGGGAATAGGGAGGCCTAAGGAGAGGGAGAGAGATGGGGGAAACTGGTCAGTGGAGCAATCAGACACCTACATTTATCTGTTAAGCTTACTGTCTTATATGGGCATGGTTCATTGTTCCCCAGAACGATTTCAATAGTGACATCAAAGATCACTGATCACAGGGTGCCTGGGTGGCTCAGATGGTTAAGCGTCTGCCTTTGGCTCAGGTCATGATCTCAGGGTCCTGGGATCGAGCCCTGCATTGGGCTCCCTGCTTGGCGGGGAGCCTGCTTCTCCCTCTCCCTCTACTGTTCCCCCTGCTTATGCTCTCTCACTCTCTCTGTCAAATAAATAAATAAAATCTTTTTTTTAAGATTTTATTTATTTATTTGACAGAGAGATAGAAAGAGAGCACAAGTAGGCAGAGTAGCAGGTGGAGGGAGAGGGAGAGGCAGGCTCTCTGCCGAGCAGGGAGCCTGACGTGCGGCTCGATCCCAGGACCCTGGGATCATGACCCGAGCTGAAGGCAGCGGCTTAACCGACAGAGCCACCCAGGCGCCCCAATATATAAAATCTTAAAAATAAAAAATCACTGATCACAGGTCATCATAACAAATATAATCAGAATGAAAAAGTTTAAAATATTGCAAGAATTAACAAAAAAATGTGACACAGAGACACAAGTGAGCAAATGTTGGGAAAATGTACCTATAGACTTGGTGGATGCAGGGTCGCCACAAACCTTCAATTTGTAAAAAATGCATTATCTGCAAAGTGCAATGAAGTGAAATCCAATAAAACAAGGCATGCCTGTATAGGCTTACATCATTTCATACAACTATTTTATATGTGCTCTTTTGTAATACTTTGAACCTATTTTCTTTATCTTTCTTTTTTTAAGTTTGGAAACATTTCACCTTAATATGAAAAACTTGTAATAAATGAACTGACCAAACTTTTTCTACAGACTTTAGCCTGCAAACCTCCTAGCACAAACCTTAGTTCAACCTTGCCCCCTTTGAATAGGTAATCCTGAATGCTCCAGGAGGAAAGTCAGATTTCAAAACACTTCATCTTGTTCTTTTCTCTTTTTTTCAGCCTTGGCTTCCCAGGTAATTTGTTACAGAAATCTGGCTGGGCTTCACAGTGGAGTCTGGAGGCCTTGTAGGGGATGACAAAGGAGGAAACAGATCTTGTCTTTAAACAAAGCTGAAGGAAGGGCAGAGAGCCAGTATTTGGCTATATGAGAGGCCTCCATATGCTGGCCCTCCCTGCCCAAACACTGGGGACCATTGTTCAGAGTTTGAGAATCATCACTGCAGCCTGTACTGATGAGTGCAGGAAAAAAAAAAAAAACAACAAAACACCACCACCACCAAAAATTGCCTTCCAAATACTCTTTCATAGAGAGAAATAGAAACTGCAAACAGTAAGCAATATTTCATCATTAGTTATTATAAAATGTTCATGATGTTCTTAGAAGATAAAAGGTGAGGATCTCTCAGGCTTCCCACCCCTGCCTACCTTGATCCACCCATCCTCACCTCACCTGAAAAATAGTTCAAATCGGACTTGTGTACATTACCCAAAGAACGTCCAGATATCCAAGTGTATCTACCTGTGAAATATGAAGGGAAACATGTTCTTCCTTCTTGTCTTCTGTTAAGGAGTTCAGGGAAGACAGTGATATTTACTGAGCTCCTGGCATATGTCAAGGTGTTTTCATGGACAGAATTTAATTTCCATTATGAAACTTTGAGATAGGGATTCTCATGCCTATTGATGTGGAAACTGAGGGTCAGAATGATGAAGAGATGTATTCAAGATCACATAGCAAATAATTGGTAAGAACAGCATCTTAATCTACCTCAATCTACCTTCTTCCTTCCTTCCATTGATTCCTCTTCTAAAACATGAATGGAGAGTAGTATATAGCAAAACTATCACTGGAGTTCCTTAGCTAGTGAAATGGAAAAAATATTGAGCTTATTTTATTTTTTTTCTAAAGATTTATTTATTTTAGAGAGAGAGCACACAGCTGGAGGTGCAGAGGGAGAGGGAGAGAGCATCTCAAGCAGACTCCACACTGAGAGAGGAGCCCGACACGGGGCTTGATCTCAAGACCCTGAGATCATGACCTGTGCCAAAACCAAGAGTCGGAGGCTTAACTGACTGCACCACCCAGGTGCCCCTGAGCTTATTTTAAAATCAGTTAATCAGGTCTGGTTCTTTCCTCCTAAGAGACAACATAGACTGGTAAAAAGCCCTAAAAAATGAAGCCTTGCTGGTATTTGAAAATGACCACATTTTTTCAATAGGTGTCAGTGGATCAAATTTTGCCTTTCCATTGAAATCCCTGGGAAAGTAGAAAATACCACCTTTCCTCAAACCATGAGACCTGTCCAAAAAAAAAAAAAAAAATCCCAAACAAATAAAAACTCCCTGCCTTTCTTTAGAAAATAAACACAATCATTCTTGACTCACGAATATGTGGAGATCAGTTGAATTACATGTCTTAAGCAATTTTTTTTAAAGATTTTATTTATTTGACAGAGACATAGTGAGAGAGGGAACACAAGCAGGGGGAGTGGGAGAGGGAGAAGCAGGCTTCCCGCGGAGCAGGGAGCCCAATGCGGGGCTCATCCCAGGACCCTGGGATCAGGACCTGAGCCGAAGGCAGATGCTCAACAACTGAGCCACCCAGGCGCCCCATGTCTTAAGCAATTTTTTGCCAGTAAGTGAAGTTAGCAAATGATTACTTAAGTATGATAGACTGTTCTTTATAGTGTACTTTCTACTTTTCTTGTTTGTTTGAAAATTTACATTAACAAAAAGATTTGTTTTAATTTTTTAACCATTTTTATTTACGTCTATATACAATGAAATGACAGCTCTTAAGTATACAGTGTGATAAGCCTCAGCAGTTTCATATATGTATGTCAGCCGCACCCTACAACAATACAGAATACTACCTGACCTTCAAAATATCCCTTAAACCCCATCCCAATCAATCCTTGCCTACCCCCACCTCCGCAGACAACCACTGTCCTGATTTCTTTTGCCATAGATTGACTTTGCCTATTTCACAAATTCATACAAATGGAATCATACAGTATGTACCCTTTTGTCTCTGTCTTCTTTTACTCAGTATAATGATACTCAGGCCCAACCAGGTATCCAAAGTTTTTTAGATTTTGTTTTTCATTGCTGAGTAGTATTCCATTGTTTGGACATACTGATTTTATTTATTCATTCTCCTGCTGATGGACATTTGGGTTGCTTCTAGTTTGTTCCTTTTCTAGTTGTCCAGGCTGAGGGTGGGAAAAGAGAAAACAAGGTAAATTATTTGGAAATCTGATTTTCTTCCTCAAGTATTCAGGGTCAAGAGTAAAACTACCGTGAACATCCAGGCACAAGTCTGTTCTGTGTCCAGTGTTTCCGTTTCTTCTAGAAGTGTATTTGCTGAGTCATTGGGTAGATGTATGTTGGACTTATGAGAAACTGCCACACTGATTTTCAAAGTGGCTGTACAATTTTACATTCCCACTAGTAATATAGAGAGTTCTGTTGCTCTGCATTCTTGCCAACATTTGGTGCTTTCAGTAGTGGTATCTCGTCATAGCTTTCATTTGCATTTCCTCGATGATTAAGGATGTTGAGCAATTTTTTCACGTGTTTATTGGCATCTCTTCTATTGTGAAGTGCCTGTTCTAGTCTTTTGCCCACTTTACTTAATTTTTGTCTTAAAAATCGTGTAATCTCAACCCACAGATATAACCATTATTAACATTTTGGATTTTTTTCCATGCATTTACTTATTTCCACAAATATATTCTTTACAAAAAATGGATTCATATTTATAAAGTGTTCTGTAACCTGTTTTTTTTTTTCATTTAGCAATTGGTCATGAACATCTTTTCCTATCAATAGATATGCTTCTATGCCATCGTTTTTTTTTTTCCAAAATGTTCATTGCAGCTTTATGCACAGTAGCCCAAACAGGAAACAACCTTTCACTTGGTGAGTGTATAAACAAAATATGGTGTCTATCTATGCAATAGAATACTACTCAGCAATAAAAAGGGATGGACTACAGATAAATGCAACCTACAGACAAAACAATTATGCTGAATAAAAGAAGCCAGGCATAAAAGTGTAAATATAAACTGTAGCGAGAATGCAAATACAGTGACTAAAAAAACTTGGGGCTGAGGGATGGACTGCCAAGAGGCAAGATGAAACTTAGGAGAGTGGTGAAAATATTCTCCATATTGATTGTATATGTAGTTTCACTCGTATATGGATACATCAGAACTCACCAAATTGTACATTTTAAATGGAAGCCTATTGTAGGCAAATTATAGTTCAGTAAAAAGCATTGTTGAGGAGATGCATTATAGGATACAGGCTAGGCAATGAGGGAAGTGGGGCAAGCATGGCCAACACAATTAGAGAAGAATTAAGTAGTAAGAAGCCTGAAAGGATTGGAAGTTGAGATTAGAAAGTATATAGCAGAGTTTAGTTTGCAGAAGAAATAGTTTTAAGTTGAATTAAGCCTCATTAAATTAAGCTGAAAGGGCAATTCATTGCCTCATAGCGTACAAAAAAAAAAAAAGAGCAACAGGAATCAGAGACTCAGTTAAAGCCAGGACTTAATCTTTAGTTCCATGATCTTTGATACCACCTTACTGGGAGGGTAGGGGAGAGGTTTGGGGTACCTCATTATAACTTCATGAGGATGGAGATTTAGGCTCCCTACTTGGCCTTGCTGTTGAGGATGGGGGTGGGGTTGCAATTTTATCTGGAATATTTGGCTGGAGTAGAGTTATTGTCCAACAGTTTTCTGTCTTCTTAGGCTGTCCCCTTTTGGCCCTTTGACTAGAGCCAGCAGGTTTTTCTGGGGGGTGGAGGGTGCACACGTGCACACTCATTGGCGTTTTCAGGTTGCTGACTTCACCATCTAGTCTGGGATATATGAGACAAAAAGAAAACCCAGGAACTCACCACCTTGTTCCTCAGGTTCCTGAGATCAACCGCTGGTCTGCCTTCTCTCCATCTTTTGGCCCCTTTATCTTTGTTTTATGTAGAATGTCCAGAGTTTTTAGCTGTACTTATTAGCAGGAGGAGTAAGGGAAAAAATGTGTCTACTCCATCTTTCTGGAAGCAGAAGTCTTTTTGACTACTTTTTAAAAGTTGAGTTGTTCATTGAGTCATAGGAGTTGTTCATGTATTCTAGGTAAAGGTCCTTTGTCAGATATATGTGTTGTGAATATTTTCTCCCATATGTAGCTTGCTTATTCAATGTCTTAACAAAGACTTTTGGTGAACAGAAGTTTAAAATTTTGATTAAGTCCATTTTATCCATTTGTTTTTGTGGGTCCTTGACAAAGAAATATTTACCAATCTAAGTTGCAAAAATAACTCCCATGTGTTTTTCTAGAAGCTTTGTGATTTCAACTTTTACATTAAGAGCTATGATCCATCTCAATTTAATTTTAGTGTTTGGTGTGAATATGAGTTGCAATTGATTTTTTTTCCTGTATACACAGCCAGTTGTTTCAGTACCATTTGATGAAAGTATTTACTTTCCCCACTTAGTTTCTTTGGTACATTGGTGAAAAATCAATATATGTGAGTCTACTTTTGTACTATATTCTAATCCAGTGATCTATTTGTCTGTCTTTATGCCAGTACCACATTGTCTTGATTACCATAGCATTATAGCAATCTTGAAATCAGATACTATACGTCCTCCAAGTTTTTTTTCTTTTTGGAATTACTTTATCTCTGTTAGGCTCTTCATATTTCTATAAAAATTTCATAGTCCATTTGTCATTTTTACAAAAAAGTCTTCTGGGATTCTGAATAGGTTTGTGTTGAATCTTTGGATCAATTCCTGAAGAACTGACATCTTGACAAGAAATAGTATGTCTTTCTGTTTGTCTCCTTTGATTCTCTTAGCAATATTTTAAAGTTTTCAGGGTATCTTCCATATATTTTATTATGTGCATACCTAAACTTTTTGGTTTTTTAATGTTATTCTAAATGGTATTATTCTAAGTTTACTTTTTCAAATGTTCATTTGCTAATATATAGAAATACAACTGAGTTTTGTATTTTGACCTTGTATCCTGAAATCATCCTAAATTCACTTAGTACCTATAGTAGCTTTTGTTAAGTTGCTTAAGATTTTCTATATACATGATCATATCATCTGCCAATAAGGACAGTTTTACTCATTCATTTACAGTTTAATGTCTTTTATTTCTTTTTCTTATCATATTACACTGTTGAAGACCTCTGGTAAAGGTATTTCAGACCTCTACCAGGAGTGGTGAGAGTGGACATACTTGCCCTGATCTTCATGTTAGGGGGGAAATGTTTTAATTTTTCCCCCATTAAGTATGTTGCTAGCTATAGATTTTTAAATAGAAATCCTTTATCAGGTTGAGGAAGTTTCCTTTTATTTTGTGTTGAATTTTGTTGAATGCTTTTCCTGCAGCTATAGAGATGATTATATGATTTTCCTTTTTTAGTCTTTACACTGCATCAATTTGTATTCAAATATTAGACTAACATTACATTCCTGGAATAAATCCCATTGAATCATGATGATTACTCTTTTTTCTATGTTGCTGGGCTCAATTTGCTAAAAGTTTGTTAAGGACTTTTACATCCATGACAGTATTGGTCAGTGGTTTTCCTTTTTGTAATGTCTTTTTTTTTAGCTTTGATATCAGAGTAACTCTGGTCTCATAAAACAGGTGTAAGTGTTCCCTCTCCTCTATTTTCTAAAAGGAATCGTATAGGATTAGTACTATTCCTTCCTTCAGTGTTTGAGATAATTCATCAGTAAAGTCTTTTTTGTGTGTATGTAAGTTGTCTTATTTTATTTCTTTCAGGAATTAAAGTCCTCCATGACTATTGTCCAATATCTGAAAACAGCTATTTTATATATTTTATCTAGTTCTTTGGGGGTTTATAGTGGGAGGGCTTTGTGGTACCAATTACTTCATCATGGCTAGAACAGAATATCTAGTAAGAAGTTTGTTTTAATTGATGCTACTATTAAAATAATTCTAAATTCAATAGATTCAATATTACCCTGATATTGAACCTACCTCAATAGGTTGTATTAATAACATTTCTGTTGAATTTACCCCCAAATTAAGTATTAATATAATTTGTATAATTCAGTATTAGCAAAGACTAGTACACTGAACAACAGACATGTACTCATCACCTAGTCAATAATTAAAATTATTTTTGCTCGCTTCAATTTTGATATGCTTTCATATTTGTATGGGATAAAAAATAGTAAAGTCACAGGTAGAGTTATTTTGCATTACTCTAATATGCTCCATGAGTGTGTTTTGCATTTCATCCATTATGCTTAATAATAGTAGATGAAAAGTTTGAAACTCATTATTTAGAGATATGTTTCAGAAAGGTTATTGCTTAAATGTGGAAACCTTTTCTAATAAAATAAATGTAAATGTGTGTATGATTCTGGTATCTTGGCAGAAACAAGGTGTTTCCCAGGAGAATACCTGAGAACTTTGCCATTATATCTGCATCTTCTGCATGGCTTTGACCCTGATGATTCTCATCATGGGATTAGACTATGTGGAAAGCAGTCATTTTCCAAAATGATACATAATATCCAGGTTAATATCCATTAAGGATCATGCTGGAAACCTAATCCTTGGCTTATCAGGCCTGCTGCAGCCTAAATCTACTTTCTTAGACAGTCAAAGTACTTCAACTTCCTTTTGGAAATTAAGTGGGAATAGTAAACGAATGATAAAGTAAAATTAAAAACCCCTGGCCATTGTGGTTCTAGGGTAGGTGAAATCATTTAGCCTATCCTGAGTTAAAGCACCCCCACCCAACCCTTTGGACTATCCAAGATCTGAAGACCTGTATCCCACTCCTGGATCCAAAGGGAGAAGTCCTCAGAGCTAAGGATTGCCATGGCTATTCTACTGTGAACTTTGAAGCAGGAGTAGATTAAAAACAGCACAACCAAAAACTTTCTGGCATTTAGATTGTTATATTGCCACTGTAATTAAAGGGTCATGTCATATCCTTTGAAAAATCTCTTTTTTTTAAAGATTTTATTTATTTATTCATGAGAGACGGGGGGAGAGAGAGGCAGAGGGAGAAGCAGGCTCCCAAGGAGCAGGGAGCCCGATGTGGGACTCGATCCCAGGACCCTGGGATCACGACCTGAGCTGAAGGCAGACGCTCAACCATCTGAGCCACCCAGGCGCCCATCCTTTGAAAAATCTTAAATGATTTTACAATGCAGAGAACATGTAAGAACATGCTGTTTAGCACTGCGGAAAACTTTTTTAAAAAGCACATTATAACTTAATGAAACAATATGTTCCTTTGTTGATAACTCTGGTGAATAATTCTAGCACTGGTGAATTTTGGCAGTCATTACTCTAGACCTTTTCACACCACAGTCCTCATCAAAATTAACCATTAGAACAATGATGGGAGTGGGAGGCAGATCAAAAAATCTTGGTGATCTCTGCCGACAAATTTATAATAAAAAAGATTGATGGTTTATTTAATGTAGTGGATTACAAGTCCCAGGTGCTTCAAAATTACCAGGAGCCTTTAAAAATTCAAAGGCCCAGGCCTCATCCCCAGGTATTAGGATTTGATTGATCTGTCTCTATGGATTTACCTATTTCTGGCCATTTCATAAAAATGGAATCATACAATATATGACCTTTTGTGACTGACTTATTTGACTTAACATAATATTTTCTAAGTCATATATACTGTAGCATGAATCGGTACATCGTTCCTTTTTGTGACTAAATAATATTCCCCGGTATGGATATAACACATTTTATTTATCCATTCATCAGTTGATGGACATTTGGATCATTTGCATTTTGGCTGTTAGGAATACTGCTGCTATGAACATTTATGTACAAGTCTTTGTGTGGATATATATTTTCAGTTCTCTTGGGTACATATTTAGGGATCAAATTATTGAGTCATATGGTAATTCCCTTTTTTTAAAGATTTTATTTATTTATGAGGGCGGGGACAAGCAGACACAGACTCTGTGCTGAGCACAGAGCCTGACGTGGGGCTTGATCCCATGACCCTGAGATCAGGGTCATATGGTATTCTATGTTTAACTTTTTGAGGAACTGCCAAATGGTTTTCCAAAGTGGCTGCATCATTTTACGTTCCCACCAGCAGTGTATGAGTGTTCCGATTTCCCCATTCTGTCCCCAGTAACACTTGTTATTATCTGTCTTTTTGATTATAACCATCCTAGTGGTTATGAAGAAGTGATATATTTTTTTAATTTTTAATTTATTATTTTTAAGCTTTAATTTTGGTATAGTTAACATACAGTGTTAAATTAATTTCAGATGTACAATATAGTGATTCAACAATTCCATATATTACTCAGTCTCATCAAGATAATGTATTTTTAATGCCTCTCACCTGTTTCACCCATCCACCCACCCCCACCCCTCTGATAACCATCAATTTATTCTCTGCAGTTAAGAGTTGGTTTTTTGGTTTCTTTTTTTCTTTGTTTGCTTTGTTTCTTAAATTCCACATATGAGTGAAATCATATGTCTTTCTCTGACCGATTTCACTCAGCATTATACTCTCTGTATACTGTCTAGCTCTATATATGTCATTGCAGGTGGCAGATTTCATCCTTTTTTATGGCTGACCAATATTCCACTGTATGTATCTACCACTTCCTTATTCATCTATGGATGGGCACTTGGGCTGCTTCCATAATTTGGCTATTCTAAATAATGCTGCAATAAACATAGATGTGCACATATTCCTTCAAATTAATGTTTTCATGTTCTTTGGGTAAATATCTAGTAGTGCAATTACTGGATCATAGGGCAATTCTTTTTTTAATTTTTTTAGGAACCTCCATACTGTCTTCCACACCAGCTACACCAGTTTGCATTCCTACTAACAGTGCGTGGGAGTTCCTTTTTCTCCCTATCCTCATCAACACTTGTTGTTTCCTGAGGTTTTGATTTTAGCTATTCTAACAGGTGTGAGGTGATAGCTCATTGTGATTTTGATTTGCATTTCCCTGATGATGAGTGATGTTGAGCATCTTTTCATGTGTCTGCTGGCCATCTATATATCTTCTTGGAGAAATGTCTATTCATGTCTTCTCCCCATATTAAATTGGATTATTTGGGTTTTTTTTGTTGTTGTTGAATTGTATAAGTTCTTTGTATATTTTAGATACTAGCCCTTTATCAGATATGTCATTTGCTAATATCTTTTCCCATTCAGTAGGTTGTCTTTTAGTTTTGTTCGTTGTTTTCTTCGCCATGCAGAAGCTTTTTATTTTGATGTAGTCCCAATAGTTTATTTTTGCTTTTGTTTTCCTTGCCACAGGAGACATATCTAGAAAGATGTTGCTATGACCAATGTCAGAGAAATTACTACCTGTGCTCTACTCTAGGATTTTTATGGTTTCTGGTCTCACATTTAGGTTCTTAATTCATTTTGAGTTTTTTTTTGTGTGTTTGGTTCAAGAAAGTGGTTCAGTTTCATTCTTTTGCATGTAGCTGTCCAGTTTTCCTAACACCATTTGTTGAAGAGACTGTCTTTTCCCATTGCATATTCTTTCCTCCTCGTTGAAGATTAATTTACCATATAATTATGGGTTTATTTCTGGGCTTTCTATCTGGTTCTATTGATCTATGTGTCTGTTTTTGTGCCAGTACCATACTGTTTTGATTACTACAGCTTTGTGATATAACTTGAAGTCTGGAATTGTGGTACCTCCAGTTTTGTTTTTCTTTTTGAGATTGCTTTGGCTATTCAAGGTCTTTTGTGGTTCTAAACAAATTTTAGGATTTTGTTTTAGTTCTGTGAAAAATGCTGTTGGTATTTTGATACGGATTGCATTAAATTTGTAGATTGCTTTGGGTAATATAGATATTTTAACAATATTTTGTTTCCAATCCATGGGATATCTTTCCATTTGTTTGTGTTGTCAATATTATTTACCATGTTTTATAGTTCTCAGAGTACAGACCTTTTGCCTCTTTGGTTAAGTTTATTCCTGGGTATTTTATTATTTTGATGCAATTTTAAATGGGACTGTTTTCTTAATTTCTCTTTCTTCTGCTTCATTATTAGTGTATAGAAATGCAGTAGATTTCTGTACATTGATTTTATATCCTGTGACCGTGCTGAATTCATTATCAGTTCTCGTAATTTTTTGGTGGGATCTTCAGGGTTTTCTATATATAGTATCATGTCATCTGCAAATAGTGACAGTTTTACTTCTTTACCAGTTTGGATGAATTTTTATTTCTTTTTCTTGTCTGAGTGCTGTGGCTAGGACTTCCAGTACTATGTTGAATGAAAGTGGTGAAAGTGGATATCCTTGTCTTATTCCTGACCTTAAGGGAAAAGCTTTTAGTTCTTCCCCATTGAGTAGGATGTTAGCTGTGGGTTTTTCATACATGGCCTTAATTATGTTGAGGTATGTTCCCCCTAAACCTACTTTGTTGGGGTTTTTATCATGAATGGATGTTGTACTTTGTCAAATGCTTTTACCGTATCTATTGAGATGATCATATGGTTTTTATTCTTTCTCTTGTTGATGTGATATATCATCTTGTTTGATTTGCAAATATTGAACCACTCTTGTATCCTGGAAATAAATCCCACTTGATCATGGTGAATCATTTTTTTTTTAAACACAATTACTTTATTGACTTCTTACAATCAAATGCTGCCAACTACCGTTACTTCCACTCATGCATCAGTAAGGTGAATCATTTTTTTTTAGTGTATTGTTGGGTTGGGTTTGCTAGTATTTTGTTGAGGATTTTTGCATCTGTGTTCATCAGAGATATTGGCCTGTAGTTCTTTTTGTGTATGTGGTGTCTTTATCTGGTTTTGGTATCAGGGTAATGTTGGCCTCCTAGAATGAATTTGGAAGTTTTCCATCTTTTATTTTTTGGAAAAGTTTGAAAAGAATAGGTATTAACTCTTCTTTAAATGTTTGGTAGAGGGCGCCTGGGTGGCTCAGTCGTTGAGCGTCTTGCCTTCGGCTCAGGTCACGATCCCAGGGTACTGGGATCGAGTCCCGCATCGGGCTCCCTGCTCAGTGGGGAGCCTGCTTCTCCCTCTCCCGCTCCCCCTGCTTGTGTTCCTTCTCTCGCTGTGTCTCTCTCTGTCAAATAGATAAATAAAATCCTTAAAAAAAAAAAAAATTAAAAAAAAAATAAATAAATGTTTGGTAGAATTCATCTGTGAAGCCATCTGGTCCTGGACTTTTGTTTGTTGGGAGTTTATTGATTACTGATTCAATTTCATTGCTGGTAATCAGTCTGTTCAGATTTTCTATTTCTTCCTGCTTCAGTTTTGGTAGTTTATATGTTTCTAGGAATATCTCATAGTTTGATTTGCATTTCCCTTGTGACTAATAATGTTGAGCATCTTTTCATGTACTTATTGCTCATTTATATATCTTCTTTGGGGGAATGTTTATACAAAATCTTTTAAATTGGATTTTTTTTTTTATTGTTGAGTTGTAAGAGTCTTTATATATTTTGGATACTGGAGTATAGATAGATATCAATAGCTAGATATCAATAGATGTATTGATATATAATATCTGATATATGACTTACAAGTATTTTTTCCCCCATTTTATGGGTTACTTTTCACCTTCTTCTAAACTCTTTGATGCACAAGTTTTTCATTTTGGTTAAGTCCAGTTTTACTTTTTTCTTATTTCTTGTGCTTTTGGTATCAAATCTAAGAAACCATTGCCTAATCTATAATCACAAAGATTTACATTTATGTTTTCTTCTATAGTTTTATAATTTTACCTCTTATATTTATGTCTTTAGTGCATTTTGGGTTATTTTTTGCATATGGAATGAAGTAGGAATCCAATTTAATTCTTTTGCATGTGGATATCCTGTCAGTCCAACACTGCTCATTGAAAACTTTGTTTCTTCCCCACCAAATGTCTTGACACCCTGTCCAAAACCAGTTCACCATAGACACATGGATTTATTTCTAGACTCTTAATTCTGTTTCATTTATCTGTACATCTATCCTTATGCCAGTACCACGCAGTCTTGATTACTGTAATCAGCTTAAAATCAAGAAGGGTGACTCCTACAACTTTTTTTTCTTTTGTTTTGTTTTGTTTGATATTGTTTTGACTATTCTGGGTCCCTTGTATTTCCATGTGAATTTTAGGATCAGCTTGTCAAATTTCTATCAAAAAGAGACAGGCTGGATTTTGATAGGAATTGCATTGAATCTGTATATCATTATGAAGAGTATTGCTATCTTAACAATATTAAGACTTCTAGTCCATTGACCTGAGATGTTTCCATTAACTTAGGTCTTCTTTAATTGCTTTCAATGATGTTTCATAAAAGTTTTCAGTGTATAGTATTGCAACTCTGATATTTTTTACAGTTCTTCAGATAATTATAATGTGCAGCCAGTGTTGAGGATCATTGCCTAATGTCCATAAGATTGTCCCCCCAAATCACAAATCTTAGGTTAGCTGTCCATATATGGCCCTGCTAAGAACAGGGAAGGGGGGTTTACTTTGACTAAGATGTCCCACTTCTGAGAGATGTCCATTTCATGATATTTCATAAGAAAATCTGGTAGTAAAATGTAATTATACAAAGAATCCTAGAGTTTCAAAATCTTGAGAGGCCTGAGAATTAATTTGTGCTGTCCCAGAGGGGTGAGAGTCCTTCTGACTTTAATGTCTACTAAGAGTGAATGTACATTGAGCAACCTTCATCAATAACCCATACCCATGTTAAATAACTCTCCCCTTTGAAAATATCCTCACCCACTACCTCTGCTTTCCTATTTATAATTAGATGTTTAACCCCCTGGGCTTTCCATCCCATCTGTACCCAAATTATGATATGTCTCAATTCTGATTATTTTAACTTAAGGCCATTTCTCAGTGGATCTGAGGAACATCTGTTCACTATTTCTAGTACAAAGACTAGAAAGCCTTTGTTGTTTGTTTTTGTTATTGTTGTTTGGTTGGTTTCTTTTGGGTTAGTTTGGTTTTTTCCTTTGGCTTTTGATTTCTGCCCTTCTCACATGCAACACCTTCAAGGCTTGACGAAATCACTATGAGATCTAAAGGAAATGAAATGTCCTCTCATATTAATATTACATTTTGTGACCCCATCCATGGCTAAGTGAGGCTGTGGGTAGCTGGAGACTTTGACTTAGGATGCTATTGTAACAAGCGGTCAGGTTATCTCTGAGGAAACTTTGGAATAAATAACATATCGATCCACTTGTGACAGCTGCTCATCTTCCTCTTCCTAGCTCTAGACCTCAGGGTCTTTCTGGGTCCTGATACCATCTACACATCTGCAATTCTAGTTTACATGAAATACCTGAAGATTGAAGAGCAGTGTAGATTTTCTGGAATACCAATGAAGAAATTATCTGTTCAGATGGGACTGAACTATAGGCCCAAGGCCCTCATCTTTTTCCCACTTCACAAATGATAGATGATGGTTACAACCACGCCACTCCTTCATGCTCTATCAAGACACTGAAAAAAGTCAAAATAGTATAGCAAAGATAAGAAAATAGTACTGGGCGCCTGGGTGGCTCAGTTGGTTGAGCGACTGCCTTCGGCTCAGGTCATGATCCTGGACTCCCAGGATCGAGTCCCGCATCGGGCTCCCTGCTCGGCGAGGGGTCTGCTTCTCCCTCTGCCCTCTTCCCTCTCATGCTCTCTATCTCTCATTCTCTCTCTGTCTCAAATAAATAAATAAAATCTTTAAAAAAAAAAAGGAAAATAGTACTAGGATTTTTTCTTGATTTAATATTAATACATCATTTTATCCATCTATTAAATCAGTCATTTGAAATTTCAAAAATTATAATAAAGCATGGGAAAGCACAGGGCTACTCTAATTTTTAAACTTTATTTAAAATGCAAAACAAGTTTTTTTAGCACATTTCTCCACAGGTATATCAACAGGGCAAGTGAGTGTTTCAATTGAAGAATAAGCTTGGATAAAACTTGTTTTAACATTTTAATGTGCCATCTGTTGAATTTTTAAAAAACTAGCATTAATATCAATAACGTTAATGCAAACATTACTTTGGTAATAATATTTTATCATGTCATAATAGAAATGTTCATAGCACCATTCTTGTTTATAAACTATTTATGTGTACTTTGTCTATTCTTTGTTTATATTCTACTATATATCCATGTTTCTCATTTTTAAAAAAGTGAGAAATTTTCTCATGGGAAAATGAGAAAACAATCCATTGCAATGATTTTCAATTTTCCTACTTTGTAGTAGTATGTCATTACTAAGGGCTGATTTGGCCCTTTGGAGAAAATGAAGCAAGCAGTATGACTATCTTTTCCCACGGGGGAAAAAAAAGCACACTACCAACACTGAAGGCACAATCCATGAAAGAAATAATTGATAAGCTGAACTTCATTAAAATTAAAAATGTCTGCTATGCAAAAGACAATGTCAAGAGAATGAGAAGACAAGCCACAGACTGGGAAAAAGTATTTCCAAAAGACACATCTGATGAAGTACTGTTATTCAAAATATACAAAGACCTCTTAAAACTCAACAATAAGCAATCAAACAACCTGATTAAATAATGGGCCAAAGATCTTAACAGGCACCTCACCAAGGATGTACAGATAGCAAATAAGCATATGAAAAGATATTCCACATTATATGTCATTAGGGAAATGCAAATTAAAACAGCAATGAAATGCCACTACACATCTATCAGAATGGCCAGATGCAGAATACAGACAACACCAAATCCTGGTGAAGATGTGGGACACCAGAAACCCTCATTCATTGCTAATGGGAATGTACAATGGTACACCTACTTTGGAAGACAGTTGGGCAGTTTCTTAGAAAACTAAACATACTACTCTTACCATATGATCTAGCAATCAAGCTCCTTGGTACTTGCCCAAAGGAATTGAAAACTTACATCCAACAACCAACCTGCCTACAGATATTTTTAGCAGCTCTATTCATAATTGCCAAAACTCGGAAGCAACCAAGATGTCCTTTAGGAGGTGAATGGATTAATAAACTCTAGCATATCCAGACACTTCTTTTTAATGCTAAATGGAATATTATTCGGCATTAAAAAGAGATGAGTTATCAAGCTAAGCAAAGACATAGAGGAAGCTTAAATGCATGTTAATAAGTAAAAAAAGCAAATCTGGAAAGGCTACACACAGTTCGATTCCAACCATATAACATCCTGGGAAAGGCAAAACTATGGGGACAGTAAAGATCAGCAGTTGCAGGGGTTGGAGGATGGAGGGACAAATGAACAGGCAGACCACTGAGGATTTTTAGGGTAGGAGAAATACTCTGGATGATACTGTAGTAATGAATACATGTCATTATACAAACCCATAGAATATACAACACCAGAAGTGGACCCTAATGTAAACTATGGACTTCAGTTCATTATCATGTGTCAATGTAAGTTCATCAACGGTTACAGTGTACCTCTCTGGTGAGGGCTGTTGACAATAAGGGAGGCTATGTATATGTGGGGCAGAGAGTATATGGGAAATCTCTGCCCCTTCCTCTTAATTTTGCTGTGAACCTACAACCGCTCTAAAATATTTAAAATATCTAAAATCTTCAAAATTAAAAAAAAAATTTAAGCATACTACCCATGAAAGAAATAATTTTGAATCTGCTCTGATTTTCTTAAAATCCCAAGCTGACACAGTATTTCACTACTATCAGTAAAACATTAATTGCAACATGCTTCACAGTTAACTGAGGCTAAGTTTCTCTGGTCTAGACTAATGGTCTCCATTTTTTTTTTTTTTTTTGCAAGTATCCCTGCCATTAAAAAACATGAGGATGAACACCCCAATATAGGTATGTATATTTATTTAAAAATTATATGTATGTAGCACTGTGCTTACATATTCTGTACACAGAGAGAATAGAAGGTTTTAAAAGGTGACATGAAAATAAATATAAACTGAAACTTTAATATCTTTTTCCTCCAACCATATGGATCATATTGCACAGACTTTGGCAAGTTTATTTTTCCCTCCCACTTCTAGAAAAAATAAAGCAGGGAGCTATTTGTGGATCCACCAGGGAGTACAATTTCTGGCCTCAATTTTTTCTGTTTGGTAAAGGACCTTAAAACTACTAAAGAGCAGGTCAGATGTTTGCCTATGCACGTAATCTGTGCTACATGGGTGTTAGAAGACCTTTGGTTTCCCTCCAGAAGCTTCCAGATTGGATTGATTTTGACCTGTCGTGTGAACTCTGGAAAGAAGGTGTAAATGAGTCCTTATATAGGCTTGGGCTTTTTCTTTTATTTCCTCCTTTTTTCCCATTGAAGGAATAGCACAGAATTTTATGCAGCTTTCATGGTCTTTTCCTTTTGACAAAACATTGAAATGATGAACATTTATCAATTGTCTGTAACACAAGGTGTGTCATGAGATTCTTCATAGAAGTGTCCATTTGACTTTTGATCCATTCTATGTTTTGTTGTTTTCATTATTTAAGTCTCTAGTATAAATTGTATGGAAATTGCAGTCAACCATGGGAAAGCTTTTATTTCATCGTCAAAGGGGATGGCGATTTGTTTACTTTCCTTGCTTGCTTGTTAAAATAGGTTTTCTTCTAAATACAAAAGCAACACATGGGATGATAAAAAATTTTGGAAAATACAAAAAGCAAAAGAACAAAATTAAAATTTCCTATATTCATATTAACTAAAGATAATACCAAGCTAATCTCTTTTCTCCCCGTGAAAGTAATGTTTTTCAAAATTCGGGTCATATTGCATTTCTTATTTCATTTCATCCTTATTAATTAATGCCTGACCATTGTGAATATGTTTTCATGTGAAAAAATTTTCAAAACCTTTATTTTAAATGAGTGCAAACTATTTCATCAAGTGGATATATTATAATCTAACCATTCCCTTATGATGGATGCATAGGCTGTTTCTAATGTTTTTGTGTGTGCTTTATTTTTTCCCCAACCTTATTGAGCAATCATTGACAAATATAATTGTATATATTTAAAGCATTCAAGGTGATAATTTGATATACGTATACATTTTGGCATGATTACCATCAAGGTAATTGACACATCCATCCTCTCACATATTTAGCTCTTTTTTTTTTTTGTAGCGAGAATGCTTAAGATTACTTTCAGCAACCCCAAGTATACAGTACTGCTATTAACTGTAGTCACCATGCTGCCTCAGAACTTATTCTTCAACTGAAAGTGTGTATCCTTTGATCTACATCTCCCCAATTTCTAATTTTTTGATGTCATCTTTGCAGTGACAAGCATCCTCATATGTATGTGTTTTATTACATTTCATATTATTTGCTTATGACAGATTCCAAGAAGCTCAGTTCCTTCCTTAGAAAGAATTTGAGCATTAATAATACTTTTGATGATATAAAATTGTTTCATTGCTTTATAGAAAGCAGCCATTAATTACACACCAATTAATGATGGATAGAAATGGATGTCAGTCAACATAATTATGGGTACTGAGTATTATCTCTAAAACATTCTCAAGAGAGGTTGACTGGAAAGGGGCATGAGAGAATCTTCTGTAGTTTTGGAAGTGTTCTGTACATTGATTTGTGTGCTTTCACTCTGTGTGTGTGTGTGTATGTGTGTGTACATGCATGCATGCGGGTCAGAAATCATTGAATATTACCTTTAAAATTTGTGTCCATTACTGTATGTATATTATTTCTCAATATGTTTTTTTTTACATTGTATGTATGTTTTATATTTGCCCACTTGACAGATGGGAATAGTATATATATTTTTTCATCTTTCCAAGTGCATCATTATGCCTCAAAGAGGGATCACCAAATTTCTTTGTTTGACCATCAGTACATTTTTAATAATGGGATTTTCCACTGTGGTCAATGAGTGAAAGCCTTATTTGCATTGTGTCTGAAAAATCAACATTAAATCTCCTTGGTGAATATTCTTTTGGAGGGTTGTAACTCATTATCTCTTTTCAGTTTATTCATTGCTTTGTTCAAATGCTATTTTTGTACACTTTCCAGACAACATCTATGAAATATTTTTTAAGAATATTAAAGCTTTGAAACTCTAGGTACAATACCAGGGTTTTTAGTATCTAGAAGAGTGTATCTCAGACTTGAATGCATGTACAAATCCACCTGAGATTCTTTGTGGTGTTTTTTTTAACATATAGCATAGAATTTACCACCTTAGCCATTTTTAAGTGTACAGTTCAGTAGTATTAGGTATGTGCACATATAGCAGATCTCTAGAACTTTTTAATCTTGCACAACTTTTGGGGCACCTGGGTGGCTCAGTCGGTTAAGCGTCTGCCTTCAGCTCAGGTCATGATCCCAGTGTCTTGGGATCGAGTCCTGCACTGGGCTCCCTGCTCAGTGGGCAGCCTGCTTCTCCTTCTCCCTCTGCCTGCCGCTCCCTTTGCTTGTGCTCTCTGTCAAATAAATGAATAAAATATTTTTTTAAAAAATCTTGCACAACTTTATAACTACTGAATGACAAATCTCCATGTCTCCCTTCCCCCAAGCTTTTGGCAACCATCATTCTTTCTGATTCTGTGAGTTTGAATATTCTAGATACCACATATAAGTGGAATAATATGTATTTGTGTATTTGTCTTTTTGAGACTGCCTTATTTCATCTAGCATAACGTCCTCAAGATTCACCCATGTCATTGCATGTGACAGGATTTCTTTTTTAAAAGCAGAATAATATTCCATTATATGTATATATACCACATCTGTTGGTGAGCACTTGAGTTGCTTCCACCTCTAGGTTATTGTGAATAAATGCTGTAATAAACATGGGTGTGTAAATATCTCTTTTAGATCCTGCTTTTATTTATTTATTTATTTTTGGATATAGACTCAGAAATGGGATTGCTAGATCATATGGTAATTCTATTTTAATATTTTTAGTGAACTCCATACTCTTTTCCATTGCAACTGTACCATTTCACATCCATCCCCCTCTCCCCCAACAGTGCACAAAGATTCCAATAGCTCCATATCCCCACCAACATTTGCTATTTTCTTGTTTTTGATAGTTGCCATCTTAACGGGTGTGAGGTGCGGTTTTGATTCCATTTTTTTAATGAGTATTGATGTTGAGCATCTTTTAAATATACTTGTTGGCCATTTGTATATCTTCTTTGGAGAAATGTCTGTTCAACTTTTTTCCTGTTTTTTAATTGGGTTATTTATCTGTTGTTGTTGTTGAGTTGTAGGAGTTCTTTATAGTAGTGGATATCAACTCCTTATCAGATATGTGATTTGCAAACATTTTCTCCAATTCCATGGGTTACTTTTTCATTATGTGGGTTGGTTATTTTGTTGTTGTTGTTTGATATACAGAAGTTTTTAACTTTGATGTCCCATTTGTCTATTATTGCTTTTGTTCCCGGTGCTTTGGTGTCATATTTAAGAAATCATTGCCAGGGACGCCTGGGTGGCTCAGTCAGTTAAGTGTCTGCCTTTGGCTCAGGTCATGATCTCAGGGTCCTGGGATCGAACCTCGAGTTGGGCTCTCTGCTCAGTGGGAGACTGCTTCTCCCTCTGCCTGCCGCTCGCCCTGCTTGTACTCTCTTTCTCTCTGTCAAATAAATAAATAAAGTAAAAAAAATAAAATAAAAAGAAATCATTGCCAATTCCAATGTCATGAAGTTTTCCCCTATGTTTTCTTCTAGGAGTTTTATAGTTTTAGGTCTTTGATTTATATCTTTGATTCGTTTGGAGTTGATTTTTGTATATGGTGTAATGTTAGGGTGTAACTTCATTATTTTGAACGTGGATATCCAGTTTTCCCAACATTTGTTCAATGTCCTTTCCTCATTGAATGATCTTGGCACTGTTGTTGAAAATTCTTTGACCACATATGTGAGGGTTTATTTTTGGGCTTTCTGTTCTATTCCATTGATCTACATTTCTGTCTTTATGCCAGTACCACATTGTTTTGATTACTAAAGCTTTGTAATAAGTTTTAAAATCATGAAATATGAGACCTCCAACTCTGTTTTTGTTTTTTTAATCAAGATTGTTTGACTATTCCAGATCTCTTGAGATTCTATATGAATTTTAGGATGGATTTTTTTATTTCTGTGAAATACACCACTGAGATTTTGATAAGAATTATATTAAATCTGTATATTGCTTTGGACAGTACTGACATGTTAACAGTATTAAGCCTTCCAGTCCGTGAACACAGATATCTTTCTAAGCTTTCTCTCTTATGAGCAGTTTTTGCATATCTTTTACCCTTTCGAAGTCATATTAATATTTTTCATTTTCAGTGTTAATAAACTATATATTAAGGATATTAATGTTTTCTCATTATTGTAGCAAATATTTTCCCCAGCAATATACTATTATTTTATAGAGTATTTTTGGACTATAAATAAAGTCAAACCCTTTTTAAAATGTATGGGACATTCGTATTTTCCTTTTTTTTTTGTATTTTCCTTTTGGCAGATTATCTGTTCATACCGTTTTCATTTTAATTTAGGGATTGGCATTTTTTATAATTTATCTGAAAGAGTTAATTTTATGTTATAGTAGACACCTATTGATTTAACTGCTTAACACCCCTTGTTAGGAATTGGCCTCTCCTCTATCCATTTAGTTGCAGTGGGGCAGCATGGTTTCATAGTGAACTTCTGACCCCCACCTCCACTCTGGCCACAGTCAGTTGGTCCTGGGATAGACATCAATCCAGACTAAGTTATTCACAGCCTTCCCCAGGAATTTGGAATAGAACCAACAGAGTCAGGTCATCCCCATCCAAGTAGCTGGGCAACCTACAGTAAAACTTGGGTGCTTCTGGGGACCATGTGATCACCATGTGCTCTGGGAAACAGAGGATCTGTGGGAAAAGAGAAGTATGAAGTAGAGAATCCAGGGAGTGGGAGGGACAGATACCTTGATAATGTTCTGGTGCCGATTCTAGTAACTGAGATCCGGCTGCCTTCCCACCCTTAGTCAGTTTTAATTTAAGTTAGCTTAAATGGTTCTCTGGCAATTATATTAAAAAGTACTAGTTAAGGGTGCCTAGGTGTCTCAGTCGGGCTCCATGCTCAGTGGGGAGCCTGCTTCTCCCTCTCTCTCTGCTCTTCACCACCCCCTGCCCCATGCTCTCCCTCTCTCTCTCAAAGAAATAAAATCTTTTTTAAAAAGTACTAGTTAATAAGTATATATATTCAGTTTTTTTTTAACAAATAAATACGGAGTACTACCTGCAGGCACTGTTCTAGTCTAGAAATATACCAGTAGTCAAAGTAGACATAATCCTTGTTCTCACTGAGCTTACATTCAAGAAGCAGGCAGACAGGAAACAGAGAAACAAGTAAATGTATAGAATGTCAGTGGGCATTTGTACCATGGAGGAAAATAAAGAAATCCTTTGGGGGAGGGGCAACCCTAATGAAAAACATGACATAGAGGTCTGAAGAAAATGAGGGCGAGATCCTTGAGACAGAGGGAAAAGCAAGAGCAAAGGCCTGGGAATAGGAGTGTGCCTGATGGGTTCATGGCACAAAATGGCCAAGTGTGGCTGGAGTGGAGTAATAGAGGGGAAGCCCAGAAGGAGGCAAGATCAGAGAGGAGGCCAGAGGGTCTTGAGGCCACTGCAAAGACTTTGGCTTCTACTTGGAATGAGATGGAAGCCATTGGAAGAACTGAAAAGAAGAGAGAAGTGATCTGCCATGTTGTAAAAGGATCACTCTGCCTGAACTTCTTTGTCATGTATGATGAAGAAGTGCTTTTCAATTCTGCCTTTATTTAATTTGGATGATGGTATTTTTTACTATACAGAAGTGAGACTGTGGGGCTGTTCAGGCTCCAGGAGTCACCATTCTTCCTCTGTAATTGTGTAACCCAGAAGCCCTGTAAGAGTTGGGTTTGTTGTTGTTTGTTTGTTTTAATATGCTCAAAACATAATCTTTCCTTTTATTATCTCTTTCTTTTTTTATGTTTAGAATGTCCTTCTCTATAAATGTCACTTAATATCTTAATCTGTGTTTTCAAGTAGAATCTTTTTTTTTTTTAAGATTTTATTTATTTATTTGACAGAGAGAGACACAGCGAGAGAAGGAACACAAGCAGGGGGAGTGGGAGAGGGAGAAACAGGCTTTCTGCCGAGCAGGGAGCCTGATGCAGGGCTCGATCCCAGGACCCTGGGATCACGACCTGAGCCGAAAGCAGATGTTTAATGACTGGGCCACCCAGGCACCCCTCAAGTAGAATCTTATATCTTACAGTTATATAGAAATTTTGAACCCAAAATGGAATTAGCTGTGTTTTATTTTCCTTTTCATATAAACAATTAAAAAAAATCATCTGTTGAATAATTCTTCCTTGCACCAGTGGATTATGATATTTATCTCAAAAACACAAACTGATGGATCTCTTTAAGAATTATATTCTATTCTGCTGTATTAGTTTTTCTTTTCATTCTTGTGTCAATACCACAACATTTAAAAATTTGATGTTCTGTGTTATATTTTAATTTTTGTGGAACAAGAAAAATGTTGATTTTCCTCATCAGTCTATTCTTTCATGTCCTCAAATTCCAACAAGAAAACAAAATTCCACTGGGATTTTCTTCAATGGGACTGCCTTAAGCTTATAAATTAATTCGAGAAGGATTTATCTTTATAATAGCCAGTTTTTTCACCCAGGAATATCATCTATGTCTCCATTTATTTCAACTTACTTATGTATATTTCCTACTAAAATTTTGGTCATACAGTTCCTGTATATTCTAGGATGTTTTATGCTTTTTTGCTGCTACTGTCAACATAATTTTTTTCATTAGCGTCTTTCAATCAATAATTGCTCATATATTGGAAAACAAAGCATGACTCTGGATATTTTACTCAATTTCACTTTATTTTGGGGGGGTTCCTTATTTACTCCTAAGTTTACTGCTTAAGTATGTCTTAGTAATAAAGGTTTTCAGTAAGAAAGTCTTCACAGTTTCTTTGATTATCTGTTTTGTAGTCTCAAAACACCAACAAATGGAAAACATGGCTTTGTCATCTCAACACACTAAGACGAATGGAAACTCTTGCTTAAGAAGTCTACATTTCTTTAAAAAATTTTTCCCTACATGAATTTGGCAGATATCTAAGTGGGATCCTCATATGAGCAACCCTAAAGCCTATTCTCTTTCAAATTAACTTATTATGATTTATTTGATAATTATTTCTATTTATAGTTATACAACAAATGCCGAAATATATCTACTTACAAAAAATTAAATATTATAAATAGAACCGAAGTCCCTACTTAGTCTTCACCCTCTATCCTGGCCTCTCCAGAAGTATGTATCTTTCCAGAACTTTTTCCAATACATTTACTCTCAGAAAAGACACAGAGTTGCTCAAATTTAGTTTTACTTTCTGTTTTTTAATACATAAATATTGTCAAACTGTACATATTATTCTGCAATTTACCTTTGTAAATTGTAAATCTCACCAGTACTTCCTTCTTCCATGTTGCATGGTCTTCTACAATATGGCTACACTGGTATATTAGCCATCTCCCATTCATGAATATTTTGGTTGTTTTCTGTGTTTTTGCAATCATAAGACATGTGATGATGAACACCTTGCTTGCTTCCTAGAGTACATAATAAGTGGTAGAATATCAGCTGAAATATTTTGATTTCTCACTGAGTTCCTAACCTATTTTCAAGGTCTTAGATCATTTTCATTATTTTTTCCATAGGTAAACGGTATGGAGACACAGAGTTATCCTCTGAGACTTGAATTGGTTAATTTGGGCCGTTGTTTTCTTTATTGGACAGGGTGATTCCTGGAAACCTCATGGAAGCAAGCTGCTGCTGTTTGTTTTTTACCCTGTGCCGTTTGGCTTGGAACATTTCTGGAGTCGCTCAGTTCATACACATGTAAAGGAGTGACTGTTTCTGGGTACAGGTTGTTTGGTGGTTTTTAAAACCTGGACATGGGCCTCTGTTTTTAGAGGACTCAGTTCTGTGTACCTTGTTCCTCCATACAAAGGAGCTCTATGTAAGGAACCATTCATTACACCTCTCGAATGGGCCATAGGAGAGAAGCGATTTCACTCCCGCCCACTAGTTATTACTCCGAGGCATGGGCCAGAGTTGAAATCAGTGAGAAAAACATTAATCCTACTCCTTTTGCATGATTTAAATTCTGCCCTCCCATATCTCATCAGTACAAATCACCCTAAAACACCCCTTACCCTGTTCCCTGGTGTATCTCTCCTTTACTCCTCATTTCTTTATCCAATGCCATGTGCATTTGTTATATTCCTACCACTCTAGGCAAACCAACGAGTAGCCTATACACTTGGCCTTATGAGAAGGATGATGGAAAGGAAATATCGTAAAATATCTTTGATTAATACAGAGTAAATTTCAACTAAACAAAACCTTAAAATTACTTGCACTTTGGAGTCCTATTGTTCTGGGTTCAAATTCCAGCTTTATTTGTTCATATCATAATAAGCAAATATTTGCCATCAATCCTAAGACCTTGAGCCAGACACTTAAAACTGTTTGAGTCTCAGTTTTCTCATCTCTAAGGTGGGTATAATAATATTTATCTCACATAAAGTGATATGAGTATAAGAGCATGTAGAGAGCACTCAACCAGTGGTAGCTATTACCTTTATGGCAAGTATTTGATATGAAACACCACCAGGTGACATACTTGTCTCTGTATTGATTTAGGCAGATCTCCCCGGTCATTTTTCTAAGGCCCAACAAGAACCTGAATTCTCAAGGAATGCTTCAGCTGGACTTCTCAGACTTGCAGGACGAATGCAGGGAAGTTAATCAAACATCTTAATAAGATCATTAACAATACTCATGGAAAGAAAGGCCTTACTTAATGTCCCCAAAGAGTTCTTTCCTGATTTATGAGACTGGGGTACGCCATTCTCATGACAGCCAAATCTGGTCATTGCCCTCTGCTGCTTCAAGCCTGTCCAGCCTAAACCTGTTAGCCGGGTTACTAGATCTCAGATCCTCTGGATTTGCTTCCCTCTTCGGCCTCTTGCAATGTGTATTCCACATTCCATTCAGATTCACCTTCTCTCTGTTGCTCAAACCCAATGTGTTCTCATCGCCAGGCCACTGCTTTTTCTGTCTGGTACACTCTTCAACGTACCCCCTAACTTTTACTCATTCTCTCTGTGTCACTTGAGATGTCATTTTCTCTGGGTAACATTCTTTGACTTCTCTGAGGCTGGATACCGTGTAGTTCTGTGCGTTCCCATCACTTTCAGAAATTATTTATGTTCCGTGCTCCTCCTGTCATTGCCAATGGTCAATTCATTTGTCTGTATCTTTGACTAAATAATAAGCTCTTCAAGTGCGGGAACTGGGCACCAGCTCTTATCACAGACTGCCACACAGAAGACATAAAATCCATTCTTGAATGTATGAATAAAGAGTGTTAAAGAACAAAAATTCAACTGAGTAAATTTGAAGATCTAATTGGCTTTATTAAGCAATTCACGAATCCGGCAGCAGCCCATCTAGCAAGTGGCTTGGAGCTGTACAAAGGGAAGGTTTTTATGGGAAGGAGGGTGGAGCGAGGAGTTATTAGCAAAAGAAAAGAAAAGGATTGTTTCAGGCAAGGTCACTTTCCCTTAGGGGAAGAGCGAGGGGTGTTATCATGCAAATTACCTCATCTTCCTTTGAGGGATAGAGAGAGCCCAGTGACAGATTACCTCACTGATGCTTATCAGAAAATTCTGGACTGACTGTGAAGACTACATTTCTGGGGGAGGTTGAAACTATAATTAGTATAGGTATTAAGCTCTAGTTTGGGGGCTTAGCCCAAGTGATGCCATTTTGGGCCCGTGGCTTTCTTCTTAGCAATAGATTGGAGCCGGAAAAGGATGTACACTTTTAGTATAGTACTCTGACCAGTTTGTCCAAGTAGAAGATTTACAGTGGGGAGTTATGGGAAGTTAAGATCAGGAAATAAGTTCATTCCAGATTTTAGAAGCTCTTAAGAGTTAAATTAAGTGTTTGATCTTTATCCCGTGAGCACTGAAGAGCTGTTTAAAATTTCACCTCCATGAAATGACATGATTATAAGTTTATTTAGGGATATTATTAATTAATTAAGCAGTGGAGTACTTTATAGAGAAAAAGAGTAAGAGATTGCAGACGGGAGATTACACTTGGAACTTATTTTTTATTTCTATCCATTTCTTAGTCTTATGCTTATTTCTATCCATTGCAACTAATACAATGGCTTGCATTTCACTGATGGTCGGTAACAGTGTCTAAGTGAATGAATAAGGTATATGAAAAAGGACAGATGCACAGGTTTTGGCAAGGAAGATTTGCTAAGACTTGACTGGTTGCTGTGGAAAGGTGTTAAGTAGTTAATAGTTACAACAGTTACTATTGCTAGAAATAGGGGAAACAGGAACAGAATCCAGTTTATGGAAAAGGTGAGCCCAGAAGTCCACACTTTTTGTGTATCTTTTTCCTAGAAGGGATGGACAAAAAGCAAGTCATTCTCAAAATATCCTTAGCCTGAAGAGCAGTTCATAATATCCCCACTGTCTTTCTCACCTCTTGAGTGGCAGGAAGGAAATTGCCAGAAGGTTGAGTGAGTCACCCACAGTCATAAAGCCAGGAGGACATACCCTAGGGGGGCCTAACGCCCTCCTGACATGGTTTTCCTGTGGCTAAGAACATGAAGTCCCCTTACTTGTGCTAAAAAGCAAATCCTGATTTGAATAAGAGCTTCATGACACTCTGGTTATTAATATAAGCATAATATATATATTATATATATTAATATAAGCATAATATAATATAATATAATCTTCAACTTTTCATCTAGGTTGAAGGAGATGAAATTCGAATTGCCTGTAGTGTACTTATAAAGCAATAGTTGAAAGGAAATAAAAACCATGCTGCTCTTAGTAGAATCCTCTGGGTGGTGGTTTTCAGGGAATGCACTCTTGGGTAAAGAAGGGAAATGTGGCAAAAATGGTTAACTTACAGCTAAAGGGAAGGGTGCAAGTGAAACTCGGTGATATGTCGTCCAAGCTGGGGTTAAGTAAATGGCAATCACCCTCCATGCAGGTTTAACCAGTGACATTTTCCCCAAGGCATAAAGATGTTGACTTTCACACATACTTGGCCAGGGGTCTGTGGTTGCCGCCTGCCAGCTATGGGCCATATGCTGCCCACCCAGACAGCCTCCGGAACTCCATTCCCTCACAGATGCCCCAGCTAGGGCACCCTCATGTCAATGAGACTGGCTGCGTCATACATGGGGTAGGCCATGGTTATTCATTCACACACAAATATTGATAGAGTGCCTACTTGTACAATACCGTGCTAAGTCTACTGGAGGTGGGAAAGAACCATAAATACCAACAAGAGTAAAGCATCCCCTGAGCCTAAAAGGAATTTACAGTCTACTCAGGCAGACAAAGCACATCCCTTGAGAAGAAAAACAGCACAAAATTTTAATATAGCATTATAAGAGGTGTAGGAATCCCAAGATACTATGCCCACACTCAACAGTATGTCCAAAAATCAAGAGGTGACCTGAGTTTTTAGGACAGAGATAGAGCTTACTTTTTGTTGGAGGGAAGATCTTATGGAGGAAAGTTGAGCTGGATTCTTTTGCTGTTCTTATTCAAACCTGGCCTGAGGCTAAGCTAAATCATGCCAGATGAGTCAAAGAGAGATAAAACCATTAAACAACAGAGTGCCTGGCTTGCACAACCCAACATCCGGGCTTGAAGTCTTTTTCCTAGGCATGGCCAGTTCTGCTATTGCATAGCCTCAGCCTAGTATTGCATCCTTTACTGTGCTGAGACTTTAAATTTACTGAACTTACTGTTTTAGGACTGGTATGAGCTTTCAGTTGTCAATTATGAAGGATTTTTTTTTTTTAAAGATTTTATTTATTTGACAGAGAGAAAGACAGCGAGAGAGGGAACACAAGCAGAGGGAGTAGGAGAGGGAGAAGCAGGCTCCCCACTGAGCAGGGAGCCCGATGCGGGGCTCGATCCCAGGACCCCGGGATCATGACCTGAGCCGAAGGCAGACACCCAACTGACTGAGCCACCCAGGCGCCCCGTCAATTATGAAGGATTAGACAAATCCCTGGCTAATTAATTAACCAGGAAATGGAAGCCATCTCACCCTAGAATTTGGGATTATTGGGTCACATCAGGGAGGATCCCAGAGACCAACAGAACATGCTAGACCTGATGGGGGACCCTGGCCTAAGACTCTGAAATCAGACCAGAGGTCAAAGGCTGCCTTTTCTGGGCAGAACCTTGGTAGGGAGGAAACACTCTGAGATGGGGTAAAAAGAGTGTTCTCTGCTCAGTCCCTCCTTCTATAAGGGGGAGAAGACAATTTGAGGTATAGAACTGAATAAAGGTGCTCATCTTCTATTCTAATCCAGAAACCCTGAGAAATTAAAAATCCAATGCAAGCTTTCTAACACTATGGTTATTATAGAACCTGGGAGATCAACCAAGGCCTTTCTACTTAAAACCTAGGGCAGTTGTTAGCATACTGAGAAAGGACCCCCATCTAGACGGTGAGGTGTCTGACATGGGCAGAGTGAAGGAAGTGATTTCAGATTAAGAGCAAATCCTCAGAGACAGGTACCACTTGGCCTCTTGTTCACCTGCAAACTCCTTTTCCCTCAAACTTAGTCTCCTCTTGAAGTCTTCCCTGACTGTGTCCACTTTGAGCCACCAGGGTTCCCTACCCCACCCTCCATAATTGCATATCACATGGTAATGCAATGAGTCATTCAACCACATGAATCCCTCTTTAGACAGTAAATTCATGGAAGGAAGAGACATCTTAAACACACTCTATTCCCAGTGCCTACTACATGTCCAATATGTCGTAAGGATTCAATAAAAGTTTATAGACAGAATGAGTCCTTGGGAATAATAGTTGATAAAGTTGTGGCCCAGGGGCATGTTTCTCAATCTGGAGTCCTGGAGCTCCAGACAGGTGTTTTGGGGGTCCCTGTGGAATTGTGGGGCAGAGCACTCCCAAGTGTCCTTTTCCTCCTGTAACGGTCTTTGATCCAAGGGGCTCTGCTTTTGGCTGTTTTAAATAATAGGAGTTTGTTTGTTTGAAAACAGTTTGAAAACTGCCAGAAAAATCTTGGAGGTGGAAAAAGGAAGAGCCTTTGGGACTATATGATACAGTATCAGTGGGACATTGTTACAGGATAAAGGGGAGTCGGGCCACTCAGTAGTGTCGTGGAGCAGGGTCATAGCCACAAGACGGACTGTAGGCCAGTAGAGAGAGGACCTGTAGAAGGAAAAAGGTGGTCAGAGAGATCTTCTGAATCACTCCTCGCTTGGGAGGGCCTCCCTTCAGTCACTGGCTACGGGCCAACTTCCTTAATATAGCAGGCAAGGCCCTACTTCCCTCTCTTGCTCTCCCACTGTCTCACTCTATATTCCAGCTGCTGTACCCTCAAATACAACATGATCTTTCTTGCCTCAGGATCTTTGCACAGGTTATTCCCTCTGCCCGGAAAACTTTCCTCCTCTTCTTTTCTGGGCCAGTCCTTCTTTGAGTTTCCATTGAAATGTCCCTTTCTGACATCCTACCTCCCTCAACCTAGACCAGGGTGGATCCTTTATTCCCTGTATTTCTAAAGATTTTTTTTTTTATTTGAGAGATAAAATGAGATAGAGAGAGAGCATGAGAGGGGGGAGGGTCAGAGGGAGAAGCAGACTCCCTGCTGAGAAGGAAGCCTGATGTGGGACTCGATCCCAGGACTCCAGGATCATGACCTGAACTGAAGGCAGTCACCTAACCAACTGAGCCACCCAGGCGCCCCTCCCTGTATTTCTAATTTAGTGGGCTTATCACAATTGCAATAATCTATTCAAGGACTGCACCTGTCCTTCCAGATGGGTTGTAAGTTCTGAGAGAAGGAAGTTCACCACTGTATTCCCTGCACCTAGCACAGCATCGAGCACCTAGGAGGTGCTCAACAAATTCATAAAAAATGTGATTGACAACCTCTAAAATTGCCCCAGTTATCCCTACCTGCTAGTAGTCACAGCCTGTGTCATCTCTTTACCTGGAGTAGCTTGCTCCAAACCCATAGAATTCAGTACTGTTGAGGGTATGTAATTTCCATGATTAGGTCACAAAAGATGGTAACTATCTCACTTTACATGCTTTGATGAAGCAAGCTTATGTGTTGGAAAAGCTCAAGGGATCATTTCCTGCTAACAACCACATGAGCTTGGGAGTGGATGCTTCCCCCAGTCAGCCTTCGGATGAGATCTCTGCCCTGGTCGACACCTTGATTACAGCCTTGTGAGAGACACTAAAGCTGAGGATCCAGCTAAGCATGCCTCGACTCCTGACCCTTAGAAACTAAGAGGTAATAAATGTGTGTAGTGTTAAGCTACTAAATCTTGGGGGGTAATTTCTTACACAGCAATAGATAACTAATAAGACAAATAAGTGAATAAATCAGTAAGTGAATGGATGAAACTGAAGACCTCACTAAAGGAAAGGGAAGTTAAGACTGGGGTGGGGAGGAAGTGTATCAATGTGCTAAGACAGAGGCAATTGTCTATGCTTCCTGTTTGATTATGTTTCTCTCAACTGTAGAATCTGGAGAGGTTTTGGGGAAAAATCTTCCAAAGTGTTCGGAATCAGAAACTCACCAGGTGAGTAGACATTTTGTATGCCCATGCACTATCTGATATCATTCACGAGAATTTGTGTTTGTAGATGAATAGCAAAAATACATCCTCATTGATACCAGTCTCGATGCAATTTATATCAAAACCTGCAGTCTGGCTTGGGAGGCCTTTATTTTAAGTGGCTGTATTTCAAATCTTGATCCAAGTAACCCTCTCCAAGCATCTTTGTCTCATTTGTATTTGACATTGAAAATGAAAACAGCATTAATAAATTGTGATAGATTAGTGGGCTTTGATTGTGTCTACAGTGCAGATGTAAATAATATAAAATTCTTAATAGAGCTATAAATGATAGCTCTCGTAATTTATAATTTTCCATTGCATTTCAAAATGCTGACACTAACCTTTTTCCTAGATTGGTTTCCTCACTTCAGAGTGATAAAAGAGTGCAAAAAATAATGATATACTTTGGAGTGCATTCATGTTCCAACGTCTACTTTTAATGGAGGCCTACAAAGAAATTCCTTTTCTACCTTCCTAAATCTCATATTTTTCCTGCCCAGTTGTACATGGGAAATATAATTGGTTATGAAATTTCCCTTGGGTTAACCTTGTTTCAATAGGAATTACTAATTACTTTATCACTGAGGCACTGTAACCTGCCCTAACATTTACAGTTTATTTGTTCTCAGATAAAGGGCATTTGTTCTTCCTATTATTTATAATCATTTTCTTAATCTTATCCTAGAAGCCAAATCCCATTACAATTGCTCATTATAAAAAGCTCACGTTTGCTTTCTGGAAATGCATAAATGCATCTAATGGCACGATGTACCTTTGTGTGTATCCAAAAAGAAAGGGAGAAATTTGAAGAAATCTGAATGGTAAAATCTTGAACTTAAAGATGAGTTATGGATTGCTTATTTGAGTTACAAACTTTTTAAAAAATCATCACTGGGGCTCCTGGGTGGCTCAGTTGGCTAAGTCTCTGATTTTGGCTCAGGTCATGATCTCCAGGTTGTGAGATTGAGCTCCACATCAGCCTCTGTGCTCAGTGGGGAGCCTGTTTGAGATTCTCTCTTAGCCTCTCCCCCTGCCCCTCCCCCTGCACTCTCGCTCTCTCAAAAATAAATAAATCTTTAAAAAAGAAAATAAAATCATTATTTACAGAGTGATGCATTGCACTAGTCCTTAAAATGTCTGGCTTGTGTACAAGTTGCAAGAGCAAGATTCTATTTTTTAAACTTTTGAAATTCCAGTATAATTAACATACAGCGTTATATTAGTTTCAAATGTACAATGTAGTGACTCAACAATCCTATATGTTACTTAGTGCTCATCATGGTAAGTGGACTCTTAATCCCCTTCACCTGCTTCACCCATCTCCCACCCATCTACCCTCTGGCAACCATCAGCTTGTTCTCTATAGTTAAGAATCTGTTTTTTGATTTATCTCTTTTTTCCTTTGTTTGCTTGTTTCATTTCTTAAATTCTTAAATGAGTGAAATCATATGGTATTTGTCTTTCTCTGACTGATCTTACTTAGCATTATATTCTCTAAATCCATCCCTGTGGATGCAAGTGGCAAGATTTCATTCTGTTTTATGGCTGACTAATATCCCAAGACCAAGAGTCTTGAAGCTGTGGTACTGGGGCCACCGCCAAGAGGTAATGGATCAGAAGTTAAGATAAAGTAGATATGAAATTGTAATGGGAGCATACTGGGGCTGGAGAGGCACACACCTATGCTCGAGTGGGCTGGGAAAACAGCCTGTGAGTTTCTCACAAACCTCGCCCACTGAGTCACCTTCATCTGCTGCAACAATTCAAACAGTGCTTGAAGAAAAAGGCTTAGTCTTACCAGTGTCCTTGCCCTCTCTTGTGCTTCCATAAGATGGGATTGTGGGGAGGGGTATCTGAACTGAATGACCGTGGGACTAGAATAGAGAGGTTTGGAATCCAAGAAGTGTCCCTGGGTGCTCCGATCCCCACCATTGCCCACTGCCTTCCCTCCTGACCTTTGCATAGACCTAAGTCGACTGTGGGTGTGCTTCATCCACTGGCCTCTTGGCCAGGGTTTGGGGGTGATTCCTGGCTACCTTGGTTCTCCAGGCTCTTGTTAGTGTTAAACCCCTCGAAGCTGTCTTCTATCTAGCTCCTGGTCTAGGTGATTAGCCCATGCTCTCCGCTGTGGGGTCATTTCCCCCTGTCACAGTGGACCAGTCTCAACTCAGCCACTTTTCTTCTCTCTACCTCCATGAAGGAACTTCAGGAGCCCCGCCATACCATACGGGAACGGAGATAGTCACTGTGCCACCAAGTTTACTTAGGAGTGGCTATCTCCTATGCTTGCCGCAGGACAGGCTGCAAGGCAAGGTCATCCCAGAGTCCAAGCCATAAATTAAACAAAACAAAACAAACAAAATGCCCCTGCCCTTGGCATTACTCCCTGCAACTCTCCAGACTTCCCCTAAAATAGAGAGATGGAGAACCATCTAATTGACTTCCTGCCTCAAGTGACTCTAGAGCCTCTTCCCACTATTCATTCAGGTAAGAAGAACTTTTATTTCACTTTTCGAAATACATGAGCTCTCCTTATGGCATATCGTCCTCCTTGCCAACTCCAGCCTCAAGGTTGACTGATCAGATAGCATATGAGGAAGATCCACTTACCCATAAAGGAACTAATTCAGGAGGCATTTTGAAATATTATACCTCTTCTATAAGTCAACAGGACATATATCATCTGATTTGGAATGGTAATTGTAACTTGATTCTTTAAATATACTTAGAAATTCATTAGATGCCACATATGTGTCAGCCTTTAAAAACGATGAGCTTTCTGCCACTTATTGTATGATTCTATTTATATGACATTCAGGAAAAGGCAAAACTATAGGGACAGCAAACAAGTCAGTGTTGCCTAGGGTTAGGGCTGGGGAGAGGAGCTGATGAAAAAGGGACACAAAGGAACTGTTTGGGGTGATGTATCTCGATTGTGGTAGTGGTTACTTGATTGCGTATATTTGTTAAAACTTGTAGAAATGTACACCAAAAGGGGTAGATTTTATTGCACATAAATTACACCTTAATCAACCTGACTTTTACCAAAAAATGATAAGCTTTCCTGTTCCCCAGATTAGAGCTGACACATATTAAGCACTTAGTAAAGAATGCTCTCTTCTACCACTTTGATTGCATTAGCTCATTCAGTTTTCATAGTAACTCTGTTTGGAAGGTACTCTTTTATTATGATCATCTCTCATGTTACTGATAAGGGAAGTGAGACCTAGAAAAGTTAAGTAACTTGCACAAGACCACACAGTGAGTGCAGCTGGAGTTCAAACCCCAGATCCATTTGGTGGCAAAGATTGTGGGTTTCACCACTGTGTTCTTTGGCCTCTCAAGATAAGTAAGTGTAGGCTGATAAATATTTAAGAGGTAAACTGGTCACATTTATGTTTGCCTGTACCTTGCCCTTCCAAGAGTCTTTTTTAGTTCATCACATTTACTCTCGGATCAGAAAGGCAATGGTACACCCCCACCCCAAACAGACACACATCCCAGGAACAGATTTCCCCAGTTGCCCCGGTCTGACATCCTCAGTTAGGGTGAGAGACACATTCCTGTCAGTAGCCTTCAGTGAACTACGAATGAGTCAGATCTTGGTGACTGTTTTTTAGGAGGATCCCCCAGAAAGTTGGCCCTCCTGACCAAGCCCCCAACCTGTGCTCTCCACTGGGGCCCTTGCAGTTCCAACCGACTCACCACTGCAGCCTGGTATGACAAAAATGGCAGACTTGTCTCCTGCTGACAGAGAGTTCCCTTCTCAAGTTCATATTTTTGTGACCTGGGTCTGAGAACACCAGCTCATGCTCCCTCAACAGCAAATGAATGAAGCACTGTGTGCATTAGCGGCTGGTGTTAGCACACCGCAGAAATCAGGGTGTCCAGCAGTCTCCCCAGCTGCTTTTCTCTATAACAGACTGCTTTTCATAAAAAAAATTCTGGAGGTCAGTGTAGAATAGTGGTAAGATAGAGCAAACTTGTGGATTCAGGGTTGGTTCTTGCCTAAGAAAAAAGGGTGCCGAGCCCCACATCTGGTCTTCTGGTTCTTCCTACATGGTATGTATGCTGCAAAGCCCACTTCCCATTAGCAAGGCAGTCAGGGAGTGCACTTTGTTACGACAGAAGCTTTGGGCATGTGCCGAACCCACTGCAGCAGAAATGTAATTGGTCACATAGCAATTTGCTCAGCCAGAGACCTTGGATCAGAAGTAGACAACGCAAACACACTGGAAGGGCAACGATCTACCCCCCCCAACCCCAGCAAATACCACCTTGTGTTTTCATCTTATCTGCTTTACTTAGGGAGCAATTTGGTCCTCCAAGACTTCGGGCGAGTCACCGATGCCCATAGGGCTGGCGGAAGGTGCTTTGGAATCAAGACAAGACCACCTAGGCCACAGCTTAACTCATCTGTCATCAACCTTTATTGGGCCCCCGGGCCAAAAGGCAGGGTTGGTCTACCATCTCACCAATGCACTTGTCCCTTATTCTTACTATTAAGGGGACCGGTTGGTACATTTGGTCAATTTATGATGAAGACAGGGAAGGCTGGGACAGGTTGGGTACGTTTTGGTGGGATGGTGAGAAGGGGAGAAATACAGGAGTCAGGGCAAGGTTGCAGATAGGGAGCCTTTCCTGAGCTGACAGAGAGACTCAGAAAGATGCTGTTGAAGCCAGGGACATCTTGGCACTGAAAACAGAGGATAAAAAAATAGTCAAGGAGATCCTTAAAGAACAAATTTTGTCTGTTCTTGGTTTGGCCTGGGATAGAACCTCTCTGTGCTACTCTAAATTGTTACCAGTTGTTTGTACCTCTCTATAAGGGAGTTTTCCCTTTTTTCTGGAGAAACCATGAAAATACCGGACATCTGATGGGAAAGGTCATGGTCAAGGGAATAAATGACCGAGAGGAGTGAAGACTGGAGACAAAAAGCAAAATGTTGCTTATATTTACCTTTGCAGCCCAAGCATGAAGGATAAAGAATATTCAAAACTGAGTGGGACTGGCACAAAGCAGCCGAAAGATCAGCCAAGATGCCAGCAGAAGGCCAGTCTTCACTCCCGAACAGTGGCTGGAGAGATCAAGCAATGGGCCCTCCTGGAATTTTATCTCCTCAAACATTAGAAATCACATGCTTGAAACCTAGAAAGCCTTCTTACATGTTTAAATAGAAAAGAATATTGCTACATTTAGAGTCATCCCTTTTCCTGTTTCTTAGAAATCTGTTTTGTTATTTCAGTCCTCTTAAATCTCGTTGCTTCCATAATCTTTTATTCCATTTAACAGATAGCTTTTGGGTGACTACCTGTGCAAACCTCTTTGCAAAGCTTATTGCTACCAGTGGGAAAAGATGGCCGTTTCCTAAAATTGCTCTGTGCTCTGCTCAGGCCATTATGAAAGAAACATTATTGTATTCAAAAACCGAGCGCCCACTGTATACAAAGCCCCGTGCTGATAAGGGAGGACTGTGTTTATCCAGAGTCATGCTGCCCTAGCAGTTCTGAAGATTGGGAATCCCTGATTGAAAGGAAATGCCATGCGATGGGAAACGGCGTTATGAAGTTTCCATTTCCGTGATTACTTGCACCCTCTGCAACCTTCCCCCGCCCAACTTCGTTTTTTTCTCATCTATAAAATGCACAAGATCACAGTTCATTGATTTAGGTAGTCTGTTCATTGATTTGTAAACATGGATCAAGATGCCAGACCATCATTTGTGCAAATTGGCCTTGCTCAAAGCCATGGAAACTAAAATAAATCAGCCCTTGGGCCAGCAAGCGGTCAGCATGACCTCAGGAGGCAGGGACTGGGTGCTCCTCATAAGCCTTCTCTATGCTCCTCCCCATGCTAAATCAGGGTTCACTGATGCCTTACCCTGCCCTTTTGGTCTCCTAAGCACCAGAAGATTCTTGTCCTCCCCCACCGCAAAGGTTTAGTTATCTGCAGAATGCACCTGTATGTACAATATCAGATTCCATTCTGGTTCCTAGCACTGGGGAAAAGGCCTAGAAACTTTGACGGCACAGGATGTTTCAAGTTTAGCCTTCAAAAAAAAAAAAAAGTAATATAGGTTGGTTTGTAGAGAATTTGGGCAATACAGACAAACACAAAGAACAGCTAAAATTTGCCTTTAATTATGTTTTCTAGTATTTTTATGCATATCAGTCAAAGCCATACTTAAGAATATATTTCAGAAAAAAAACAGTGGTTGAGATACTGTTGTTTCTGCTTGTTCTATAAGAGTGCCCAAGCTTCCATGGGATTTTCTTCATCCTTTGCCCAACCTTCTGACCTGATCCAGAATAAGCGCATTCTTGGCCAGAGAGGGAGCATATTAAAATTCTAAATACAGTATGGCAGGGGCGCCTGGGTGGCTCAGTTGGTTAAGCGACTGCCTTCGGCTCGGGTCATGATCCCGGAGTCCCGGGATCGAGTCCCACATCGGGGCTCCCTGCTCAGCGGGGAGTCTGCTTCTCCCTCTGACCCTCTTCCCTCTCGTGCTCTCCATCTCTCATTCTCTCTCTCTCAAATAAATAAATAAAATCTTAAAAAATAAATAAATAAATAAATACAGTATGGCAGTCGTTTCCCAATTACCTGGGATTATATAAGACACTTCCAGGCAATGCAGTTTCCCTGTTCTGTTTTATTTTGTTTTTGGTGAGGGGAGGTGTGTATGGAGGGGACTGCCAAGTAAAGGAGTGGAGTTATTTCTTAGTCCGGAGTGGTCTCAGGGCCAGCAGCAGGGGCATGCTGGGAACACAGACTCTCGGGGCCCCACCCCGGTCCTCCTGCTTGAGAATCTGCATTTTCCTGAGATTACCCAGGCGCTTCCGAGCCGTGCACCTCAAGTCTGAGCAGCCCTGGCCTGTGGGCCCCGCCCCCCCCGGCCTTCCTCAGGTGGTATTGATTGTCAGGATTTGTCCATAACGTTCACACCTCCTTGATGTTGAAACCAGCAATAAAAATCCCACCTCCATGGGAGTAAACACCTTTTCCTCAGGCCACAGCTCACGTTCTTTTGGGAAAACTCTAAATGTGTTACTTTCCAAAGGCCCTGAGAGTTGGGGGGTGCTCCAAATGGAAGGTCAAGTGAAGAGGCCAGCCCTCTACTTTGCCTCCCCCTCCCCCACCAAAGTCCACTCCTGGGTCACAGCTGTTGTGTTTGTGGCTCCTGCAGTCAGAGTAAATCATTCACCCCAGTCGGGGACAAGAGAGAAATTCACAACAGAGCTCTTTAAATTCAGTTGGGGGAGAAATGCACAATGATTTTTTTCTTCCCTCCTCCTGGTCGTCCGCCCCCTTCGCAACCACACCTGCTTTATTTGAGGACTCAAATGATACTTTGAACCTTTGCTCATCCACCAGGGGGCCCCAGAAGGCACAGGCCGGCTGCTTGGATCCTGAGGACCCTATCAGGCTAGCTGGGATCAGGGACTCTGCGTACTGTGCTGCCGCTGATAGAGGGAGAAAAAGAGATGACAGACGCCAAAACAGTCCTGTCTGTCTGGGCTGCCAGCCACAACCATGTGTGGGCCTCGGGACGGATGCGGGCCCCCCCAGGCAGAGCCCTCCGAAGGGCTGCCTTCATTAGGCCTCCTTAAACCAGGCAGTGTCCCCGGGCAGCCATCTGAACCATCTGAACCATCTGGGAGGAGCGGTACTCCCCCTTCTCGGGCTGGAAGTGCCTGGGGTTCTTGGTCAAGTCGTTCCCCTCTCTCTTCACAGACTTGAGAGAGTCGTAAAGCCTTTGGGCCTGGGCACCATGGCTCCCTCTGGTTCTGGCCCTGGGGGCTCCTCTGTCTTTTTGGCAGCATCTGACAATCCCTCTGGCTTAGCCGTCCAGCTCTCCTCTGGTGCCTCTGCACTCTCAGGCCTGGCTTCCTGGGGACTGATCTGAAAACTCTTCCTTGGGAGGATCTGGGAGATTTATTGGGGTACAGTCCCTGAAGCAGCAGGGAGTATGGGGGAAGGATGATTAAGAGAGGCTTCTTCTTGACCCTTGGGGAACTTACCCACATCACCCTGTTCATCCTTGCAACCCCTGCTTGCATATAAAGCCAGCAAGCACGCTGGTTTTCTTTCCGGAGGTTATGGATCACAAGTGATCAAAAACTCAGGCCCTGGTATTGCAGAGACTGGCATCCAAATCCTGGCTCTTCATCACTACCTGGGCGATCCAACTTTGGCTTCCTGAAATTTTAGGCCTCAACTTGCACCTTTCTAAAATGGGGACAATACCTGCCTCATAGGTCATTATGAGGATTAAATGAGATGCTGAACACAAAGTGCTTAGCACAGTGCCTGGCGCTTAGTAAGTGCTCAGTAAAAGGTAGCTGTCATTGTTGTTATTTTTACCTAAAAATGGACAGTACGTCATGCCAGATAACCTAACGAGTCAGTGCTGTATCCCAGAAGGCCCAAGAGTTTCAGTTCTGGATCTGCTTTGAATTAGCCTTGTGTGCCCCAGGTTCTTCATCCGTAAGATGCAGATGACACTGTCTGGCTCTTTGTTCTTGTAGCTAACATTTATCGATGCTAACTGCGTACCAAGGCGGTGTTGTAAGTGCTTATGCTAATTCACTTGATTCTTACCACATCCCTTTTTGACAGATAGAAAACTGAAGTACAGAGGCAGTGAGCCCAGGGTCGAGCACCTAAAACAGATGGAGCTGAGGTTCCAACCCAAGCAGTCTGACCCCAAAGCCTGCATCTCTGCCTTTCTTACTGTGAGAAATCACATGGTTTATGGGGTGCCTGGGTGGCTTAGTCAGTAAAGTGTCTGCCTTCGGCTCAGGTCATGATCCCAGGGTCCTGGGATCGAGCCCCGTGTTGGGCTCCCTGCTCAGCGGAGAGTCTGCTTCTCCCTCTCCCTGCTGCTCCCCCTGCTTGTGCTTTCTCTCTCTCTCTGACAAATAAATAAGTAAAATCTTAAAAAAAAAAGATTAAAAATAAGAAAAATCGAGTGGTTTAATAATTATGCAAGTGCTTTAGGAGTGGGAAGCTCTGTGCAAACATAGAATGGTCTCACTATTTATCCAAGTCTCTTGGTATTTGGTCTTCACCAGGGATCCTTAACCTTTCCTGGCAGGACATGGAGTTGTGGGGGGGGCTACTTGAGGTTTTCCTGAAGCCTTTTAATCACCGGCTGTTATGAGTTGAATAATGTCCCCACCGCTCCCAAAATATATGTTGAAGTCCTAGCCCCTAGTACCCCAGAAAGTGACCTTATTTGGAAATAGGGTCATTGAGTTAAAATGAGGTCACTCAGGTGGGCCCTAACCCAACAGGACTGGTATCACACAGACACAGACAAGCACAGAGGGAAGATCATGTTGGGGAAGTCACAGGAGAACGCCACATGAACGGGGAGGATTAGAGTGATCATCTCCAAGCCAGGGAACGCTGGGGACTATCAGAAGCTTGGAGAGAGACACAGAAAAGTTCCTTCAGTGCCTTCGGAGGTAGCACAGCTCTGCCAGCACCTTGATTTTGGACTTCTAACCTCCATCATTGTGAGACAAAAATTTTCTGTTGTTCTAAGCCATCCCATCGGTGGTACATTGTATGGTGGCCCTAGGAAAGGAATACAGAGCAAGGAACTTGGAGATGAAGATGAAGAAGGAGATGCATGGTGATGGGCAAAAGGGTACTGAGGTGGGCCACATACCCCTAGGTGTGCACGTGTGTGTGTGTGCGCGCGCATGTTTTGACAGTGTAAAAATCGATCTGTGAGCTCACCAAGCTTGAAGATCATTCCTCTATAAGAAGAGCACGTGAGAGGCAAAATGAACATGAAATCCTATTCCATCTCCACTGGAACAGGTAAGAAAGAGGAATCTTCTCTCTGAGATCATGCAATCCATTCCAACCCATTTTGTTCTGCAGCAGAGAAAGTGAAGAGCAGGGGAGCTAAGCTTCCTAGACCCTTCCAGCAGCAGATAACAGAGTGCAATTGGAAATCAAGTCTTCTGACTCTTTGCCCTGGGAGGGGGGTGCCATTCTGTCAACCAACCCTCAGAGGCTTCCTTTTGGTTAGCACACAGGAATTTATTCTTCCTGTCACCACTTCTTTCAAAGATTACATTCTGGTTCTTTTTTAAGGAAACTTGATTAAAATATAACATGCATACAGAAATGCATCCATCAGTGGACAGCTCAGTGTGTCTACATCCATGTAAGTGGCACCCAGACAAAGAATTAGTACAGTGCCAGCACCCCTGAAGGCTTCTTGCCCCTCCCAGTTGCTAATGACAACAAAGGAACCACTATCCCAATTCCTAACATCGCAGATTGGTGTTGCCTGTTTCCGAGCTTGATATAAATGGGATTTCACAGTACTCTTTTGTGTCTGCCTTCTTTCACTCCACATTACGTTCGTGAGATTTGTCTGTGTTTTGCATATGGAGTAGTTCCTTCTCACAACAATTCCACGGTTCTGGTCTTTTGAATTAAATCAGGGGGGTATACGGAGAGAGAAGCATCATGAAATAATTTAAGAGGATCCTTAAAAAAAAAGGTTAAAGCAAACAGATTGCGGAAACAACGACAAAAGTTGGTTAATCTTTACCAATTGGATCCAATTTATTGGCCAGCTATTAAAAGCCACTTTCCCAGATCACTCCCCAACCTCCTTTTCCTCTCCTGTTTCCCTGTGTTCCCACAGCCTGGCTGTGTCACACTGGGCTGCCCTGGTCTGGACAGATGGAATGGGGGCTGGAGGTTAACAAGCTGTGCTCTACCTGGGTGAACCCATCTCGACCTCAGGATAACTCAGAGCCTGGTCTGTCCCTCACCAGACCAGTGGGGCTCCTGGACATTCAGCAGCCTCATAGCCACCTTCGCTCACAGGCCAGGGAACTGTCTCTCATATCTGAAATTTTGGAGCTCTTCCCCTTGTGGGAATCAGCCTTAGGATAAAGCTCTGGCAGCCCCAGGCCAGCCAGGGGCAGAATGCAGTGTGCAGGAATGGGCTGGTCTTCTGCCCAATCCCTCCCCTTGCAACCACTGCTCAGAGTCACTCCCACTGCTTTCTCAGGCTCTGGCCTTCATTTCCCCAGAGCTGTGTGACTGGATGGGGCTGCCCCCTCTTCTCAGCTTTCCCTTGCCAGACCACAATTGGCCCAATTTCTTCATGCTGACCAACCTTTCTGGGGTCTCCCTTTTCCTGCTAACAATGACCTAATCCCAAAATGCAGTTTTAAGGGAGCTCCGATGCAAATCAGTGGGACTGCCTTGTTGAGCCCGAGTCCATATATGGAGCAATCCCTGAGCGAGGATGAGGAGAGTGCTGAGTGCTGATTCACCAGCTGTCCCGCTCCCTCCAGTTTCCTGTGACATCAACACTGCACCCATGACAAAAGTTTGAGACAGTGAGAGGCAGGACTTCTTGGGAGGCTGCAATGTAGTTTTTCTTTCTAGGCTCCCTACTTCCTGGGAGGCTGTCCTTTCTTTCTTTTTTTTTTTTAATTTTTTATTGTTATGTTAATCACCATACATTACATCATTAGTTTTTGATGTAGTGTTCCATGATTCCTTGTTTGTGCATAACACCCAGTGCTCCACGCAGAACATGCCCTCTTTAATACCCATCACCAGGCTAACCCATCCCCCCACCCCCTCCCCTCTAGAACCCTCAGTTCGTTTTTCAGAATCCATCGTCTCTCATGGTTCGTCTCCCCCTCCGATTTACTCCCCTTCACTCTTCCCCTCCTGCTATCTTCTTCTTTATTTTTTTTAAAGATTTTATTTATTTGACAGAGAGAGGCATAGCAAGAGCAGGAACACAAGCAGGGGGAGTAGGAGAGGGAGAAGCAGGCTTCCCGCGGAGCAGGGAGCCCGATGTGGGACTCGATCCCAGGACCCTGGGACCATGACCTGAGCCAAAGGCAGACGCTTAACGACTGAGCCACCCAGGCGCCCTTCTTTTTTTTTTTCTTAACATATATTGCATTATTTGTTTCAGAGGTACAGATCTGTGATTCAACAGTCTTGCACAATTCACAGCGCTCACCATAGCACATACCCTCCCCAATGTCTATCACCCAGCCACCCCATCCCTCCCACCCCCCCCACCACTCCAGCAACCCTCAGTTTGTTTCCTGAGATTAAGAATTCCTCATATCAGTTTGGTCATATGGTACATGTCTTTCCCTGATTGACTTATTTCACTCAGCATAACATCCTCCAGTTCCATCCACGTCATTGCAAATGGCAAGATCTCATTCCTTTTGATGGCTGCATAATATTCCATTGTGTATATATACCACATCTTCTTTATCCATTCCTCTGTTGATGGACATCTTGGCTCTTTCCACAGTTTCGCTATTGTGGACATTGCTACTATAAACATTGGGGTGCACATACCCCTTCGGATCCCTACATTTGTATCTTTGTGGTAAATACCCAGTAGTGCAATTGCTGGATCGTATGGTAGCTCTATTTTCAACTGTTTGAGGAACCTCCATACTGTTTTTCAGAGTGGTTGCACCAACTTGCATTCCCACCAACAGTGTAGGAGGGTTCCCCTTTCTCCGCATCCCCGCCAACATCTGTCGTTTCCTGACTTGTTAATTTTGAGGCTGTCCTTTCTTGAATGTAACTGAGTGCTAATTTGATTTGGTGCTTCCCCCCGCACCGCCCCCCCAGTAGGTCTCTGGTTGTGGGCGTGGTTGGGGGAGGTGAAGAGAGAAGACAGAGCTCCAGAGGCTTCCTCAAGCCCAGTGCACACGGACCCTTTGGAACTGGAAGCAGTCATAGGGTCCCACCCTGACAGAGTTCAGGATTCACAGAGTTCAGGATTCACAGCCCTTAGTGGGAGCCTTGGCTATTCTTTGGTCCCTCCTGTCAGCTAGTTTTTATTTGTTGGGTTTCGGTGAAGTCTGAGCAATGGAACTAAGAAATTCTCAAACACAGGAAAGGATATTGAAGGCTGAGTTATCAGACTCTCTTCAAAACTCATTAATGGATATTCATGTTCTTTTTTTTATGTGCATTTTTTTGTTTTTGTTTTATTATGTTAATCACCATACATTACATCATTAGTTTTTGATGTAGTGTTCCATGATTCATTGTTTGCATATAACACCCAGTGCTCCATGCAGAATGTGCCCTCTTTAATACCCATCACCAGGCTAACCCATCCCCCCACCCCCCTCCCCTCTAGAACCCTCAGTTTGTTTCTCAAAGTCCATCGTCTCTCATGGTTCGTCTCCCCCTCCGATTTCCCCCCTTCATTTTTCCCTTCCTATCTTCTTCTTCTTTTTTTTTTTTTAACATATATTGTATTATTTGTTTCAGAGGTACAGGTCTGTGATTCATCAGTCTTACACAATTCACAGCGCTCACCAGAGCACATACCCTCCCCAATGTCTATCACGCAGCCACGCCATCCCTCCCACCCCCCCCACCACTCCAGCAAACCTCAGTTTGTTTCCTGAGATTAAGAATTCCTCATATCAGTGAGATCATATTCATGTTCTTTTTATTAGCATCCTCACCACCATTCCAGTGCCTATTAAAGGCAAATCCGGGGCACCTGGGTGGCTCAGTCTGTTGCATGTCTGACTTTCGATTTCAGCTCAGGTCATGGTCTCGGGTCGTGAGATTGAGCCCCGTGTCAGGCTCTGTGCTCAGCTGGGAGTCTGCTGAAGATTCTCTCCCTCTCCCTCTGTCCCCCTCTGCATTCTCTCTCTCTTAAATGAGTAAATGAATCTTTAAAAAAAAAAAAAAAAGCAAATCCTTGTACTAGACCCTAGCAGTGGTGTGCCAGAACCAGCTCAAACCAGTTGCAAACTGATTTATTAAGCTTTCAGAAAATTTGCAAGCTGATCATGAAACAGAGTAATTATTAAAGGTTAAGTTACATAAAATTAAAACAGAATAAATTAGATTTAAAACAAAGGTAATAACTAATCAAAAGTCATTCACTCCCTACTTATTTTACTACTTTTTACTATTTTCTGTCCTTTTGAGGTCACTCACATCTACTGTATCTGTATGGTGGAGATATCATATGATGGTGTGTTTCTACACATCTCTCCTAACTCCTTGTTCAGTAATGTCACATTGGGAGCTTGAAATCAGCCATGATGGAAGAATTTACCCCATGGGAGGGGTGCCTGGGTGACTCAGTTGGTTGAGCATCTGCCTTCGGCTCAGGTCATGATCTCAGGGTCCTGGGATCGAGCCCTGTGTCAGGCTCCCTGCTGCTGCTTGGCTGGGAGCATGCTTCTCACTCTCTCGATATCTCTGTTGCTATCTCTCTCTCTCTCAAATAAATAAATAAGATCTTAAAAAAATTAATTTACCCCATGGGAAATAGTACAAATCAGGGCTTCCCCCTCCTCCCCCGCTCCCCCACCAACCCTCTCCCAGAGCCAGTTGTTAACCTTGACTAGCACCACTGATGCTGGGGGCCACTAAAGAATGACTCACCCTCTGCGCTCAAGATGCTTAGATTGTAGTGAGGGAGACAAATCCTTCAAGACTTCAGTTGGGCAGTGTCTCCTCTAAAATGCTAAACAGACGTGGGCTTTCAAGTCGGTGAGACCTACAGGGGCACTCCAGTTCTGCCACTTACTGGCCAGGTCCCCTTAAATAAGTTACCCGGTGTTTTGAATCATTTGCCAGATGGGAGTAATAGCATCTCCTCCCAAGATTGTTGCAAGGATATAATGGTAAAGATATAAGGATATAGAAAGGGTATTTCTGATTGACGGAGCAATCAGGAAGAATGACACAGAAGCATAAAAGTGAAAGAACTTGTCAGGGACTGGCCAGCAGTCTCATGTATCTGGCTATTAAGATACACCAGAAACACCAAGATGGGCGGAATGTAGGTATGGTGTGACCCTGGACATGCAGATTAACAGGGAGGGAAAAGCTAAGCCTGGGATGGTACAGGGCTGGAAGACAGACCCACCATGAGGGCAGCCAGCGATCCAAGCCATCAAGTTTAGAGGGCACCTCAAGTTCAGGCATAATTCAGCCCATCATCTCAACCAGGAGGTACAACCTGGCAGGCAGCGTTATGGACTATGGGAGATCTATTCATCCAAGACTAATCCCCAATCATAACCAGAAATATGGGAGCCTTGCCCAGCCCTTAAAGAGGTATCAACAGGAGGAGGCAGGAGATCTAGACTGTTTCAGCAGCTCCATGTTGTCATCAAAAAGCAAGCTTTTTCTTTTCACTCTGATATTTTCACTGATCTTCTTAGTGTGTTAACTTTTATTCTTGGTGTTGATGCCTAATGCTGGTAAGCTAGGTGCCACAGCTCATAGCATCTCAAAGTAGGTAGGAGCAGGGCAGGACTCCTCAAAGCCCATCTATTTATCAAGGAGCAATATCCCCCAACGCCCAGCAGATACCCTTTTATAGCTCTTCAGCCAGAGTCGGTCACATACTGTGGCTGACAGAACCACAACCTCCAAAGATGCTCTCTCTCTTGTCCCCTGGAACCTGTGAATATGTGACCTTACATGGTCACAGGGACTTTGCAGATGCGTTTAAGACCTTACATGGCCACAGGGACTTGAGATGGGGAGGCTTTCCTGGATTATCTGGGGTGCCCAGTTTAATCCCACAAGCCCAGCTCGGGGACAGAGATGGCAATGTGAGGAGAATTTGTCTCTGGTCCCGATGTGGAGGGGGCTTTGTGTAAGAACTGGAAAGGGGTGTCTCGACCCTAATAGAGGTCCCTAACTGACAGCCAGGGACCTCAATCATAGAGGAGGAAACTAAATTCTGCTAATCCCTGAGAAAGAGCAAGGAAACCAGTTCTCCCCTAGAGCCTCCAGGAAAGAACTCAGCCGTGCAGACACCTCGATTTTTAGCCCAGTGAGACCTGTACCCGACTTCTGACCTACACAAACACAAGATAATACCTTTGTGTGGTTTTAAGCTCAAGTTCTAGTCATTTGTTATGGCAGTAATAGTAAATTAATACGCATGCCCACTCTTAAAAACAATAAAAGCAAAGGAGACTGGGATAACCAGACCTGACTTCGTCCACTTAGGGATTGTCCCCTGGGGTTGGGTGATAGGCCAAGTTCCCTGAGAGTGCTGGCAAGTGTCCGTAAAATTAGGCAAGAGGGAAGATGGCAGCAGGCTTGGAGCCAACAGCAAGGAGTACTATAGCCAGGGTGGGGAGTGGGTAAGCGCCCGGACAGACGTGCCAGATGTTTTCAGCTGTCTTCTGTCAGAGTGGTCTGGTCATTAAACATTTTACATATCCCCCATGGCTACAACTAGAGGGCCCTGTAAGTCCTTGGGAGATCACGTCCGTTATACTGGACCCAGTCCTGATTGGGAGGGAAAAGCCTCAGAGAACCAGCACCCAGGTCGCCACCCTCTGGCTGAGCTTCTAGAGCTGGGACCTGGAAAATGCTACTTACCACACTTCGTCAAAACGAAGAGGCCTTCATTTGTAAGATACACCATGGTTTTGTGAACCACTGTGAAAGAAAAAGTGCTGCCAAGTAAACAATGATGTGGCATTGGTTTTAGGATCAATGTTAAATGAATAAGATGTTAAAATGAGATTAAAAGGGTGCATCTTCCAATTGACGGAATATGGCGCTGCAAATCTTCCGCCAGTGGTAAGGATGAACTCGTAACATGCTGTCTGCTCAGTCAAAATTGGCAGGGGAGGTACGCATGAGTCTCTAGGGAAGGCTAGAGGTCAAGATGGGAAGGTGAGAGTGTGCTAGAGTGCAGGTAAAGGGCAGTCACTGAGAGGACCCTGGCAAGGGTGCAGGACATCTGGGATCATATGGCCCCTGCTATCTACAATGGTGTTTATGACTCCATCTCATATTAAAGCATGAGGGATCACGCCCTCTTGCCCAAGAGAGTTGGACTGAATGGCTGCCTCATGCTGGACCATATGTTCACCCTGTCCCAGATGGGGATGCATTCAAAGAACAGCTACTTCATCCCTTTACCTGGGGCTGGTCTTTATTCCCGGAAGCTTGGGGTCTCTCTGAATGCCTTTATAATGAGGAAAAGAATCAGTGTCACTGTATGGCGGTGCCCCAGGAAATCACCTCCTTCCCATAATTTTTCCAATCGGGAGAAGGACATTTGGAAAATGAATGTGGCTGGCCCGAAGTGACCCACCTGAGCAGTGGCAGGAGGAGGCTGGAATCCAAGTCTCCTGCTACCGGCAGTGCATGTTGGGAGAGGTAATCCCAGGGATGCAGGAGTGCCATCCCCCAGGAACCCCCCAGGTCTGCCTCTCCCTAGCCTCACGTGCCATCTCGTTCCTTCTCCGTAAAGCAGGGCTAGGAATAGAGAGAGGATTGTCGTGAAGATTACATTAAGAAGCCGCGAGAGGCGTCGACCATTGCCTGCCAGCTAGCAACTGCCCCGTGAAGAGGGACTGTTAGCTGTCATTCTTTCGTGCACTCTCAGGCTGCCAGCATCACCTCCCTCCTGCTATCAAGCTGGAGGTCTGAACTTTGAGACTGAGGGACAGAGGCATCTGTGGAATTTGCTCCCCTTGCTAATCTGGTAAAGTCAACAAACCATTTCTGTTCAACCCGAGAGGAGCCTCTGGAGATGTGAGGACATGGCACGGAACAGTTTCACGTGGGGGCACAGAGTGCTTGCTGCATGGAAGGAGAGTCGGCAGCCCTACTGGGGGAAGGAGGAGGCTTTGCGAGGGCTGGGGGAGCCCGTTGAGCGTGGAGGGGAAAGGGAAGGGACACAGGAGCCATGAGGCGCCGGGGCGGGGCACTTGGCATGTGAGTGGAGTGTAGAAGGCCAGGAAGGGGGATGTGATGTGGGCCTGTATGCTAGAAAGGAAGGGGACTCAGTCGATGAAAAGAACCATTTTCTGTGGCACTTAGGAAGGGCCTCTCACTGGGGATTTCCTACGCAGGGCTCCAGGCCTTGGCTGTCTTCCCAGGGAAAGGTGGCGTTTGTCGTGGGGAACTTGCACACTGCAAGGCTTTAGTTTAGTGACGAATGGTGCCCACTCCTGTCTCTGGCACTACCGGTCTCCCTGAGCCTCGTTCAGCTGGGAACAAAATGCTCTTTGGTTGAACCACCCACTTCAGATGTCTTCAGGCGAGACAGGGACACGGAGGTCGAGGCTGAAGTGCAGTGTAGGAGAGGGGAAGCTCGGAAAAATGCTGGACTAAGGGGAGGTGAGAGCCATGAAGGGGGAGCCCCGAACCCTGTACAGAGGGGGCTATTTCAAAGGAATGGGCCCTTGGCACAGGGCTTTAGGGTGGCCCTAAGCCTGCTGGCCAGCCCCAGACCCCTGGTTGTGCCATCCTGGCTAGTCAGAGGAGCTCCGTGTGGTCTAAGGAAAAGCCTCCTTGGAGAGAGTAATTTCAAAATTAAAAAAGAAAAAAAATAAAAACCACAATCAACTCCCTTTTCCTGTCTTTTCCAGCCCCAATCAAAAAAGTACAGTATGCACTGTTGAAAAATCACATCTCAGAAGCAGTACGCACTTTTTGACAGCATCTGCCAAGATTTCTGATGAGGCTGATAGAAACAAACGTGTTCCATTTTCATGTTGTATAATGAGTAGATGGAATCCTTGCACATCTGCTCAGGCAAGACAATGATGATGTTACTACTGGAGTTACTACACACTACATTGTGCTGCAAAGATCATTCCGCTCTCTCCTGCCCCTGCCCATTTCCCACTCTCCTCTCTTTACTGTCCTGTGTCTCCTTTCTTCTTATGCTTCCTTTCTTGCTTTCGCTCTTCCTCCTCTCTCATTTCTTTCCTCACTCGGCATGCCCTGCTCACCTTGCAGAAACCCAGGGGACAAAGTAAGGAATTCCCATCCTACCAAGAGGTGGGGATGCTGAGAAGGCCAGGGGCTAGCTGCCAGGGGTCAGATGAGAGAGGAGAGTCTTTGGGTCGCTCCCCACAGCTCTGGTATTTCCTACTGTAAAGGGCCCATTCCCACTGGTCAGCAAGAATCCTTCAGCCCAGTCAGAGAAACCTCTGGACCTGCCCCGTGCCCAACCTCATCAGCAAGGAATCAGGAGAGACAGCAGTGTGACTAGCTAATTCCTGCTAAGGAGACAACAAATGGAAAGAGCTGAATGTATTTAATATCCAGGAATATTCTGCATCCTAACTGGATACTTTCTGGATACATAATTGATTCACAAAGGAATGAAATTTTAATGTTGGAATATAAGCACAAAGAATCAGAATGTGTTTGTGCTTTTCAAATCATTCATTCATTCATTCTTGGCAACAAATATTCATGTAGTACCTACTATGTAGCAGGGAATGAGCTGGTTATTAAGGCACATGATGGAAAGCTATAATTCCTGCCTCTTAGGGCCTTAAAGTCTACGGAAGGCTAAGTTCTACACAATCTAAAGATAGCTTTGGTCTTGAACATATTTCCTATGTGGAAGTAGAATCCCTCTGGGGCCCCTTTACTACAGAATTACCTTGGGCACCAATATAAAAATGGAATGGTATGGATTCCCGTATATTGATCCATTAATCCACCCACCCATTCACTCTTCCATTCCATCTACTCATTCACTCTTCCATTCCATTCACCCATCTATCCATCTACCTACCTGTAAATCTATCTATCCATCCACTCATGTAGGGAACAAAATGCTACCCACATCCAACCATCCACCTTTCCATTCCTCCACCCATCCACTCACCGATCCATCCATTCATCCACTCAAACATTATCCTTCCAAGCATGCAGTAGGAGGTCAATTATTAGCTCAATGGGGATCAGGGATCACCTAAACAATTATTGTGGTAGGGAGCTGTGCCAAGACAGACCCCAACAGTTATATGCCTGACAATTCACAAGTGAATGGGTTCTGAACCCTGGGCTGTGATCTGAGAAACAGAGATGGGATGAATTTCAAGAGCTGGTAGCAAAGGTTCACAGGGAGGTGCCTAGATTTAATCAAGATAGTTCCTACCTTTCTAGGAGTCTAGAAAGTCTAGTCTAGTCTAATAAGTCTAGTCTAGGAAAGTGTAGGAGAGAGTGGCTCAGGGAAGGCAGTGGTTCATGCACACCTTTCCATGGAGTTCTTGCTATTGAGCTTATCCTCAACGTGATGGCCCCTTGCTTCACAAACGTCACTCTAATAATTATTGCTTTCTCCTTAAACATGAAAAAACTAAGGATGAGCATTTTTGTGGGCAGCTTAAGATCCCAATATAGTTTCCATTGAAAAATAGCCCCCCAAGCTAGAGAAATCAATGGAAATCGAGGTCTGGAATCATTCCCATGCTTCCCAAATGTTGTCTTCCAGTGTTTTTCTGCTTGTGGGAATTCTGACAGAAATTTATGCTTTTCTAATGTCAATTTGAGTTGTGACTCTCTTAAAAAAAATGCTCCCCTCTTTCCATATGTCAGGTGGCACATTCTTTAGTCGTCTAGAATTAATCTGTCTCTAGCTGAATGAGAGCTGGAAAGAGGAAATAGGGGGCAGTGGTTAGAGCCCCACACGGTCAGGAGTCCTGGTTTCCACGTCTTGCTCTGCCACTGAGTCACTAGCTGACCCTGGACAAGTGACTTGGTTTTTGTAAGTTATTGCCTGTCTGCTAAAGGAGAGCGGGCATGGGCTGCAGAGACGGTGCTGGGGGCACTGGGCCAGGAGGGGAGAGGCCCTGGTCCTCGCCCCAGTTCACCAAGTCCTTATTAACCTCAGCAACTTTCTGGGTCTTCGAACTTTCTTGATCTCTAAAAGGAAGGGAGTGAAAATAGATTTTTATGGTAGTTTCTAGTACCTGGGATCTTAATTCCACTCACTCTTATATTTAGCATATTGAATGCCTGGAGCTGATCATTTTTAACTCTCTGCTCCTCGATGTGAAAACAAAATTCAGAAATAATCATGACACAGGACATGAAACAAATAATAATAAGGGCATGTTGCACTGTTTCACTGTTTTAAATTTTAAACATACACAAAAGCTGCAAGTGGTCACACAGAATGACAGAACTGAAGCCACATGTACTCTTTCTTCAGCTGTAAAATCACTGTGCTGGAATTGTTTCCAATTTGTGGTTCAAATGCAAGCTTCTAAAGTACCCTTGGGCTGGAGACATGACTGGGCTGGAAACAAGCTCAGATGATGCTGGTTGGATATGAACTTACTCGAAACAAATGGGTGCATCTGAGACCCCATATATTAGGGGTCTAATGTATATATGAGAATTACTAGGATTAACCTGCATATAGAATGCAATGCTCATCAAAACATAAATAATAAAAATGTGCTAAGTTGAAACTTACATTTTTGTTATCAAGACTCAACAACAGCTACAATGATTGCTTAGAACTTAGAACCAAAAGACTCGGGTGAGGGGGGAGGTGCTTTTACCGCTAACGTTGTTTGGGATTGCCATGGTGATAATGCAAAAAAGCATCCCCAATTTTTAGGTACCTTTGTCATTTAAAAATTTTTTTTTTAATTTTGAAATAATTTTAGATTTGTAAGAGAGTTGTAAGAATGGGATAGAGAATCTTCATAAATCTTTCACCTTGCTTATAGAAGCGTGGTACATTTATCGAAACACGGAAATTAACACTGGTACAATGCTATTAACCACTCTGCAGGCTATGTGGATTTCAGCAGTTTTCACTAATGTCCTTTTTCTGTTTCAGGGTTTAATCCAGGATACCACATTGCATTTAGAGGTTTATCATTGTTTTAAAATTCTTTATAGATCATGCAGCTCCTTAGTGCTTGCCGCCAGGGACGACCACTCCTAACAGCCCTGCCTTTCGTAGACCACTGATTCCACTAAGCTACTGTGATATTGGAGGCAAGAAGCTCTGAGAGCTGTGAAGCCTCATTCTTTGGCCAAAGGTGGTATTGAGTCTGATATAACATGCTGGGCTACCAGGGCACGAACAGTCCACTTCGTCAAACTGGAGACCCTTCAGCCAGACATTCCAACAGTAACTGCTAGGGGTATGACATTTGCAAGGTTCATGTTCCTTCTGCAAGAAACCAGAAAGTAAGGATGGTTTTGGACAAGAATGCTGTGTGTCCTGTGAGGCAAAGATGTGAAAATGTATAGAGAAAAAAAAATCACTATGCAGATCCTTCTGGATGCCTGCTCCACACCCAGTCTCCCCTTTTCCTTGCAATCAGAATTCTTATTTTATTCAGGTAAGGGGTTGCCAGATCTTCAAAGGAGGTGAGAAATTTCTTTGGCTCTCTGAGGATGTCTCCCTGGTGAGGTTAATCCAATTATGTTAATTCCATTCACCTTGCCAATGACTGGTTTAGGAATGGGCATGGGATGCAATTCTGGCCAGTGAGGCATTAGGAGAAGTCTGGGGTTTCTGGGCAAGTTTTCTTCACTCTTCAAAACGCCCCTCTCCCTCTTGTCTGAGTTTTGGGTCTTGTTGTATGAAGGAATGAATAAAGAATGCCTGGAGCTGTTGCAGCCCCTTTGTAACCATGAGGGACAAATCTGAGACAAAAGCAAACACAGTGGCAAAATGGGAAGACAGTGAGACCCTAGTTTTCGATGAATCATTTACTTCTGGGAATGAACTAACTTAGGACTTCTTGGTATGTGAGAAAATACATTTTCCATTTGTTGGGATAACGGTTACGTTTATACCAGCCCAGGGCAACAGCATCTCTCATTCAATCATTCATTCAACCAACACTTGGTGAGAACATACTATGTGGGATTCTTATGCTTGGTGCTGTTGGAATATGAGAGCAAATGGCTAGATTCCTGCCCTGAAGGGTGACTCTCTCTAAGGGGGGGCAGTAAAACTCATAGAGAGATACACTGATTGCTGCTACCTGAGAGATATGCACACAGCACAGTGCGCGTGCCTCCAGTCCAGGGCCAGCTTGGCGAAGGAAGAGATACACGTTCTTTATCTTGAAGGACAGTTACCATTTTGGCAAAGGGACACGGAACAAAGGCCTTGTGAGGGGAACAAAGATGTAAAGATTGGAAGCTACATGGTCTGTTCTGGAAAGAGGGGCTACTCCAATTTAGTTAAGAGTTGGTGTGGCCGAATTATCAGCAGCCATGATGGGACAGGTGGAGAGACAGACGGTATGGCCCTGATCAGTGCCACACTTTAAGAAGCCTGAAAGGCTACAAGGATGGTCTAGCAAAGGGAACCTTGTGCTGACCTGCTGGTCTGAGTCCTGGTTCAGCTACCCACTAATTATGTGGCCCTTGGTCATTCATGTGTCTCAGAAGAGCGACAACAGGGCTTGGTAATAACCGTCTTGCCTCCCTCACAGGGCTACTGTAAAGTGCAATAGAAACAGGAGAGCTAATTATTTCCTCCACCTCCAGATGTAACTATATATATTTTCACCCATTCTTAGGTCCTTGCCCCAGCCTGAGGAGTTTTGCCTCTTCCCCTTATGGCTGGAGCTGTTCTCCTTGATTTCTTCAATGATCTCTAGGGTTAATATTTACAGTATTTTCAGTTCCTCCTTCTCTCTCCTGTTTCTTCTCCAAACAGACTCCAATCTCCAAAAATATATGTAATTTAAAGACCCTGCCTTAGATCCTCTATATCCCCCAAGACACCATCCATTTCCCTTTTCCTCACCAAACTTCTCAAAAGAATAGACTACTTTCTCACCTCCTTTTCTCATCTTCTACCCACGGTTAAGCCCGCTCCGAGGTCCAGTTAAAAATGGCTCTCTCAAAAAAAAAAAAAAAAGGGCGCTCTCAAAGGCCATAATGAGTGCATCGAGGGGCTTCATTTTATTCGCATCCTGCCTGATTTACCCTAGCCTTGTGAAGGGCCTGTGTCCTGGCTTCCTGCACCCTGTACTTTCCTTTTTCTCCTCCTCCCTTCTCAGCTTGGGGTTCCCTACCTTGGACGCTACTGCCCTCAGGCCTTTCCTCATGCAGCACACTCTCCGGGGATCACTTACTTTTAACCTCACGGCTTCAGCAGTCCCATTGCAGATGAACCACAGATACCTTTAATTCTGGGTTTCCCTCCCTGACTGCAGTCCAACCATTTTGTTGTTGTTGTTGTTGTTGTTTTAAAGATTTTATTTATTTATTTGACAGAGAGAGACACAGCAAGAGAGGGAACACAAGCAGGGGGAGTGGGAGAGGGAGAAGCAGGCTTCCCGCTGCGCAGGGAGCCCGATGCGGGGCTCGATCCCAGGACCCTGGGATCATGACCTGAGCCGAAGGCAGACGCTTAACCGACTGAGCCACCCATGTGCCCCCACATAGTTTTTTAAATGGTGCCACTGTCATTTATGTCATCCCGGCCTTAAGTTTTGACTCCTTTAACTCTTATAGATCTTATATTAAAGCAGTCACCAGGGGCGTCTGGGTGGCTCAGTTGGTTAAGCATCTGCCTTTGGCTCAGGTCATGATGGCAGGGTCCTGGGATCGAGTCCCTCATCGGGCTCTTTGCTCAGCGGGGAGCCTGCTTCTCCCTCTGCTTCTCTGTCTCTCATGAATAAATAAATAAAATCTTAAAAAAAAAAAAAAAGGCAGTCACCCAATCCCGTCAGGAGGTCAGCTGGGACTACGGTCATCTGAAGACTTGACGAGGGCTAGAGGATCTGCTTCCAAGGTGGAAAGCCTGGCAGATTAGTGACGGTTGTTGGGAGGCGGCCTTAGTTCTTGACCATGTGGACCTCTCCATAAAGCTGCTTGAGTATCTTCACAATGTGGCAGCTAGCTTCCTCCAGAACAAGTGACCTAAGACAGAAAGGGGAAAACCAAAATGTCTTTCACATTCTAGTCTTGGGAGTCACACACCATCACTTATGCCATATTCTATTCGTTAGAAGTGATCCACTAAGTCCAGCCCACATTCAAGAGGAGGGATTAATCGCCACTTCTTGAAGGGAGGAGTATCAGAGAATTTGAGGACATATTTTAAAACCACCACACATGGATTGTCTTATCTTTCCGTCCCTGGTAACTAGCACAGTGTTTGGCACTTAGTAGGTGCTCAATAGATGTTTCTAATGGAGTGGTGTGTTAAAGGGGGAGATCCTGGAGGCAGGGTATCTATGGGTAATTAGTGTGGGCCAGGTAAAGAATGGTAGGGGAGGGGGATTGTTGGAAGGTTGTTCTGAGGTGCTGAGATTCATAGGATCCGTGACTGGATGAGGGGTTGGGAAGAGGTCTGTCTGGGGTTGAAGATGGTTTTGGAACTAAGACTTATAGATGGCTGGGATGGCTGAAGTAGGCGTCTAGTGCTTCCTCCATGGGGTTGTAAGGTAATGAATATCAAACCATGCATCTAAGAACCCTTTGTCTAACTGTTCAATTGCATTTGAAAGGACTCAGGGCTGGCAATCATCAGTATGAGCACTAAGCTATCCCCTTTACTTTAGGTTTCTCATTTACACACCTGGAGGTTATAATCCCTAACTATCTCCTAGGACTTTTGGCCTGAATACAGGCCGAGATTGACAATATCTCACTTTATGCAAGAAATTCCCACCACGATATCCTCTACGAATGGTCATGGGGAAACACGAGGAAAGTATTAGGTTGAGCCATCTGAAATGCTGGTATTCTAATTTTGACCTAGAGAAACTGATGGCATAGGGTTCAACCTAACAGATGTGGCTCCCATTTGAAAATAGGAACACCTTTTCACAGATGGAAAATTAAGATGCTCTGGAGTTCTTGATCCTTCTACTCCTCATGAAACTCGGGTCCAACTTTAAGAAAGGTCAGCCTTGAAGTTAAATGTTTAGTCCAATATAGGCAATATTTTCCTATTTCCTGAAGCCAGATAAATTAAAGACCAAAGACTGTATCTAAATACTGATGAGTGAAGAAACTTCAGATGTAAAATTTTATCTAGGAAGTCAAGGTAAGTTCAGTCTTAATCACATTTCCCACACCGTGCCATGTTTAAGAAATCATATTTACTTAAAAGTGAAATAACTCTGGACCTAATGAAAAGGAGAATAGGAATTAAATAGTTCTTTGTTCATTTTGCATTTTCACACATCTAGAAAGTGATTAGTTGACTCCTTCATTACTGGAAGGCATAAATCCAATATTTGCCTATATAAATTAATTTGTTAAAAATACATTTTGTCCTTTCCAGGAGTACTTTTAAAACTTAATATTAAATAGAAACTTTACATGAGACAGTGCCTTCTTTTTTTCTTCTTCAGATCAATTAATATTTAAGGCAGACTCTGAGTAAGACGTGTATAACTAATTGATAGTAGCACAAAAGTCTCAGAAGTTAGCAAAACTGCACCCATCCATCCACTCCCCTCACTGGAATACAGACGCCCCCGGGGCAGGTCTTTTTTGTTTGTTTGCTGCGTATTCCCAGCAATCTAAACCGTGCCTAGGTCACTACAAGCTCTCAATAAGCACTTGGTTGACTTGAGGTTCACTGATCATCCGTGCCTGGCGGGGCGGCCAGCGAGAAGGCCCGCCGGCCGCTCCCCTCCCTCCACCGAACCTGCGCTGCTCTCGGCCCCGCAAGCCCGGGAGTATCCGGCTACCCGGCCCACCCCGCCCTCTGCCGGGCCGCGGCCTCCCCGGCCCTTCCCTTCCCTCGGAGGAAGGAGCGGGCGCCGAGAAGTGGGAAACCCGGGCCCACTTCCTGTCCCGGCAAGGCCGGGCGGCAGCGCCCCCCGCGGCCTGCTCCCTGCGCGCGGCAGGCGGCCGGGCCGCAGCGGCGAGAATGCAGCGGGGCGCGGCGACGGCGACGGGCCGGGCCGCGGGCGCGGGGCCAAAGGGGCCCGAGCCGCGCTCGCGGCCCCGCGCGCCGGCCCCGCCCCGCTCCCCCACCCCGGACCCCGCTCCCTCCCGACCCCGCGCGTCCCGGCGGCCAGAGGGTTAAGCGCGCGGGGGGGCGGGGCCGCAGCGAGGCCGGCGCGCGGAGTGCGGGCCGCGGGTGGGGAGGGGGCTGCGGCCGGGGGCGGTTCCGGGCGCCGGGGGCGGGGGCGGGGGCGGGGGCGGGCGGAGGAAGGGGGCGGGCCCCAGAAGTTGTTCGGCGCTAGGCCGGCGGGCGGGAGGGCGAGCGGGGCAGCGGGCCGGCGGGCGGACCGGGCCGGGGTTGGAGAAGTTTGCGCGGCGGCTCGAGAGCGCAGGGTGCGGGCCCCGCCGGCCGCTGCGCGCCCGCTGCCATGGCTTTCCGCAGGAGGACGAAAAGTTACCCGCTCTTCAGCCAGGAGTTCGTCATCCACAACCATGCGGACATCGGCTTCTGCTTGGTGCTCTGCGTCCTCATCGGGCTTATGTTCGAGGTGAGCGAGACTGGGGAGGGGGTGCCCCCTCGCGCGTCGCCCGGCGTAGCCCTGCAGGTCCTGCGGGTCCTCCTCCGAGCCGGGGCGTCTGGCTGCCATGTACGCTCTCTGCACCCCGGCTTTGTGCACTCCGCGCCCCCTTGGCCTCCTGGTCAGCCCGGACGCCACCCCTCAGCTCTGCGGCCGCGCCAGCCTTGCCCTGCTCTGCCGCCCCCTTGAGCACCCACACTATCCTGCAGCGCTTTCTGCAGCCCTGGATCCTAAGCCTGGCCTCGAACCATCCGCAGCGCTGCCACCCTGGCCCGACCAGTGGGGTTTCCTTTCTGGTGTCCGGGAGCCAAGCCCGGAGACTCCCAGACCCGCGGTCATTGCACAATTCCCCCTCCCAAGCGGTGGCTGCCAGCTCCTCTGGGCTTTTCCAGCGGGAGGGACGCTGACTCTTTTCTACGTCCCACCTGGTTTTCCAGGTCTCATGCATCCTCACCTCTGGAACGTGCTCAGGGCGTTCACGTGTGGCCCTGACCCTGTCCCAGCAGTGCCCTTCTGCCATCCCCCCCCTTTTTTTTGCCCTTGCCGAAAAGGCCAGGTTTCATATACCCTTTATTACCCTGAGGACTGTCCCTTTGGATCCATCTGTGGTGGAACCAGAGCTTCTCCCCTGTTACAGGGGCAAGGAGAGGGACAGGGATATTCTCTCCTTTTAGGGGAAAGATGATTCTCTCAGAGCCGTGGGGGACAGGGGTTGGAGGGGATGGGGTCCGACCCCGGACAGCAGAGCCCTGGTGTAGGCCTCACCAAGCCGACCAAGCCGAGTTTTAGTAAGCCCGCTGGGGGTCAGAATCCAGGGGAATGACTGACTGCTCGGGAGAGGGAGAAAAATGTGATATCCAAAGTGGGAAGAACTGGAAGAAAGTGAGGATGGGCTTGCTCTGGTATATCTTGTCTTACGAGTGAGATTATGTGGGTGACGCTCCCCTCCTCTCACCCATGTCTCCTTTGAGGCGTGCCTGGTCCTCCCTGCCGGGTAGTGCTGCTCATCTGCATTCTCAGGGATGGGTTAGGAAGCTGTAACCATTTATAAATGGCCTTGGAGACGGAGGATTCTTAGTGTGGCTAATTCCGCCTTCAGTGCCCCTCTCTCTCTGGGTTCCTTGTCTCCCCTCTGTGGATGACAAGGGTTCTGTTTGGGCCTGAAGCGGCCCTCAGGCTGGGGACATTTTCGTGGTGGTGAGTCAGGGTTGGATGTGTGAATGCATCCTCAGCTGGCCTTCAGGGTCTGTAGGAAATAAACCTGGGACCAGGATTGGGGTCTGCACTCCAGCTTTTGCTAGGGCTCCTGCCCTTCAGTTCCTCCCTCCTTCCTTCCCCCACCCGCACAGCTCTCATGGCATATTCACCCTGACTTTGTCAAGTCAGGACCGTCCCTGGGTCCCCGTCTCTGCCCTGTCATTAGTCCGGACGGAAAAATTGACTGCAGCCTCAGTTTCCCCTTGGCTAAAGAGGTTAGTAAAACCTGTCTTCCTCACAAGGTTATTGGAAGGTTCAACTGAGATCATTCAAGCCATAAGAGCCAGAACAGATTCCACAAATGTGAAAACGCGTCGCTTGTTGAGGAAGCCCCGTTACTATTGATCATGGTACTAGCTTTAATGAAATAAGAATTTTTTTTTGCGCAGCCCATACCCTCAGTATCTATTTGCTGTCCTCCGTTCTAAGAGGCCTCCCAGGGCCGTGTCACCAGTCTTAGAAGGTGTGGTTGGAAAGACACACGTGACAGCTGTAGACCTCATAGGCACACTCTCTTCAGCCCGCGGGTCTCTCGCATAGCCTTGTGCCTCTCTGCTGCGTTTCGGGCAGTTGCTAAGGTTCGTGGCTCTGTGGGTTTTATTGTTGCTTCAAAGAGCTGCTTAGGGTTTGAGCTCTGTACCTCCTTCCCTCTCCTGCCTTCAGCCTTGTGGAAAGTCCTTTGCATGAAACCTGGGACTTTGTGGGAGTTGAAAAGTGCTAGGAGCCCTTACTCCCACTCCCTGACAGAGGAGGAAGGTCCGGGATTGAGGAAATAACAACAATGCCTTCCCCGGTTCCCCATCTTGGGGAATGTGGAAAGGGCCCTGGTTGAAATGCCCTGCAGACTGACTCCTTCTTCCTGTCACCCTCTATCTGCAGAAGCTTAGACCTGCAGCGGTTGGGCTTACAGGGCAGGGCACCTTTTCTAGAAGGGGCATCGGAGGTACATTGTGGGATTGTCGGTGTATGCTGGTATGTGAGAGAGAGGGCCATGCCCAAACCTCCCTTCTGAAGGACACGTGTTCTGCTGTGTTCGGCACATAGGTCCTTGTTGTCTGTGCCTGACAACTGACTCTGAGGAGGTAGGAGAGAGAGTCAAGTTTTTGGAGCTCTGCTCTCCCTACCAAAAGAGCAGAAATAACTCGGTTAGTCCTAGGGACCTCAGAGAGACACATGTGGGCATCTTCACATTTGGGGTAAAGCCGGGGATGGCACCTCATAACCCAGCACAGGACTTACTGGATACATCTAGTTAGGGTCTTCTGGGTTCTCCCCTGGAGGTGTGGTGTATATGTAGGGACGCATGTGGGCAGGGGGCAGTTCAGCTCTTAACAAGCTTTTTCCTAGAAATGAGAATAGAAGGAGGTGGCAAGGGAAGGGGGACAGAGGGAGAGAGGACGTCAGGCTGTGGGGTTTCTAATTTGGGCAGGGCTAGAGTTCCTTCATCAGAAGCTGAGTCAGGAAAACCCAGTTAGGATTCTTGCCACAAAGAGTAACTCTCCTGGCCACTCCTCCCTCGGGGTCCCCCTCCCAGCCCCTGCCGATGAGCTGGACCCCTTTGCCTCCACCCCAGGCCTCCGCAGCCCCTGGCATCCTGACTGGTCTCCATCTCACCCATGCCTTACCCCTCCCCAACTCACCCTCAGCTCACCAGCATTTCGGGGGGCCTCCATCGCCCCCCCCCCCCCCGGGGACCCTAGGACTTCAGTTCTATCCTCTGGGAGAGGCTGACTCCAAATTTCCTCCCTGGGGATCACTGCCTTTGGGGAACACACATGAAAGTGCCCTTCCCTCCTCCTTCTGGTTTAGTTTTGGGTCGTCCTAAAATTCCGTCTCCCATTTCCAAGGCAGAGGGCAGGTTCTTTGCCCTGCATCCAGGTTTTCTTTCCATTCCGCAAGGCCGTTTGGAATAGAGCTGTTCTGTGTAGCCACAGCACTTGGCTAAAAAATGTCAGGAATGTGGAGCTTTATTTTTTTTCCCCCTCCTTCCCTTCCAGCTTTCTCTTTCTTAACTCTGCTTTCGGGGGAGTTGGTGCAAGTGGGAGTTTTCTACCCAGCAGCTTGGGTCTTCAGTCCTGGCTGTGGTGGAGTGCTGACCCTCCTTCGGGGTGTGGGCAGCCAGCTGGGGGGTGTGTGCGTGCGTCAGACCTGAAAGCAGCCTTCCCCTCCCCTTTCCCTTTGCTTTCCAGTGGCCTGTTCAGTGCCACGTTTCAAACTGAAACAGGCAGGGGAAGAGGAAAACTCTCTCATTAGTGAATGGAGAATGAGAAAAAGGCGGCGGGGGCGAAGGCGAAGGCGGCGGCTGGGGGGGGGAGCATCGAACAGAGAGGAAGCAATTATACATTACCTCTAAAATGTCATTTTGAAACAGAAACTTTTTTGTTGGTTTTAAAGCTCATTTGCAGGCTCTGCTGGCTCTGTGGCAAGGAAATGTTTCTAAAATTCTAGGCCTGTCATTTGTAGGTTCGGGTCCCAGTTCGGTCTGCGATGACTTAAGGGTTCAGGACCCAGAGACCTTTTCCAGTAGTGGCTGGGTTTGCTTCTTTTGGAGGTAGCTGTGGTAGGGCTACCTTCTTCCCTGTTCCTGACACCGTGATTGACTTGCCAGGATGATGCGTCTGCAGTGTATACAATGGGAGTCCTGTTAGTACAGGGGCTCCGTGGCACCTGTTTACATCCTCCCAGACATACAGATCGGCATTATAACCCGAAGCCAGGCTGCCACTCCTGTCTATTAGCATTGTGAAACAGTTTTGCTTCTGTTGTGTTTCTATGAAGGAGAGGTTTATAAATGGCGCAGACCTGCGTCTGTGCACACCGGTTATTTCCTTGACTACCTTCTAATGCGCGTTTGAAGATGTTTCCCCACCAGCTTTTACAGCTTTTGACTTTATGCATCATCCTCTCTAGGCTCTGACATCAATCCTTCAGTGGTGTTTTGGAGAAATTAGCCCAGGGAAACTGAGAAGGGTGACTTACTCTCTTGGGTGCCCTTGTTCTGTGATTGGATTTCTACACACATCGCTCAGTGATCGGAGCAACAGAGCGGAGACTGGGAGCTAGTTTTTCTCCTGGTCAAGCCTAAGTGTTAAGCCTCACCTATGAGACATAATGGCCCATCAGCCATCCCTGTGTCTTCCCTTGGCCAAAATGTGATATCCAGAAAGGTGGCGTTGATCCCTTAGTGAGTTTTTGACCCTTACTTCAGGATGAAGACTGAGACCTGTAAACATGCCTGGCACTGTGCCCGGCCCATGAGCGCTTGATCGATGGTCTCAACGACCGCGCCGATCGCTGCTGTTCTTGGCTTCATTGCTGAGTCTTGCCTGCACACCTTCCACCACCACACTGGCTCGTGGGGCACCGGGGCTGTGTTTCATTTTAGATATGACATGTGTTGCCATGAGACCTGGCCCCCACGTTTTCCAGTGCTGGCCATTTTGCTCACCAAAGGGGATTTTTGCTCGACACTGGGTCCCTCTTTTCCCCAGGGCGCCCGGGGGACAGCTGCTCTTGCGAGAACATCTGTTTTCTCTCTGACATCCCGCTCATTAGGACCAGGGCTGTGGGTCTCTGGGCGGCCTCTGTCAGCTGTGTGGAGGGGTCAGAACCGTGAGGAGACGGCCGCGCACGCTAAGTAGGTGCCACTTTTCTCTCACTTGCTCCGTTGTCTGAGCCCTCGGTTGCTGGTTGGTTTCTCGGGGGCACTGTCCGGACCAGTCACAACAGAGCTCCTCAGTCCTGACTGTTTGTAGAGTACATGTGTTGCTATGGTGAAAACTTCACTCTGGCAGGCATGAGCTCCCTTTTGATCTGCTTGGTCGTGGGCAGGGGCCCCAGAAATCACTCCGTGGCAGAGCTGATGGACCCCCCCCACCTTCCCACCCTGGTAAATGACGAAGCCAGAGGCTTGATAAGACCGGATTAGAGTTCCCAAATGACAGAAGTGCTTTCTCATCAGCGAGAGCGCTCTGAGCAGGCTTTGGTGGGAAACTGCCCCGATGCTATCTCTTCACCTTTTCATCCAGCGCTGTGTATCTGGTATCCACTGGTACCTCATGGTTAAAGAAAGGGGTGGGGGAAAAAAGGAGGAAAAGAAAACGGTAAAACTACTACCATGGCTCCTGATGCAGCCCTTCTTATTTCACAAGCCGACCTTTATCTTTTACCCAGTCTGTTGCTCTGCCTTGATTTACCTCCGCTGTCTCAAGTGTCCCGCAGTAGAGGAGAACCCAACCCAACCTCATCACAGCTGGTTGGCGTTGCGAGTTCACTGTGTGGTTTAAAGAGCTTTGCAGGCAGGTCTTCTGGCCACTGTAGGTTCCCACAGCGTTCCTTGCTTTTCAGCCAAGGAAGTGGAGCCCGACTGGGGGCGGGGGGAATCTGAGGCCCCTGAAGCCCTCTGGTGCGTTTGCGGGAGCCCAGGGTTAGGTGAGGCACTGCTTCATGGCTCTCTGCCCGAGCCACGTTGCCTCTTGACGGCTTCCCTCATTTGTCCTGAGGGGTTGGCAACATTTTCCATCTGTGAAATGCTTTCCTAGCCTCACCCTGTAATCTGGATGGTTTATGGGGGTTGTCATACCCATCCAGAGCCTGGCTTCCAGAGGAGAGACTTGGCCAAGGACCATTCCCTCCGAGTTAGAGTCGGAGCCAAAATAAGAATTCAGCAACGTCTGGCTCCCATTTAGAGCTCAGCCCTAACGCTTCCATGAACAGGGGAGTCTATGGAATGTAGCCACAGGCTGCTTTATTTTTCTTTGTCTGAGTGGAATCTTAGTTTATTACCCGGAAGTAATGTCTGCAGGTCATTGTTCCACTTGGAGGCTTTTCTGCCTGGGACAGTCACGGAAACGCGCATCTCCCCGAGAGGGACCACAGAGAAGGACCCTCACGTGTGGATCACAAGTGAGCATAGGCGAACGGGCAGGGGCTTCACCTGAAAGTTACTGCCTGTCGTTCGCCGACATCTGGGTAAGCGGAGCTACCTCTGGCTGTTCTGTTTTCACTGCCCTTATCCTCAAGTTGATATTGTGGCCATTGCTCAAGGGTGTATCTTTCCTTCCATTTCACGAGCTGAAGGGCTAGGGGCAAACCTAGAAGCCACCTACTATGTTTATAGAAAAGGAAAATAAGCCTCTCAGAGGTTGGGAGATTTGCCCAGGACAGTGAGAGGGAATTTTTGGCAAATGTGGGGCTTGAACCTACATCTTCTGACTCAAGTCTAGGGAATTTTCTACACGTCTGCCTGCTGAAATTCTCGATGCTACCTTTGAATGCAAGGGTATGTGAGGAAGCTTTGCAATTGATGTATCTTTCTTAAGTGTGCTACGTTCGTTAATTTGGCAGCTGCTTATTGAATTCCTGCGGTAGGCCTGTGTTGAGCTCTGGGAATGCAGATGAATAAGGTGGGGTCCTTGTCCTCAGAGAGGTCACGTGATGCATGGCAGCTTGAAGCTGGTAAACTGTTTGTGGAGGGGAATCAGGTCTTGCACTTGATGTAAGTGGCAGGTGCAGCATACAAACAGACTGTTGGGCCTCAACCTCAAACCACCGCTGTTGGTGGAAGGGGTTGGTTTATTGAGACCCAACACCCTGAGTGTGGGGTTGTCAGTCGTTGGAGGACAAGAGCGGTGGTCATTTAGAAACTTGTGAGGAACAGCTGGTACTCTTGTACTTTATAGCTTTGACCAAAGGCTGGGCGTATGTGTGTGCATGCGCGCATGCATGCCTATGTACAGATGTGATTTCTAGTACTAGGTGGTCTTTATTTATTTATTTTTAGATTTATTTACTTGAGAGAGAGAGAGAGCAAGCAAGCATGTGAGTCGAGGCAGAGGGAGAGGGAGAATCTCAAGCAGACTCTCTGCTGAGCGTGGAACTTAATCCCAGGACCCTGAGATCTCGACCTGAGCCTAAATCGAGTCAGATGCTTAACCGACTGAGCCAACCAGGCGACCCTAGGAGGTCTTTATTAACTGAGGTTAAGAGAACTCTTCCAGGGATGCCTGGGTGGCTCAGTCGTTAAGTGTCTGCCTTCCGCTCAGGTCATGCTCAGCGGGAAGCCTGCTTCTCCCTCTCCCACTCTCCCTGCTTGTGTTCCCTCTCTCGCTGTGTCTCTCTCTGTCAAATAAATAAATAAAATTAAAAAAATAAAAAGAACTCTTCCATATGATTTCTTGAGATTTTTACCATCAAACTCCAGCATGATCTGAAATGTTCCTTTTGGGTTAATGGAGGTGATAATCATACCTGGGGTAAGGAGGACATAATACTCTGAGCCTCAGTTGCCCTGTCTTTGAAGTAGGGTGAGGACTTCTTAATAAAGCTCCTGAAATTTGCAAAAGCAGAGTATTTTTTTTTACTTTATTTATTCATTTTATTATTTTTTTTAGTAGGCTCTATGCCCAACATGGAGCTCGAACTCATGACTTGGAGATCAAGAGTCTCATGCTCTACTGGCTGAGCCAGCCAGGTGCCTCAGGGCAGAGTATTATTAATCAGTTTGTTCCTTCATTTTTATTATAAAGGTGTAGATACTGTCCCACAGAGAGTTTTAAAAAGAGACTTTTTAGTGACTCACCACTATTAGGAAGATTTCTGTGACTTCTGGGAGGCATAAGGGTGTGCCTACTTCAAGACAAAAGATAGAGATGTGATTGCTGCTCCCCCCCTCCCCCCCCCCCCATTTGCTTTGAAGAATGCACAGGATCATACTGGTTAGTCAGCAAGTGTTTACAGTCTGGTCTGTGTGCCTGGTACAGTGTGGGATCTGCCAAAAGATAGCGTTGAGAGTTGGTAAGAATGTGGCTTAAGGCTTAGAGGTACCAGGGATGTATTACGGGCTCTTTTCCTGAATGTGCAGAGCAGTCTGGGGGCTCCTGACCTGAAGGAGCAATCCTGGGGTAAGCAGGCCTCCCCTCCAGCAATTCCTGGAGTCCTGCAGGAAATCACCAGGCTTGCTTCACAATGCCTGGTTTCCTGCTGAGAATTGCTTGGAACTTGGAGGAGAATTGAACTTTTCAGACCCAACACTTCTAGAGTTTAGAGCGTGTGTAGTTTGTAGTCTGACTTTGCACTGGATCAACTTTTGACCTCTTGGGCAAGGAATCACTTGTTCATATGGATTTTGTGACTGTTGCCCGGAAGCTAGAAAGGAATGATTGTTAGCTGGGGTTTTTTTTTTGTTTGTTTTGTTTTGTTTTTTAGTTGCAGTTTGCTCTCTGGTTTGGCATGAAGTGTGAACACATGCTCCTCTTCCAGATTCCTTGAGGCTTGAGTCCTGACCCGGGCATGGATGCGCGTGGTGGCGAGCGTCGGGGACTAAGACCTGGTGGCCTGGATTCTCCCTGGGGCTCTGCCATTAAATAGCTACGTGGCCCATGCAAGCCCCTCAGCTCTCTGGGCCCCACTTGCTTGCTGTTGTGTGTCTCGGTCGTGCCATTTCCACGTGGTTACACAGAACAGGGCTGGGGAATATGTATATGACTTAAGTTGCCAGTCAGAATTGGGTGGGTAGGGAAGGAAGCACCTTCCCCCCAGCCACATAGGTTTAGGATTAGTCAGACTAAAGTTGTGCCTCCATTGGGTTAAGCCATCTCTATTTCTAATCTTGGTTTCATTTCTTATTTGAGTTGAAAATCAGGTTCTAGCCTAAATTTGGGTTTGATGTGGAACCCGTGTTGGGAAGGAGAAAATCCTATTAGAAAGGAATCATCTTGGGTTGGGGGAGAGGGTGGGCTTTGTTTGTGACTTTCACGCCAAAGGCCCTGTGGCCTCTCCAAGGCTCCCCAGGGGGCTGGGGAAGAGCAAGAATAGTGGCCCATGTCTTCCGCCCTGCCCTGTGAGTTTTACCATTCTGGTCCTGTTGAGTGTGCTCTGGGGCCCTGGGCTCGAGCAGATCTTCATACTTAGTGATATGCTTGTCAAATCCACATGGACATTCATCTGTGGCTTATTTATTTATTTTTCTCAGATCAGTAGAGTGAACCTAGTGTCTGGAACCTGACCTGTGATCTGCCACTCTCCTCCCCAAGCTCCCAATAGTGCTCTCAAGGCTCTGCCCGGCCAACTTCAGCCACTTCTTCTGCGAGCCCCCACTGCATGTGGAAGCCTCTTCTGCCACTCTGACCAAAGAGCACGCTTTCTTCCTCAAACTTAGGAGAGTGAATTAAAACCAGAGCAGGGTGGAGAAGAGGTTGTGAGAGAGGCCGCAGGACTTCATGACCTTCTTTTTAGCGCCTAGCTTCAAGTACGAGTTAGCCATCCTGTCTCTCATTGGAAGCATCCGTGTTTGGCTCACCAAAAGTAGTCCACACTTGTGGATGCACTTGTATCCACATCTAGCAGGCCACCAGCCACGTGTGGCTATTCCTACTCACCAGCATGGAAGGAAATAAAAAGTTCAGTTCCTCGGTCACACTGGCCACAGTTCACATCTCAGTAGTGCAGATAGAGATAAGTGTTTCCATCACCGCAGAGAGTTCTGGTGGACCACACCGGGGCACACGTTGCTTTCTGAGGGCTTGTTCTGTTTGTTTTTGTAGTAGTAAGCAGTATCTTGTGGTGTGGTTCTGTGGGGGAACCGTTAGAGGCCCCGAATCACCGTGGTTAAGGTCAGGGTTCTACCTCTGGTTCTATTCTGGTTTGCCATGTCCTTGCCATGTCCTCTGGGTAAGTGGTTTCACCTCTCTGTGCTGTAGTTTACTTGTCAGTAAAAATATGCCACAAGAGTTGTTGGGAGGATTAGGAGCATCAATATAAAATATGTCAGAAGCGTTGATATAAATACAGCGCTTGGAAGAAGGCCTGGCACAGGCTAAGTGCCCAATGCCTGCTACCTGTTGTTACGACACTTGAGCACTTGGACAGCCTTGGGGTGACACCTTGACTCTGCAGATACCCCCTTTGTGACTGCCTTCTCTGTTTGGAACGTAGCTGAGAAGCAGGGTGGCATGGGAAGAATGCAGGGAGGGGCGTCCCGGGGCAGCCCAGGGATGGCCCCAAACCGATGTCCTGACACCACACCTAGGCTAGCCGCTCAGGGTCTTACCCCTGCTCATAACCCACCCAAACTTACTTTTCACACGGTTCTATGAAGCTTGGTTATCTGGTTCCCAAGATTACAGAAGGAAGAATGAGTTAAAATGGGAGAAGTGGCTGGGGTAGCTGACAGCTAGAAGGACCATCCATTACTAAACACTTAAGAGAAATGAAGAAATGGAAAAACAAAAAACCGGGGTGGCTGGGTGGTTCAGTTGGTTAAGCATCTGCCTTCAGCTCAGGGTCCTGGGATCGAGCCCCGCATTGGGCTCCCTGCTCCTCGGGGAGCCTGCTTCTCCCTCTCCCTCTGCCCCTGCTTGTGTTCCTCTCTCACTGTCTCTCTCTCTCTCTGTCAAATAAATAAAATCTTAAAAAGAAAAAGAAAAAGAAAAAACAAAAAATCATGCATACTTGGTGTCACTTAGTATATGCACAACTTCTGTAGATTTCGAGGTTACCATGATAGACTAGCACAGTACAGGGCTTGATCATAATGATTATCAGCAGAGAAAGTAAAAGGTATACAGTATGCTCACAAACATTCTTACTTTTTTAATTTTCATTTATTTTTTTAAAGATTTATTTATTTATTTATTTATTTATTTGAGAGAGAGAGAGCACAAGCAGGGAGGAGGGGCAGAGGGAGAGGGAGAAGCAGACTCCCCACTGAGCAGGGAGCCCGATGCGGGACTTGATCCCAGGACCCTGGGATCATGACCTGAGCCGAAGGCAGAGGCTTAACCAACTGAGCCACCCAGGTGCCCCTCTCACAAACATTTTTAGAAACATTTCTGTCCACAAGGATTAATGTTAAAGTTTCAATACCTAAATCTTTAGCAATAGGGAAAATTTGGATATCCAGAATGATTCAACCCCAGAAATTTCTGGCAAGCCACAGTTTTTTTTTTTTTTTTTATAGCCCTGAAATAAAAGGCAAAGTTGGTCTTTTGTAAATGTAGGTTCTTACCCAAGAAATGTGGAAGAAACTTTTTTGACATTCTTCTTATCTAGCCTGGGAAATACCTTCATTCAACGATTTAGCCACCTGCCATTCAATTTTCTTTTTCTTATTTTAATCATTCAGTAAGTACACCTATTCCGTGCAAGATTCTGAAATCTGAAGTGGAAGCCAGCTAACATATTTGCTGACATGCCTTGCTCTCCTGTGGTCATTTTTGAGATACTTCTCGGTCACTGTTTTCCTTGAGTTTCATGGGTCCAGATGCTCCAGGCTGAGAGCCGTGGCCTTGTCAGGTTGTCACTGGCCACGTCCCACACCTTTAGCCTGCAGCTGTAGTCAGGAGTAACTTGACCAGTGTTGCTGGCTTCTCAGTCCCACCAGGTGGGCTGTTGCTCACATGGCTCAATGGATGTGAATCTGGACCGAGCTGATTCTAATTTCTGGCCTCTTTTTTCTGCAGACGTTGATTAAAGAGTGCTTTTTTTGTGAGGCATTGTTCTAGATGCTGGGAACACAGGGGAAGGCCAGGTTTCCCAATTACAGGGAACAACCTGACCATGTCATAAGGGAGCCAGATAAGAGGAAAGGAGTACAGTCTCTTGGTGATGAGTCCTACAGTTGAGCTGCCATATTGGTCTTCTGTGTCTGGTGCACAGTGGCGTTCACTAAGTAGTGGTCTGCTGGAGGGGGTGCTTGCCCAGAATGGGGGTAAGTGGATGGTGGGCCAGGCCAGGGAGAGAAGAGGATATGAGAGGACACCAGGCAAGGGGATCAGCTCGTCCTTGTGTGTGAATGCACTGCCGGGACCAGCATGAAGCACTGGTGTACTCAGCAGGCTGGTGTCATAGGATGCTCCGGACGAGATTGCAAATGAAGGGTCTGGTCAAGAGGCTGTGACACTGATCCTTGTGAGAACTGACCCCCACCCCGAAATTTCAGTCTCCACTCCAACCAGGAGGCGGGACCAGCCCCCCGCCACCGACATCTGAATTCTCTGATGTCGATTGAGAGGCTGCTGGAATGGCAAGGCCTCTTCTCTCCCAGTTCCCTTGACCCAGGCACTCTGTGTGACACAGGCAAGCGGCCCAGGCAAGGACAGCTAAAGCTAGGAGAGAGGGACAGCCTTTCCTTAGACGTCCCTATAACCCTGAGGCGTGCATCGATGTGTTGTTGCCCTCGAACACGAATATCATTGTTTTACTGCCTTGTGTTGCCTTTGCATTATCACTGACATGTCCTTTGAACTTATTTAAAAGGTATTTTTTGCATTTAATATGATTTCTAATTTTTTAAAAAGTAAAGAGGGCCTCAGCTAATGGAACATCTTTTTTTTCTCTGCCTTTTATTACTTTTTTAGCTGAATAGGCCACAAAGAGGCTTGCAGTCGAGTACTGTGGCCTTACTTAAGGAAGCTGGTTCTGTTGCAGTGTTCAGGGGGAGGTGGAGGGAGGGGGACCTTTTTTTTTGTAGAGGCTTTTCTAGGGAGAGGTGAGGTGGGGACGGACACGTAGTGTTCATTGGTGGACAGAGGAAGGTAGGCATGGCCCGAATGGAGCGTCTCATTTGCCAAGTTATCGAGCACTCAGTGTATACTAGAGTCTATACCCATTTTGTGTTGGGGAGTACCTGACAGGGGTGTCGGGGAAGAATTCTTTGAAGTGATCTGTCCTGTGCCTTCCATCTCTAAAATTTTGCAGACCCCTAGAAACAGATGCAATGAGACTTTCCCTTGTCTGATTTCTAGCCCCTTGTTTGAACCCCTGGGGGTCTTCTTACCAAGGCCTGTTGGTGATCGTCCACAATTTTATTAAACACCCCGTACCCCCATGAGAGGTTTATGTTGTCTCCGGAGGAGAGAGAGAAAACAAGGGCATGTGTCAGGACAGAAACCCACAGTGCTCATTCCTCCCTCGCCTTGTCCCCCCCATCGAAGTCCCAGCGGTTTTAACCCCTGATTTGCTCCCAAGCCCCTTCTCACACTTAACAGTTCTTGGGCCTTAACTCAGAGCCCTGAATGGTTCCGTGGGTCCTAGCTTGGACCTCAGCCTCTTGTCTCCTCTCTGGTCCCTTTCCACAGAGCTACCGCTGATGGTCCTCAGACACAGAGCTGACCCTGGGGCTCCCTTACTTCAGATCCTTCCATGGTGCCACCGAAAGTCCGGGCTGCTTAGCATGGCGTTCTAGGCTCCCCCGAAGTCTGACCGGCCTTTGTCCTGGACCTCCGCTACTCACTCAGGCCCTGCCCCTGCCCCGCAAACCACCGACCCGTGTTCCAGAATATCCTCTCTCTGTGCCTGCCTGCTTTTGTTCATGCTCCCACCCACCCCTGGGGCTTCTCTTTCCCTCTGTCATGGCTGCCCACCTGCTCCTTGAACGCCTGCCTCCCATATCACACAGGCACCACCTGCTCCAAACGTTGTCCCCGGCCCCTCTTCCCTAGCAATGTTCACTCCTCCTTGCTGCCTGCCTCTGTATTTCTCTTGTTTATTCATGCAGCCAGACTCAGACCGAGCATTTGCTCTCTGCCAAGCACTGTTCTTGGAGCTAGGATAAAAGATGAAAAGGCGAAGATTCTGCCGTCAGGGAGCCGAGTCCTTAGGGAGGCGGTAGTGTCTCTGCTGCTGCTCATGTGTGTATGAGGTGCACTGCGAGAGTCAGGGAGGGGAGCAGAATTCTCTGAGGAGGATTAGGGACAGTTTGCTTGAAAACAGAGAAGTTTGAGCTGGGCCCTGGGGCCTGAAGGGCACTGGCCAGGCAGAGAGTGGACATGTGTAAAGGAGAGAGAGGTGCGGGGCGGGGGTGGGGGGTGATGCGGCTCGTGGCTCTGTGTTACCAAAGTGGGGTGGCGGTGGGGGTTGCGGAAGGAAGTGATGGAAGATGAGTCTGGACTGGCAGGCAGAGTTCGGCCCATGGTGGCCCTTGTTCAAAAGTTTGGATTTACTTCTCGGCTCAGGTAACAGGGAGCCATTGAGGTTTCCGGAGCACAGGAGTGACTCCATCACATTGTGCTTGGAGGGTCATAGGCAGTAGGGCTGAAGCTTGCTCCTTGTACTTGGTGTGAGCTCCCTGAAAGGAAGGGGTTGCTTTACACTTTTGCAGGATCCCAGCGCCTCTGTGCCTAACGTGTGTAGTTGGTATGAATTGATTGAGGATGGTCTGGTGCACACACAGGGTAGTGTGTTTCTTGAGTTGCCTTTCTGCTGCCATGGTCATTTGCAGCTTTTCTATCCATGCTGACTCTTCAGGGTTCTTGGGTACCCAGTTAAGAGATGCTCGTGAGCATATTAGGAGTGCCTGCTACTTTAGCGTGTGCATGCAGGTAGGGAACCTCTAATTCTAGCTATTGAACCTTTTTTTTTGAATAGGCAATATCTGGCAGTACAGTCACGTTGTTCAAAAATCAAAAACATAAGAAAAAGAATACATTGAAGGTGTCAGTCCCTGGCCTCTTCTTATCCAGCTTCCCTCCCCTGCCCCCCGGTACCACTTCGTTAATTTTTGTGTATCCTTGGGCCTATTTATGCACATACAAGCAGCTATAAATTATATGCTAGATTTTGCACATATATGTACTGTACATATAGACATAGACAATATGCATGCATATATATATACATATGTATGTGTGTATGTGTATATTCCTATCCCCTTTCTTATGCAAAACAAATCATATTATCTGCACTGTTCTGCACCCTGCCTTCTTTGGTTAACAAAGCATCCTAGAGCTCTTTCCATGTCAGTACACTGAGAATTTCCTCCTGGCAGTCTAAGGTTGCCTAGGCTTGCGTTGTACAGGTTCACTGTAACTCATTTCACCAGTCCCCTTTTGATGGATACTTGGGTTGTTTCCAATCATTTGCTCTTATAAACAATGCTGCAGTGAATATTTTGGTACATAGGTCATTTCATGCCTGTACAGCCATATATCTTGTAGCATATGTTTACAGGAAGTAGGGTCATTGGGTCCAAGCATTAGTGCATTTGCATTTTTGATAGAAATTGACAAATTGTCCTTGTCCTTGTTAAATACCATGCCGAAACCCAGGAATCAGCCACAGACTCTTTACCATGTATCACTGACAATGTAATACCAGTGTCTGCATTGATCTTGTTCAATATATTCTCGGCGACTAGCATAATTTGCGGCCTGTCACAGGAGTCAAATACTTGTTGGATTTCTTAAAATTACATTGTTTGGCACGTTTGGGTAATGGGAGTTCTTCCCTATTGATTATCTTCCAGCTCTTCTATGATGTTTCTCTCCTGTCTGGCCCTTTATACAAGTATTTTTCTCAGGACACTCTCCTGCTTTTCCTTGGCCACTGTTCCTCATTCCTGAGGCCACAGTCCACTTTTCCTGGAATGCCCTCCTTGGCCCCCTTGGGTGGGGTCCTTGCTTCTGCCTCAGCAGTCAGTTCCCTGGGCTCCCCTGCCCTGCCTCTGTGATGTGTGGCCTTGTCGCTCTGCAGGCCTTGGTCATGCGATTCGCTAGGGCAGGAGAGAGTCCTGCTCACCACAGTGTCTCCAGGACCCAGCACGGTACTTGGCTTTCTGGTGGTTCTCCTGTAATATTCTTGCAGTAAATACGTGGTGAAGTGGAATTCACCAACTGGATAACCAGTTTTCAAAGGACTTTTGCATATTTAATTGAGGTATAATTTATATATCATAAAATTCACCCTTTAACATGTACAGTTCAGTTTTTAGTGTATTCACCATGTTCTGCAACTATCACCGTTATTTAATTCCAGAACATTTCCATCCTCCCCCAAAGAAACCAGTCAGCAGTCACTTCCTGTCGCTCCCCCACCCCCAGCCACTAATCTGCTTTCTGTGTTTGGATTTGCCTCTTCTGGACTCATCATGTAAATGGAATCATGTAACACGTGGCCTTTTGTGATGGGCTTCTTTCGCTTCGCATAATGTTGTCAAGGTTCATCCATGTTGAAGCTTGTGTCATTCCTTTTGATGACTAATATCCCACTGTATGCAAATACCACCTTCCGTTTATTCCCTCATCAGTTGATGGGCATTTGGATCATGTCCACCATATTCCATGAATAATGCTGCTGTGAACATTCATGTATAAGTTTTTGTGCGGACATAATATTTTCAGTTCTCTTGAGCCTATCTCTAGGGGTAGAATTGCTGGGTCACCACATAATTTTAATACAGGAAAGGAGCCAGGATTGAAACTATAATTTGAACAGTTTGTCTTTTGGATCTGAGAGTTGTATCTGTCTCAAGGGCCAGCATTGCAGATATTGTTCCTTCTCATCCAGGCTTGTCACAGCAGTGCTGGCTATTGAGAGTTATATTTAACAGACTCTGGCTCAATAATCATCTGTGATTCTGAGGCAAATATTGTCAGAGTTTACACAACACAACTTCCTGAATTCTTACCATGTGCATCGTGCTAACTCTATGGAGATGCCAAAGCACATAGGACACAGCTCTTGCCCTAAAGTCATCATTCATTTGAAATGACCCAAATATCCATCTGTATTGAACTGATTCAGTAAAATACGGTATGGTCATACAGCGGAATCCTCTATAGCTGTTGAAAAGAGAATGAGGTCAATCCTTAGGTAATGACATGGACTGATGTGTGAGGGAGAAAATAGGTTAGAGATTAGTATGTACAGGGTGAGCCCGTTTTAATAAAAAACTTACGTTTATATATACACAGTCAAAATCTGGAAAGATCACAGAAGGCTGTCCACATTTCTTATGTCTCTAGGAGGTAGGTTATGGAAGACTTTAGCTTTCCAATGTTACATGTTTCCCCTTAAAAATGTTTTTATACTGGAGGCGCCTGGGTGGCTCAGTCGTTAAGCGTCTGCCTTCGGCTCAGGTCATGATCCCAGGGTCCTGGGATCGAGCCCTGCATCGGGCTCCCAGCTCCGCGGGAAGCCTGCTTCTCCCTCTCCCGCTCCCCCTGCTTGTGTTCCCTCTCTTGCTCTCTCTCTGTCAAATAAATAAATAAAATCTTTAAAAAAAAATGTTTTTATACTGGGTGTATAGAGCTTCTCAAACTTAATTAAACTCCTTAAGTTAATGGATAGAATTTGCCCAATTCTATTTTGGAAAAAGAGCTTGAGATAAGAATTATATGGGAAAACACTAGGTATCAGTGTGGGATCTGATACTACACATCAGCATATGACTAAAGATGAATAAGTTTGTAAGTAAATAGTCTCATATGTAGTATAGCCAGGGATGAGAGGGCGCTGAGACTCTGGCAGCCAGGGGAGCTTCATGAAAGAAGCTATGCTTGGGCCTTACAGGGTGGTGAGATTTATATAGCACTTCACCATTTATGGGGCCAAAGAATAAATGCATACCAAGAGCTGTAATAAGTAAGCACTTCGCCCGTCTTCTCTTATTCAGTCTGCACTCACCCTGTGGGGTAGATACCATGATTACTCCCATTTTACAGATGAGAAAACTGAGGTTTAGAAAGGCTAAGTAACCAGATCAGGCCCCCATCGGTCATAATGTCAGAATCAAAATTCAGAGCTTGTTTGTCTGACTTCAGAGCACGTGTCCTGTACTCCATTTTAAAGGGAAGGAGACCTAGAAAATTCAAATTATTTGCCTAAGATCACCCAGCTGGGAAACTGGGGAGCCAGGATCTGAACTCAGAAAATTCCCCTGAAATCTCTGAGGGTGGTCATGGGAGGCTGGGAGGTTCTGGGTCAGATAGGTGTGTGAAACTCTGCGTATCATGCCCCCTTTGGAGATTCACATGTTGCATAAATTTACTAAAGTAGCGTCCTACATTTCTGGCCTCCCTGACCATCTCTCTCAAGTAGTATTTAGTAACATCCCACAGATCTCACTTTGTGAAATGCCACCCTCCCATCCTGTCAGGAGGCATGAGGGAAGGCAGGTCCGTGAACAGCTTTCTCTCTCAACTTTAATAAATAGGAATGCCAGCTCTAAGGTCAAGGTTGGAAGTGTATGAGGAAGAGTGTATTTGTTGGAATTAGTGAGAGTGGAATTCCCTGGAAGGGTTTGAGGCCACATCTCCACCCCCCTACACAAAATTTATCCACCCTTCCTGCTTTAGAACACCTGGCAGAACCTACTGAGGGTCATATTTGCCATCTCTTTGTGACTTTTTGTCTCAGGAAATCAGGATCCACTGTTGATAACAGTTACCTCATTAAACCTTCCCCCGTACTTCTTAAATTCAAATTATCCAACCCGTATTCGACCAAATTTCATCAAGTATTAGAATTAATGTGTGCCACCTCCCCTCTACCCTGTAACAGGGTACTATTGTTTTTTTCTAAAAACCATGGTAAATACTCATAAATTTTACTATGTTAACCATTTTTTCATTATGTTATGTTAATCACCATACATTACATCATTGGTATTTGATGTAGTGTTCCATGATTCATTGTTTGTGTATAACACCCAGTGCTCCATGCAGAACGTGCCCTCTTTAATACCCACCACCAAGCTAACCCCTCCCCCATCCCCTCCCCTCCAGAACCCCCAGTTTGTTTCTCAGAGTCCATAGTCTCTCATGTATGTTAACCATTTTTTAAGTGTACAGTTCAATAGTGTTAAGTACATTCACACTGTTGTGCAATCTCCATTACTCCTTTTAATTCATTCTACAACTATTGAGCAACTGCTCCTTGAAGGTGCCTGGGACATGGAGATGGTTAAGACACACTTTCTGTTCAGTCTGATGAGGAAGATGGATTAAAAAAAAACCCCAGTGGATTCAGTTCAGTATGGCCAGAGTCGTGAGGTGCTCCTTATGGGATTAGATCCTTGGGGGGCTTCTGCGCTTTGGGGTGGGACCGCATTACCCCCCAGTGCTTCAGAGCACCTTCTCCTCTGGCTTCTTGGTGGCTCCTTGCTGATTGTTTCTTGCCCCATTGTTCCCTGGAGTCGTTTGCTACCTCTGCTCTCCAGAGCCTGGGGAGAAGGTGGGAGACTGTGCTTCTCTGAGGTCCAAGTTCTGTAGCTGAGCCCATGTGGCCTGGGGCGGGGGGGCAGGGTGGGAGAAACGTGCTGTTGCCAAAACCAGAACGGCACCAAACCCCAAATCAACGGTTTGCCCAAATATAGTATCATAGACCTCTTCCACCCAGCGTGTGTAAACTAAATGTGCCGTCCTTCAGCTTGCAAGCTCAGCATCCTCCAGGAAGGACTTACGTGATGAATCCCAAGTGCTGTTAGTCCGCTTTACTTTAAAAAAAAACTGACCGCGGTGACGTGGCTGAAATCCCAGACTAGGGGCATGTCAGAAACGAAACAGATTGGCTCCGGGTCGCGTTTGGTTTGGTGTATTTCCATGGAGACCTTGTGGAAGTAAGATAGTGGTATTGTCTTGTACAGTCCCTAGAGCTCCTTATAGAGAAGAAGGTTCGTGATGACGATTAACTCACAGGCTCTCCTTCCCCTGAAAAATAGACTACGGGTTTGAGGCTTAGTTGCCTTAGCCATCTGGATGTGTACCCTGATTCCCCATTGCACGGTGCCAGATTGTACTGGGCTCATGAATACCGTGAAGTGTGCACAGGTTGGGAATGCAGCCTTTGAATTCAGATTGCCTCTTCTTTACCAGCTCCCTCACGTCACTAGATAACTTGATTAAGTTACTTAACTGTGCCCCAATTTTTTTGTCAGTAAAACGGGAATGAAGATAATTGTGCCTACCTCATGAAGTTTTTGGAAGCATCAACTAAGTTAATAATGCACGTATAGCACTCTTACATAGCGAATACCGCGTAAGGACTCCACCGATGTTAGTTACTCATGAATATTAATTAATTAATTCCATGACAATTACCTCTGTCCCTAGGCAGCCATTTTCCTGTGCCTCTCATTTTCTTATTCCATATTAGTTATGTATAGTCTGTATATTCTGGGGCATTCCATACCAGATAGACCTTTCACACTCTAACATTGCTGCCTCAGCCACCAAGACTGTTAAGAAGCTTGTGGGTTGAGGGGCGCCTCAGTGGCTCAGTCGTTAAGCGTCTGCCTTCGGCTCAGGTCATGATCCCAGGGTCCTGGGATCAAGCCCCGCACCGGGCTTCCTGCTCAGCCAGGAGCCTGCTTCTCCCTCTCCCACTCCCCCTGCTTCTGTTCCCTCTCTTGCTGTGTCTCTCTCTCTGTCAAATAAATAAACAAAATCTTTTTTTTTTTTTTAAAAAGAAGCTTGTGGGTTGAGTCTGTCTGAGGGCTTCTCCTTGATGGGCTCTGAGCCTGAGCCCCAGCCCATGGTTCTCCCTATAGAATGCCTTTCCTTTCCAGAATTACTCTTCCCCTTTTCCCTTTCTCGGAGATCATATAGCTTCAGTACTGCTGTCTTCCTTTCCTACTTAGAAGAAAACTCTGAGGTTGAATAAGTGGAAATCACCCGCTTAAAATATTTTACATTGAGGCATGACCTGTCATAGCATCTTTTTAGACAATAGGGAGTCTGTGTTTTACGAATTACTTCTGTTGAAGGACTTTTTTGGTGTTTGACTACTACCTTTATAAACAGATTTCCTCATGCTCTTCCACATAGCACAGTTGATTTCATTTCTATTCTGTTCTTATGCCCAGACACTATGGTTTTTGCGATTGTAATAAAAATACACAGACCAAATTCTGATTTTTTTTCTACTCGATATTATATCCAAATATTTTGAGGTGTTAGCATTTTTAAAAGATGAGGTTGTTCCTTAATGCCTACCAGTAAGGAATTGGTTACATTTCAAATGGTGACATACATTGATATGCAGTGTCACTGAACAATGTCCAAAACATATGGCTGTGTTTAAAAAAACAAAAAACAGATTACAGAATGCCATATTGTTGTGGGATTTTTTCTGTAAATGTTTGGATTTGTTTTATTTTTATAAAAAGTTATCTATAAGGATAATCATTAAATATAATCAGTGGTTTTTTCTGTGTAGTAGAGTTACAAGTACATTTTTTTCTCTGTACATTTCAATAAAATGTATATTATTTTGATGATTAGAAAAGGCACATGAAAGCTGTTTTCATTTTGGAAGTAGAAGGATGGAAAGGTGAGATCAGTGACAACCTGTTGCTTGGAGAACAGGAAAGGTGAATGGAGAGAGTGGAGGAGAGAGGCTGGAGCATGGGATAGGAGCTGGTGTGTGTTGGGGGGGGAGGGGGATGCCGTGAAGATAAGCCCTTGCCCTTGATCTTAGAGATGTCGTTCCCACCTACTATAAATAAAAGCTTTGCTTTTCAGAGGCCTTTTGAAGAATGGCTCAGAGGGTGAAATAGGGATATTTTAAACCATTCAGAGGTGCCTCTACAAAAGCATCAAGAAAAATGCCAAGTCTAGATTGACTGGAAGTGGAAATGAAACTTCTCACTTCCAGATATGAACTGGAAAAGTCACATGACCGAAATGGGCTGTGTTGAAAATTTGAGCTTTTTAAAAACAGCAATTGAGCTCGGCCTTAGCGCCATCTTCTTGGAAACCTCTGCGCCATGAGAGCCAAGTGGAGGAAGAAGCGAATGCGCAGGCTGAAGCGTAAAAGAAGAAAGATGAGGCAGAGGTCCAAGTAAACCGCTAGCTTGTGCACCCATGGAGCCACAGGAGCAGAAATAAGGAAAGCCAGAGGCCAGGGACGCTGGTACCAATTGTTGGACTGCATGCCTACTTTCTAGAGCTTGATTCAAGGGCTCTAGATCATCGCCATCTGATCGCAACGACCACCTTTGAAGAGACCTGCCTTGTTCATACCAAAACAGTCCCTTTTGGTCCTTTGCCCTGGACCTGTGACTTTTGGGACTAATTCTGTTTTCATTTGTGGCTGGATGTAACACGTGTACAATAAATCATCTCTTCTGCTGTCTTAGCTGAAGAAAAAAAAAAAAAACAATTGAAAATGGAAAATTTAAACCCCAGCACAGTAGTCCATTGTTGCCCAATTGTGGGGCTGTGGAGATGGACCACCCAGGCCACTTTTGGGTGAGACCCGTTCACTTCAATTTACAAAGCAGCCCCACTCCCCAACCGTCCAAGGGCATAGTGAACAGGTGCTGGAGACAGAGCAGGACAGCATGGTCCAGGAGGTTCTGTGAAGTTACAGGACCATTGCCTTGAAGGACCTCTGTCCTAACAGCGTCCTGCTCAGTGCTGATAGTCTAGGACTGGACTGGTGGCTCTATTTCCCTGCTGGAGATACACATTTTTTTTTTAAAAGATTTTATTTATTTATTTGACAGAGAGAGAGAGAGAGATAGCGACAGCAGGAACACAAGCAGCGGGAGTGGGAGCGGGAGAAGCAGGCTTCCCGCTGAGCAGGGAGCCTGATGTGGGGCTCCATCCCAGGACCCCGGGATCATGACCTGAGCCGAAGGCAGACGCTTAACGGCTGAGCCCCCCAGGCGCCCCCGGAGATACACATTTACCTGCCATATGGTGGAGGGTGGAGCTGTGAGTGGTGGTTGCCTTTCAACACCTATTTGTTAACCCCGATTTATATGTAGAGGGAGGGGTAGGGGAAGGGACAGCACCTAACGGTGGGGCTTCCGGTGACTTCCCATCTAGAAGATACACAGAAAATGGTAAGTGATAAAACCACGATAAGAAATCAGAAGAAAAATGACTAATTCGTTACTTCTTGAATACTGTGATGGGCCAGGCCTTGTGCTAGACTTGCCTTTCTTATCCAGCTAATCCCCTCAACAGTTTTCCTTGGTAGATTCTGTTATTTCTGTCCACACCAAACAAGCGAAACAACTCCATCTCAGAGTTCGTGAGGGCATACTTGGGAATTTAATACAAGTCTTTCTGAATTCAAAGCCCAGGCTTGTAACCATTGTGTGCCCCTGCCTCTCAGCAAGGAGGTACAGAAAGCAGGTGGTTCAGATGGGAAGAAAGGAAGCGGCATGGGCACTCGTGGGAGAATGGGGGAGAAGGAGGCTTCCAGGGGAGGGGAGGGGAGAACTGGCCCTCAAAGGAAAGTCAAAGCAGAGACATAAATGGATGACAGAACAGAGCGCTGGTATTTCAGGCAAGAAAAAGCGTTCCAAGAATTGAAGAAAGCAGTTAATAAGTGTAATGCTAACCAAAAGTTCCTGGGCCATATAGGCTTGGGGAAATGCTAGGCTAAACAGGTTGGTTTACTGCAGGACTTGTCAGAGCCTTTAATATAGTAGTAATGAATATTGTATATCTGCACCAAAAATATTTGTTGACTTTGGAGAGTATTTCATGGAATAATAATCTAGAATATCCTTTGGGACACCCAGGGCAGTTGGGGGAGTTGTGATAATCAAAGGAGGAGAGGGAAGGAGGTTCAGGAATGTCAGATTAAAGAGGTGTTATCCTGTAAGCAGTGGGGAGCCGTGAAGGGGGTGTCTGTTGTTTATATTATGTGTAGCCTGGCTGTTCTGTCTCAGATGGTAGGAGGGGCTGGAGGGGGTTGAGTACTGAGGCAGACCATCCAGTTAGAAGTCTCTTCTATGGGCTGGTATGAGATGAGGGTGTGAGGCTTTTCAGTAGCAGTGCAGGCAGAAATAATGGATTTAATAAAATAATAAGTAGAAAGCCACCAGGTGGCTGGCTGTAAGCGATGATGGGCAGCCTAGGAGGACACGGGCAAGTATAGGTGTGTTCCCTGGACACCAACTTTCGGAATAAAGATGCAAGGTTTGGTTTGGGGTGTGCTGAATGGAAGTTGGTGCTGCACTGTTTTGGTAAGGATGCAGGACGATCCTCCGGGAGAAAGATCTGAGGGGGGAAAAGTAGATTTGAGAGTCACTGGAATAGAAGCAAACACTGAGCAGGGATTCCAGGGGAGCAAGAAGGGCTGGGCTTGAACCCCTACATCCGGAGGTGAATCCCCGTCTTGGAAGCGTGTGGAAAAAAAATTCATGGAGGCAGAGGAACTTCTGCGAACACCCTTTAAAAAATAAGAGCCCTGGGGGCCTAGCGAGGGGGGCTGGGAGTAGCCTGAGGCCCCACATCTGGTTTGTGGCTGAGCCTCCCCAGAATGGGTCTCCTGCCTCCTCCCAGCCCTTTTTCTCTTTTGCTCTTCTGGGTTGTCGACTTCCTCTTCTTGGTAATATATATAGCCATCTGGGGTTAGACACCTGCAGGTGCGCCAGGAGGGCTGCAGGTGGCCTTCCTAACAGGTGTGGCCACGAATGCCCACCAGGACTTTAGCCTGTCTGTTCTTGTCCCCCGAGAGCTCTGCAGAGAAGCAGAGAGGCCCACGTGGCCTGGTGGTCTCGTTTGGTGGGCTGTGTCCTCTGAATCCTGCTCCGCTCTCCCCACACCGGGCTGTGCATAAGGGAGCCCCAGGTGTCTGTCTTTCAGGCTGGAGACCAGGATGGCTGCCCAGGACCGCGGGCTCTCTGTGCCCTCCACTGCGCCTGGCCTCCGTCTGGGGCCGACCGTGGCCCGGAGCCTGCTTGTCAGCACGTGGCTTGGGTTTCCGTGTTAAGGGTCCCAAATTGGGACCGCAGAGGATTGAGTGTCCGCGCTGTCTGATCACGCTGAGCCTTCTCCGGCAGGCAGCTGCGACCCTTTCAAAGGGCTGTGTGTAAATTGGTTTGGGAGATGTTGGCGGGGGAGGGTGGGGACTGAGATGGGGACAAAGAAGTCAGTTTTTGAAAGAAGAAAAATAAAGGAACCTAACAGCCTGGGGACATTTGGGTGGGGCGTGGCGCCTTGGGTAGTTGAAACCCAGTTTCTTCTCACCTTCCTATTTTTCCACTTCCAGAGCCTCCCCTTTGGCTGGTGCCTTACTGACCCCTGCAGACCCCCTCTGTGTAAATACAGCCTCTGCCTTCCACCCCCTCCCTCATTACTCATTCCTTTAATCTGACCCATCTCCAGGTCGCCAGCTGGCAAAGACTCAGCAGATTCCAAACCCCAGCTGGTGCCAGAGTGTTGACACGGGAGGCGGGCGGGGAAGTTTGGCAGACAGCTTGCCCCCAGGCTACTCAGCTGTAGGAAAAGGTAGAAAGACATCCCAGAGTTGAGTGGCCCGTTTGTTTGCAGACTCACCCTCCCTCGTTCACCTTCCCCGCATCATGCCCACCCTTACTCCAATTCTTGCTCTATCCTGAACAAATAGAAGGGAAAAGAATCTCTTTGTGTCAGAGGAGCTAGCGGGCTAGGGCTCCCTGGCTTACCCCTTCCGTCTCAGGAACCCCTAGGTGGCACATTGAGCACATAAGGCAAAGAACCTTTCACTTTCTGACCGGAGCAGGGGTCAGATATTATTTAAAAGACACGACTTGTCACTAGAAAGTCACTCCCCATTCACAGGGGCTGTGATTTTCCACAATCAATCCTCAAGGCAGTGTGGTCGAGTGTGTGTGATGCCAGGCTTGGGATTTGCTCAGGCAGCCTGAGGTCAGGAGGGTCCTTGAGGGCCTATGTTCTCCTCTGTCCTCAGTAAAGGCCCCCAGAGACCCTCAAGACAGGTGGTCACTGAGCCCCAGTGAGGGGTGGTCTCGACCGGAGTTGGTGAGAAGTCCCTTCCAGGGCGTCGTGCGCAACTAAAGCTAGTGGTCAGCACTTTTGGGCCTTCGGCACTCAGCTGGCCTGGAGAGAGGGACTGGTTACCCGAGGAGTGGTCCCAGCATGTATGTCTGGGAGAGGATTTTGCTGATTTGAAGTGCCCTGTTGCCAGTGGTTGTATCGATGAGGTTCATTATTATCATGTGCTGTTAGTAGTTAAGTCTTTTATTTGAGGAGCATAACTGCCTCAGTCTGGGTTCCACCGGAAACAGATGGGTGATTAAAGAAAGGTTATTGAAGGTGCTATTAACAAGGGTGTAGAGAGGATCAGGGGAAACAGATAAGGGATGGTAAAGCACCCCACGGTTTGCAGAAGTGGGGAGATAGCCCTAAGCCTGAAGGGCCCAGGAATGCAGTGGATACAGAGCTTCTTAAGATGTAAGGAGGAAAGAGAGGATGAGTGGGGAGGTCATGCCAGGAGCTGTGGCTGAAGGAGAGGGGCTGGACCTTTGATCTGGATCAGGTGGCTGCCACAGCTGCCCAGCAGGGAGGGAGCCAGGTAATGAGCACCCTCCTCGTGCCGTGCGATCTCCTGCGGATTCATCTGAAGCCAGTTGTCCTGGAAGCCCATTGATGCACTCCAAAAAGTCATCCACTCTCTGCTCTGCGGCTCAGGGCAGGATGGAAAGTGGACCTGGACGGGCAAGTGGAGAATTGCCCAGCCCGGTAGCACTTACACACCCTCTGTTTCCTATTGAATCCTGCCTCATTTACACCCACAGGCAATCGGAAGAGGTGGCAAAGCAAGACTGATGCCCCTGAAATACTGCAAACTCTGACAACAGGCTTTCTGGACAGATGTTTCCTGATTGCAATAAGCCGATTAGCGTAACACGTCTACTTTCAGCTATTTATTGCCCTGGTCTCTCGTGAGACCAGGATCGCCCTTGCTTCTTAAAAGTCGCAGTACAGCAAATGCCTCCACTTCCATCTTTTGCGGCTAGCTCAGATAATACTCAAGTACCACTTAAACCCATTTCCTTCTCTTACCCCAGTCCTTTGCACGCTCTGCCCTCAGGGACCAAGAGGAGTTTCCAGTGTAGCATTAATGGGATTCTAATCGCTGTGTCCAGTTACCACTAGTCTTTGAATATCGGTATCCAACAGGAAATTGCTTTCTTAACAGTTTCACATGGAGGAGCTCAGACTGTCTTGTCCATTAGGTAACTGATAAAATTTAATTGGTAAATGATGAAATACGGGACAGCATTTAAAGTTTGTGGCTGGAAATAAAGAGTTTGAATCTTTATGCTACAATGTTGCCTTGCTTACTTTGAGGGAAGCAACTGTTTCTTTATGTGGGCTTGAGTGGTTTGGGGAAGCATGGTTTTGAAATGCACATCCTGCTGGAATAGGCACATGTCTATGGATGAACTCAGTAGATGGAAACAGTTGACATTGGGGCCCAGTAGCTTTTACAATAAATGAATGGATGGACGAATGGATAAAAGCTTTAAGGAGTCTGAGGGCCAGATTTCCTTCCCTCTTCCCATTTTAGACTTGCTTGAAACAGATGAGGACAGCTGAGATCTAAAGTTGGCCCACACAGTGGATGGTCCCCCCAAACCACCATGATTACATTCAGCTGGAAGGTTCCATCTGGAGTCCTCTTCCTGTACTTTCTCAGCACAGTGACTCTTGTAACCCTGAGTCCTCTCCTCTACTTATCTACAATCTATGTCTCCCCCTGCCGCCGCCCCCCCCACACTCTGTGTCTTGCCAGCTTAGCTCAGTCCCTCCCACAAGTCTTCCCAGAGGAGATCCATAAATCTCCAAACCCAGAGCACTTAACCGACATTTATTGAGTCCCTCCTTTGTGGCAAGGAGCCTGGGGGTGCAAATATGACTAAAACCGGGGTCTCTGCCTTGAGAAAGGGAAAGAGCCTTCCCTTGTCTTTTGCCTAATTGTGTCCTGATCCATGACACCTTTTCTTGCCTTAAAACTCACTTTTCATGGATCAAAGTCTTGCTCCGATCCTGAGTTTTTTTAGAGCTATTGCTCAGGTAGCATGGTGGGTAAGAATTCCGACATCACAGTCCGATGGATCTTGAGATCCAGTTCCACTTCTGGGCTTGTTAGCTGTGTGCCTTTGAGCAAGTGTCTTAAGCTCCCTGAGCCTCACTTGTTTGGTACAGTATGGCCTCTGGGAGGGTGAAATGAGATAGTTTCTATGAGAGGTTAAAGCAGTTCCTGGCACACGGTAGGAGCTCCATAAATAATAGTAGTAATAATAGCAGACCCAGCAGCAGTTTTTCTAGAGTGGGAGGTTAAATGAGGTAATCGTGTTTGGTGTTTAGCACAGTGCCTGGCATTTAGTAAGATCTTTCACATTAGTTCCTCACAGGGCTGTTGAGGGTTGTGTGAGGTAATCATCATATAAAGTGCCTCAACCTTGCCTGGCTTGCAGTAAATGATGAATAAAAGGTCGTCAGTTTTATCACTTCTGAAATAAGGGAGCTGGGCTAGATTGATCACCTAGCTCCTGATTTTCGTCTCTGAGGGAAGGAAGTGGGTCTTACAGATTTTTCTATCTCCTGTAGCCCTGTGCCTTGCTCAGACTATGCACTCAAATATTTTGATTGAAGGGTTGATTTTATATATTTTTTAATTCTGTTTTTCTGGAGATGTTACTAAACAAAGACATGTTTCTGGAGTGTGGAAAAAATGTCTTAGCTAGCTTTGCTCACCTGTGTGTGTATATGTGCGTGCGTGCGCGCACACACACACTGCTTTCCTTGACACATCCGTTTAGAAAACCTGGTGGGGCCATTATAAGATCACTGTGGCTGCAGCCACTGCAGGTCTCAGAACGTGGACCTTGGCCCACAGCCGGATGCTTATCTGCCCGTGGGTGGGTTCTGATTCTGAACCCCATCAGTCCAGCCGGAGACAGTGCAGACTGATGGAATGATAGGAAGCCAGAGGCCTCCTCCTGGCCCTCTGGCCAGCACTGTAACCATTGCCCCCTGGGAACCCACAGGGCAGCCATCCTCTTGTAAATCCATCCAGGAGGCCCGGCCTCTCCCTCTTTGAAAATGAATGGAAGTAAAGTCATGGCCACTGAGAGTAACAGTGTAGCTCTGGTTCAGAAGAATTGGTTAGGGGTGCCTGGGTGGCTCAGTCCATTGAACGTCGACTCTTGGTTTACGCTCTGGTCATGATCTCCGGGTGGTGGGACCGAGCCCGGGGTTGGACTCTGTGCTCAGTCAGGAGTCTGCTTGGGATTCTTTCCTCCTTCCTCTGCCTCCCCTTCTGCCCCTCCCCCTGCGAGCACGTACTCTCTCTCTCTCCTCCTCCCTCCTCTCTCTCAAATAAATAAATAATCTTAACAAAAATAATTGATTAAATAGAGGGCAGAAACATTTTCTAGTCCTGCTGTGAATATAATGGGGGGAATTTAATTTTGGTTTTGCCTCCCCCCCCCAGGTTCTCGGTAGTCTTTCCCTTCTGTTTTCCTTCTCTGAATTACATCGATTCAGGGAGCATTGATTGAGCATCTTCTCTATATCTGGTATTTGTATCTAGACACTGTCAGAGTGTCAGAGGGAGCAGGGATCTTGGGGAACCGGGAGGTGTGCGGCCTGATGGGGAACCCGCTCAGGGCCAGTGCTCCCCCTCAGGCATCCCTCTCCTGTGGTTCTAGATGCTCTTTCCTAAAGAAATTTCTCTTGGATTGATGTATTCCTCTCCAGCTCCCCCTACTTTTCTGCATACCCAACCATTCTTCTCTCCCTGGTCTTTCTCCTCACCACACTTAGGTTCAAGCATCTCCCACCCCGCACCCCCTGCCCCCCGGCTTCCCACCCCTTCCCCACCCCGGCCTCCCCTCTAGCTCCCAGCCGCCCATACAAGCCGTATGGACCTCTGTCTCCATCTTCCACTTCACGTTCACCTCCATGTGCACTGACTTCTTGCCCCCACCTTTCCTATAACATTTACTCTCCAAAGTCCTCAGTCGCCTTCTGGTCCCCAAATCTGATGGACTCTTCATGCATTCATTCATTCCACAAATATTTACTGAAACCTCACTGTGTGCTGAGCACCATTCCCACTGCTTGGGACCCATCAGGAAAAAAACTAAGCCTGCGAGACTGCTGTCCCCCCCGCTCCCCCGCCGTGCAGCCTGCATCTCAGCCGCAGGTCGACTTGTTCTCCCTGAAGCTCTCCCTGTGGTGAGCACTGATTCCTTGCTGCTGGCCTCCCTTGGCTGTTGGGGCCCTTTGGGTGTCCTCTGACCTCATGTTGGTCCTTCTCAGTCTCCCCCTGCCAGCCCTGGACTTCTGCTGTTTCTCGGTGATACCATCATCTACAATATTTTTTTAAAGGTTTATGTATTTATTTGAGTGAAAGAGAGAGTGTGTGTGTGGAGTGGAGGGGCAGAGGGAGAGGGAGAGAGAAACTCTAAGCAGACTCCGTGCTGAGCATAGAGCATGGAGCTCCATGCAGAGCTCAGTCTCACAATCCTGGGATCATGACCTGAGCCGAAATCAAGAGTCAGATGCTTAAATGACTGTGCCATCCAGCCGTGCCCACCATCTACAACATTTTGAGTAACCAACCGTCCTAATATGTTGCATATTTTACTTAAATTATATGTTTGTGTGCCTGTTTCTTGAGCACGGCCTGAGCACCACTCCTGACTACTTTTCCACCTTAATTTATTGTGCCATCGAATCTTCGGAAAATCACCCATCACTGTCCTGTGTCTGTGCCATTACCTTCATCCAGACCTGATCATCCCTTGTTGTAGCAATCTCCTTCCTAAGCTTTCCACACCGCCTGGCTTACCTCCCCTTCCCCAGCCCATCCTCTACACCCAGAGTGGGATGTGCTCTCTGCAATGCAAATCACTCCGTACTACCTCCCACAGGTAGGATAAAGTCCACTTTTTATACCTGCTGTAAAGGACCCTTCATAGACCTGTTTCCTGCCAGCCTTCCAGCCCCATCACCTTCGACACAGAGCATTCATTTTTCCTGGGAATCATATTTCCCCTACTTCTCTTAGTGCAAGCAGCCCCTTTGCTGCTTTCTTTTGGCCCATACATCCTTTCAGGATACAGGTGAGACAGAACCTCATTGGTAACATTTTCCATGGAATGGAGTGGTTGGTGGGGGGTGCTCAGTCCCCACTTCAGTCAGGGGACCCCCTCTCGTCTCCTGAATGGCTTGCGCGCACAGTAGTCCCCCTCATCGGTGTGGTTTCAGTTAGGCGCCGCCCACTGCGGTGTGGAAGTGGGTGGTCCTCAGACCATCAGTAGTAGCCTAACACTGCGTCACAAGGCCCACATCATTCCCCTCACTTCATCTCATTACGTAGGCATTTTATCATCTCACACCATCACAAGGAGGAGGGTGAGTACAGAACACTAAGCTATTTTGAGAGAGACCTCATTCACATAACTCTAACTACATACTGTTATAGTTGTTCTGTTTTATTATTAGTTATTGTTGTTAATCTCTTACTGTGCCCAATTTATAAATTAATATCATAGGTATGTAGGTTTGTATAGGCAAAAACATGGTAAGTATATGGAGGGTTCGGTACTGTCTGCAATTTCAAGCATCCAGTTGGGGTCTTGGAACATATCCCTCATGGATAAGGGGGGCTACTATACCCTCTAATAATGATGATTTTGTTGTGTTTTAAGTGAGCTTTTACATACTGATTTATCTGACTGGGCTCCACATTTGGGTGTTGCCTTTCCTGCCTGGGATAGGTGTTTAGAGTGGGAGGGGCACAGGGGCATTCTGGTGTCTGGGATTTGAGGGGGTGAGGCTTGGAAAGGGGAGGTGGGGTACCTGTGGGTCCTGTGATGCCGGGCAGGAGGCCTGATTCTCTTGATTCTAGGCACTCGGGCGTCATGGGGGACTGTAGAACAAAGCCTGCAGTGTTTTAGGAAGACGGGCCTGTCATCTTTCCCAGCAAGAGCACTTGAGGGTAGTCCTTTAATCTGCCCTCTGCAGGCCATGGCCTTGGTTCCTGCCTAGGGCGGACAGAACAGTGGCTAACGAGCGAAAGGAGCAGACCCACACCCCCACACCCAAGGCCTCGTTAAGGGGGAGTCTTGCCTCTCTCCCTCCCACTTTGTGTGTGTCTATGTGTAGCTCTGTCCTCCCCTCCATCAGCTCTTACTGTGTGATTGTCTTGCATGGAGATTATCTGTGTTTCTTGGCCAAAGCTTAAGGTCACTTAACTGTCCCAGGCAGTTCCTGTTTCTTTCTGTATCCCCCTGAAAGAGAGTTGCCCAGTGGGTCCCGGCGTGGGAACACCTGGCCTCCTAGCTCTTTTTCTAAGGCCTGGATTTATTAGCAAGTGGGGTGTTGCTCATCAAGCCTTGGATGCGGGTGCCCGCAGCCTCCTGTCAACCCCTGAGGATCAGCTGTGCGTTCAGACTGGGGTCCAGGCTGTCCCTGTGTTGGCTGGTTTTCTCCCCCGGTGGTGTTTACCCTGTGTGAGGTCACAGTCAGGCTCCTGGGGTGCTGAGAGGCTGGGCAGAGAAAAAGCACACTAATTTTTAGATGTTCTTTAAAATGCTGCTTTCTTTCTTTCTTTTTTTTTTTTTTAAGGGATCTATTTATTTATTTGAGAGAGAGAACATGAGTGGGAGGGGCAGAAGGAGAGAGAATCCCAAGAAGATTCTGTGGCTGAGCACCGAGTCCAATGCAGGGCTTGATCCCACGACCCTGAGATTACCACCCTAGCCAAAACCAAGAGTCGATGCCCAGCTGACTGCGCCCCCCGGTTGCACCTAAAATACTACTTTCTATTAGTAAAATGAGTTCTGAAGTAATGTATGTAGCTATATCTTTGGGGGGAGGCGGGAGGCAGGAGGAGACGGAGAGGGAGAGATCTTGGAATATGGCATTCTACCTAAGACTATACCTAAGTATTGACATTTGCCCAGATTTTATTAGGTTTAGGGGTATGGAGGAATTGGTTGGTGGCACAGTGTGGGTGGTGTTTACCGCAGGCCCTGCCTTTGGGGTGAGATTTGTATTTTCTGTTTATCTGTAGCACGTTTCTCTGGGAACTCTTGCCTTTTATGTTATTTTCCTTCTCCACTTTGAAGATGATTTGGAATATCCCCTGTGAATATTATTTGCTGACAAATAGGGATATTTGAGGGCTATTTTTCTTTAACCTTCTTGGCCTTGATTTAATCCACTTGAATCAAATCATCATCATTAAGTTCTGCTCATCAGGTGCTCTCATTCAGGTGGTCCTTGATGGGTCTTTGTGGACTCCCGCAAGACAGGCTGGATGCCAGCCCAGAATGGGGTTGTAATTCATGTCCCATAGGAGCAGGAGGCATTGTTGTGACACAGAGAACGGTGGGAAGTAAAGGCTGATGCAGAATCAAGAGGCACATAGCGGGGGGTCCCTGGCCTGACCTCCATTCCTTGCCATGTGTGGATGGAGGATGGTTCTTACTGGTGTTAGGGTGGTGCCGCGGTGGCCCGTTCTCTGGGACCCATCACCTAACAATCCCTTTCACCCCCAGTGGAGTCGGGGTGTGCAGAAACGGGGACAGCAGAGATCACACATCTAGAATTTCTACAGAATGGCTTATTTTTAAAAACTCATTTATTGGCCTTCTAGCCCTGGTTTGCTCAGTTTAAATATGGGCAGAGGTGGACACGCTGAGTCAGGGCCTCTCTTTCGATGCCCCGACCCAAATAACTAGAGGAATCTGAAGGCTTCCTGGGTGAATCTGCCGTCAACCCCCTGGCAGGCCTGGTTTATGGCCTCTGGAGATGGCTTCACTTTGCCAGTTCATTTTTCTAGCAAGCTCTAATCCCCATGCCTGGCTCTGCAGAGCCCCAAAACATGGGGATCGGCACACTGCTGTTTTGAGTAGAAAACTTTCCAGATGGTAGAGAATAATTAAAAATGGTTGCCGCAGATGGATCACTGTCTGCCTTCTCTTTCCTTCCGTGAGTGTAAACAAGCAGGTGAAGGCAGATACACCTGGGCCCTCCCTGGTCCAGCTACCCATGCGCATTGGAGCCCCTGGATAATCCTTTCATTTCCCCAAATACCAGGAAATGCCATAAGTGCCTTGAGGATGATTCTCCCTGGCACCCACTCTTGACGATTCACAATGATTAGTGACTAGCTGTCGCAGACACATCTGTGACGATTCGAATTACCCCCTCTTGGTGCATCCTGCTTTATGGAGCTCAAGCTTCGTTAAAAACTGCAGCTGAGACAACACCCTGTCCCTGGCAGGGGCCCCTCTTCTGCAGTCTAGTCTGAAATGTGACCCAGTCTTCCCTTGCAACCTGAAATTCCACACTCCAGAACCTCTTCATTTTCCTGTTTTGATTTTTAATTGATTTTAAATTATATATTTATCTCATATTTATATTCTATCTGAACAGGTGGCTTTTGGTCACATTTAAAAATATTTCGTTCAGACCAATGTGTGTGTGTTAGGAATATCCACAGCGTAGCCAGTAATCTGAGCTCTGCCATGCAGCACGAGAGAACTGCATCTGAAGAACATTGGTATTCTAAGCGATTATTTTGTGTGCATGCTTCTTTATTTTTCTTTAGTTTTCAGCTTCCACACAGAATGGTTTATGAGTATGCCATGCTGTCCAGATGTGGGGAAAGCTCTTGGGATGGGGGTGGTGGTGAGGAGACTGAAGTGTATAATCAAGTAGGATACTAGAAATACTGATCCAGGGATCTTTTTTGAAGGGGTGGATGAGGGTGTATGTATTAAGGCCTTGAGAGAAGAAATACATTTCATGAGAAAGCGTGTATGTTATTTAAGGCTATCTGTAAGGTACCTCGTAGGTCAAGTTCAACCTGTGCAAGCATGGGTTGCTTAAATATGCAGTCTTCTTGAAGTGATCATTCAGTTGTGGATACAGAGGCTGTGGGGAAGAGCTGTCTTCCCCTAGGCCACCTCCTGTTTTTCAGTACATAATTAACTTCCCAAATTGGGGATGGATAGCATGACAGATTCAATTTTCAGATGCATCCTTTTTAAAAAGCCCAAATTCAAAGATTTTTTAAAACTCTGTAAGTGACCCTTTCTAAATTCCTGTTTATCCCAGTATAAAATTTAGACCTTGGAACCGATGTGTATAATAAAGCAGGTAATATAATTTTATCATGGCTGTTCTGATTATGGACTTTTCTCAAGTATTCATTGTCATTTTTTAATCCGATATAAAACTGTGATCGTGACTCTTAAGGGTGAGTCTATTCAGCCTTGTGAACATGGGCTTGTCGAGAATCTGCATGTGTGTGTTTGTGTAGCTTTGCTAAATTCTTCTATCAAGGCAGTTTTTCAAGTGAAAAAACCAGCATCTCTAGGCGTTGCTAAAAACCACACAGAAAGGTACTGTCAGAGCTCTGCCTCCTGGTTTCAGGCACCCGGCCCTCCCCGCCAGCTTCTGGTCATCCAAAACGGAGGATTTCAGAAAGCAGGAGTGAAAAGCATCTTTGTTTCAGCTGTATCTGCCTTTTATTGAGTGACAGAGGGGCTGCAAACTGGGTACATCAAGTCCCGATCATAAAAACGTGCGTGCAGGTGACCAGCCGAAGCAGGAGCCCCGGGGAACAAATGCTCCAGGAAAGAGGGGCTACAAGACTCTTTATTTAAAACAAACAAACAAACAAAAAAAAACTTCCCCACCAATTGGGCGTAACTTTCAAATGTTTTCCTGTCTGACTGAAATTTTCCTATCCACTGCCTGCCTCAGGAGCAAGATGCAAAACCAATTTTGGGAAGGTCCGAGTTGAGCCCATTTGGCTGAGCTGGGGGACCAGGACGTTTCATTTGGCCCTCCCCGTGCTTGTCAGGGGAGAGACCCCAAGCTCGCTGTCCCTTGTGGGGGGTCAGGGTTCCCCACACGCTGCTCTTTGTGTTCTAGCCCCGAGGTGGGAGTGGTGGTCGCGGGGCGGCCACCGATGGAACAGAGCTGCTTCTGTGAATCAGGCCTCACACCCTGTCCTGTCCTCAGTGGCTGGTCTTCCCCCCCAGCCCCTTCCAGGTGCCCACGCGTGGTTGTGTCTGCCAAGGAATGAAGGGAACCAGCCAAACCTGAGGGTGAAATGCTACCTAGGAGGAAGTAACGAGTCTGCTTTCATTGCATTTCTTCTCTATTCTCTTTGGTGCCCGGATATCAACTGGCATGGAAGAGACAAGAGTTTGGGGCATTCGGAAAGCCTAGGTGCGCCTGGGGTCTGTGGCTGGCTGGCTGGCGGTTCAGCTCGAGAGGCCTTGCTTCCTCGCTCTGTCAGATACAGGTGATACCCAGGCCCCGTCCCCACAAGGTGGAGGAGCAGTAATACAGTTCGGACTTTGGGGATGACCTCCAGCAAGTTGTCAGTGTAAGGCTGTGCTCCCGGGGGTTGACAGTAAGTGGGATCCAGAAGTGATAACCTTTTGGACCTGAGCATGAGGAGGATCAGATCATCCATTCTACCTGACTTGGCCTGATCCTTTCCACCTTATCTGTAAAACGGGGATATTTTTAGTATCTATTCTGTAGAGATGTCGTGAGCATTCCATGAAGTAATTTATGTAAAGCCCTTATGACCACGCCAGGTGCTGACTAAGCACTTGATAATATTAACTGCCATAACTGTTGTTGTTGCAAATGGATGAGAAAACTGCGGTCCAGCAAGGTAAAATACCGTTGCCTGAGGTCACCCACCTGCCCTGCAGCAGAACTGGGCCTGGAATCCCAAGTCCGGTATGCTTTGCCAGAAGCAGCTGTTTTGCTGGCATCTTTGGTCTAGTTGCAAGCAAGAGCTCAGCTTCATGCGCCCCTAACAGAGTATGGCATGTGGAACGGTTTTAGTTTTGTTATGGCTACACAAGCATATGCTCAGTGTCACTGCCTTTGTGCTTGATGCTCTGTTTTAGTTAAAAGTTCAGCGAAGCTTTCTCTCTCTCTCTCTCTCTCTCTCTCTCTCTCTCTGTGTGTGTGTGTGTGTGTGTGAGAGAGAGAGAGAAGGGAGGGGGAGGGAGGGAGATGTGGCCCCTCCTCCATAATTTAGTGTTCTCCCTTTGCATTAGTGTATTAGCACATTTTCACTTTTAACCTTTCACCCACTGAGCCTGGCGTTTAAAATGCTATTAAACCCAATAATGTTTCCTATAAACAGCCTTAGAGGGATGGGAAATAATTGGAATGACATTTTTAATAGGCTCCTGTTTCTCAGCCCCATGTGCTCTATGAACCCAACGAGAACTTGCGGAGGGGGCTTGGTCGTCGTTCTGTCCTTGCTCTGAGGTTGGCAGAGGGTTATGGAGGGAGGTTTTGGGGTGCCAAAGGACCTTTTAAAGCACGGAATGTGGTTTTTATGCTGGAGAAGTAGAACTGCTTTTTTTGAGTAGTCTTTTTGTTTTTCAAATTAATGAAGGTGGTGAATGACGGAGCAGATCACGTCTTCCCCCTTCAGATGGCTTCAGGAAAGCATAGAGCCAAATTTCTGGCCACGTTTAGCGAATGAGAAGGACTTCCTGGACTGCATTTTTGTGGATCAGCTTCATTCCTTACTCCTCTTTGCCTTCAGTAGATATTTTTTGGTCCTCTCCTGCTTCTCTTTGATTAGTTGCCATTCTGTTTTATGTGTCATATTGTGTGTATCCTAAGTTTGTTTTTGGAGCACGTTTTTTAAGACTCAAATTGAACCTGCCTTTTCTGCTTATAAAGTCGTGAGGTCTCCGGAGGCCACTGTGTGCATCTGTGCATCTGGGCCCCACGTTTATCTTCTTCTATAAAACGTGGAAACTGACATCCGCTTGCTGAGACGTAGTGAAGTGGGAGCAAGCATGGCTGCTGACAGAGAAGGATGCATGGCCCAGAATGGTTTCTCCTGCTGCTACCCAGGGGTTGGGGATGGAAAAATACTGGAATTTGGCGTTTTTGCTTTAATCAGAGCCCTAGATCCTATTCTCTGAGAATCATGTTTGGAAACCATTTGTTAAGCATTCATCTGTGGTTACTAACTATTATAGCTGCTTGCAGTGTTAGTTCATCAAATAGGTATTTATGAGATACCCTACGACAGGCCCCGCACTGGGGATCCCAGGCAGGGAGAGAGTACATGGATACGAGCCTAAGGGTGGGCAGAGGACAGGCTGAGGGTCAGCTACCTGAGCACAATCCTGGCTCCCCTGTTTAATCACTGTGTTCATTTAACAAGTGCTTATTGAGTGCTGGTTGTGAGCTAGGCACTGTTTCAGGCTATGGATCGAAGGTAACCAAGACAAGTAAGATCCCCACTTCCCTAGTACTTCTAGTCCAGTGAAGGGAGAGTTTAAAAGTAAGTAAAGATAAACCCCATTAAGCTGTACACTTACAATGGCTAAATTTTGTAGTGTGTAAATTATACTTCAAAAAAGGTGTTTCAAAAGAAAATATCTTGGTCCTCACAGAGCTGGCTGTCAGGTTTGTCCCAACACAGTTGATCCACCTCATCTGTCACACGTTTTGTGTCTGCCAATGCTCCTGCTTGCTAAAATTTATTTGTAGCTCTAAAATCAGCACCGGGCGATCCTGCAGTCGTTTGTGGACGCACACACAGCAGTGGAAAATTTGAGTCACCCCATGAGCACGTTCCCAGCTGAAGTCAAACAAGACCATGCTTTGCCTTCTAGTTTCAGCTTTCCTTGTTGTAAGCAAGTGTCCTTTTTGTGGTCTATTTCGTGCCCCCCCCTTTTCTTTTTCCTTTTTGCATGTTTGTGTGTCTTCTTGCTGATTTTGCTGTTTTAAAATGATTCTCACCCCGGGTGCTGAAGCTCTATTGTTTGTAAGCATGAGAAGGCTCTGTTACGCCTCACCGAGAACATACGTGTGTTAGATAAGCCTCCATAGGCACGAATTGTAGTGCTGTTGGCCATGGGTTCAGTGTTCACGCTTCATCAAGATACATTAAATATACCATCTTTAAAGAAAAACGCACATAAACAAGGTTGTATATTGATACGTTGATGGAAATGTTGTGACCAGAGACCGTGGGTACCTAACCCTGTATTTCCCCGGGGAGAAACAGTCCTGTGTCTGCTAACTCAGCATCCGCAGTGACTTCATTGAACAGAACTAATGTGAATAACAAGAGGTGACTCTATCTTCAGGACTAGGGAAAAAATACGTGTACAGCCCGTATACCAAATGTCTATCTTCCTCAAAGAAAAAAAGTGGAATGATTCTTTCAGGAGTTAGAGTAGCGGACTCTATACATTTATATACACTGTCAGATCCCGTTTTATTTAGATGAGCTTTTTGGTGTCAAATATTGGTGACTCTGTGAAAAATATTAATGAAAAGTACTAGAATGTGTCAGGAAGTTTTTATTATATACCTAGGTGTTTGTATGTTGACATGAGTAAACAAAAGTTGACCTACACATTTTCCACGTAGCTAACTATACTTCAAATACTTTGATGTACGTTGAGTAGATTTATATCTTGGCCTATAGGATACTGCAATAACCGTTTCACTGACAGAGCTAAAAATGTGATTTGAATGTTATTTATAAGGTGTAGCTCTTTTAAAATTTTTTTCACTCTTTCATCCCTTGTGTCAAGTTATATAAACACAGCTTGAGTTATAATGTCAAAATAAAATGAAATAATTCCAAATGGATGCATGCGTAGGAAGAGCGCTTGGGAATTGGCACCAAACATACGGAGGGAAACATGAACGCGGGCTGCTGAAGGGAGGAAGGCAAAGAACACAGAGGGGTGGTGATACTGGTCAGCCAAAACCTCACAGAGGCCCACTCCACGCCACGAACTTAAAAGATGGGTGTGTTTCCCGGATGAAGCTGAATGGAGATTTGTGCCTAGAACATGCGCAGTGTTGGGTAAATACTGTCTTCTTGCCTGTCTGCTTGCCTTCTTCCTCTCTCTTCCCTTCTCCCACACCCTCTGGCTTCCATGTCTTCTCTCGCAGGGCTGTCAGCCTGAGAAGACAAGGTTTACCCTTGAAGGAGTCATGGTGGACAGGACTGAGTCAGGCAGTTGGGTCAAGGATGACCACCGTGAGTGGAGTTCAGGAGGGGACACTGCCGTGGCTGGAGTGGTGGGGGGGCGGGGCTTCATGATGGTGTGGGTTCCGGTGGGTTAGCAGCCAGATGGTGTCAAGGAGGAGGCTGGGGTGACAGCCAGGTGACAGGGAGATGGCCAGAGTGATGGCAGTGGGGCAGCTCCCGCGAACAAGTGGGGACAGAACAGCTGAGTGAAGCATGCCGGCCCAGACTCAACTTTTGATTTTCCATCTTGTCCGTTGAGTGGTTCCTGAGCCCTTCCCGTGTGCATCTGGGTTAGTCCCTGTGTGCAAGGAGTGGCACATGAGGAGAACTACAAGGAGGAGACTGAAAGGGTGGTACGGGGGGCACGGTGGAGGGCACCTCCAGTAGAAGAAGCCATCCCCGCCTGTGAGCTGTTAGGGAAGGCTTCCTGGAGGGGCTGCAGGGGAGCTGGGTTATGATGGATAAATGAGATTCTGATCAATAGGATTTGGTGTGTGTGTGCGGGGCGGGGGGGCATGTAACAGAGGTAGGATACAAAGTGAGAGGGGCTAAAACCCCCAAAAGGAAATAGTGAGTAGCACATTTTGGCTGAAACACAAGCAATTGACTAGAAGGGAGGTTGGGAGCCCCCTGAAAAAGGTCTTGTGGACCACAGTAGGAAGGTTTTGGGGTGAAGATCAGGGAAGACCTGTGTATTGTTTTTTTTTTTTTAAGATTTTATTTATTTATTTATTTGAGAGAGAGAGACACAGCGAGAGAGGGAACACAAGCAGGGGGAGTGGGAGAGGGAGAGAGAGAGACACAGTGAGAGAGGGAACACAAGCAGGGGGAGTGGGAGAGGGAGAAGCAGGCTTCCCGCCGAGCAGGGAGCCCGATGCGGGGCTCAATCCCAGGACCGACTGGAGCTGAAGGCAGACGCTTAACGACTGAGCCACCCAGGCTCCCCAAGACCTGTGTATTTGGATAGGGCTTTGTGTTTTCCAGAGCTCCTTCTTATCCCTAGTCTCATTTGACTTTTTCCCTGCGAGCATGACAGAACACGTCCCAGACAACAGCACAAACACATGTGAAGCCTCATGCATCGCTGTGTACAAAGAGCACCTCAATGCAGAGACATGGGGCTTGTTGACGGGGACAGTGGCCGAGAACAGTCCCCTCCTTCTGGGTTGTTGAGAGTCCACCCCGGGAGGGTCTGCAGTGCGTCGTTCGCTCGGTTCCACGCTGCTTTGGCTATGCCCAGTGTGTTTCCCCCACACCCACAGTACAGCCTTAAGACCTTTTTGTTTAGAGGAGAACCAGTAAGTCTTTACTGCTGAGGTGTATCCGGAGGCGTCCTCCCCTGCTTCGGAACGGTGTGGGTGGTGCTTCTGAGCCCCAGCTGCACATCAGAAACATCTGGGGAGCCCTTAACCACACTAGCAGCTGGGCCAGCGCCACCCAGAGCAGCTGGGGGACTACAAACGTCCCCGATTTTGTGCACAGGGAGACTGAGGCTCGGGGTCTGGGGTTACACAGCTAGCAACGGCAGAGGCAGCATTTGAACCCAGGCAGTCAGTCGATCCTTAAGTCCAAGCTTTGAATCCCCACATTTGGTCAGCTCTTCCCTGCAGGCCGAACTGCCCAAGTACTGATTTGGCTATTGATAGCCAGGTGACAAGCAGAGACTAGGGACAGCACAGGTAAGATTTTCGAGGCAGCTTTCGAAATAAACAGTAGTGTGGGGTGTTACATCTGGCCCCCCAGCACAGCGGACGTGAACTTAGCAGTTGCGGTTCTCGGTTTCTGAAGCTCAGGTGTAGACTTTGGGAGCTACTGTCCAGCGTGCAGTTAACCAGTGTGCTGGGGAGACCTCCGCCCCGTGGAAGCTTCTTGAAGTCAGAGTCCTCATTTTCTACCGGCTGCTGTCTTCCGCAGTGCCGGGTGCCTAGGGCTGACTTAATAAATACCTGAATGGATGGCAGGCAGGTCTGTGCCCTTAGCTTGGGTGCGCTTGGCTTGTTTGGTT